>NC_138375.1:124135728-124201803 GCF_054177405.1 Leptonychotes weddellii | reverse complement strand
GCGGGGAGTCTGCCTCTCCCTCTGACTCTCCCCCTCTCATGCTCTCTCTCTATCACTATCTCTCTCAATAAATAAATAAAAATCTTTAAAAAAAAATCAGATCTTATGGGTTTATGTCCCTTTTCGTATTCAAAATAACAGTTTGACACTAATTCAAAGGGATACATGCACGCCTATGTTGACTGCAACATTACTTACAAGAGCCAATGTGAGGAAGCAACCCAAGTGTCCACTGAGAGATAAATGGATAAAGAAAATGTGGTGTATGTATAAAGGTATGTATATATACACACATACATACACATAATAGGATACTACTCAGCCATAAAGAAGGATGAGATCTTGTGGCAATGTGGATGGACCCACAGTGTATTACGCTCAGTGAAGAAGTCTGACAGAGAAATAAATACCCTATGATTTCACTTATATGTGGAATCTAAAAAAACAAATGTGTGGGCGCCTAGGTGGCTCAGTTGGTTAAGCGACTGCCTTCAGCTCAGGTCATGATCCCAGGGTCCTGGGATCGAGTCCCGCATCGGGCTCCCTGCTCTGCAGGGAGCCTGCTTCTCCCTCTCCCACTCCCCCTGCTTGTGTTCCCTCTCTCACTGTGTCTCTCTCTGTCAAATAAATAAAATCTTTTTTAAAAAAATAAAAAAAATAATAAATTTCTTTGGTTAGTGTGAATTTAAGCATCTGTACAGATAAGCCATTTGTATTTCTTTTTGTGTGTATGTGAACTCTTCATGTCCTTTACCCAATTTTCTCTTGTGTGTCTTATATATTTCTAACAGATCTTTAATACTACTTACCCCTTTGTTTTTATCCATATCGAAAATACTTACTTTTTTAAAAAATATTTATTTATTTGAGAGAGCGAGCACATGCCCAAGCACAGTGGGGGGCGGGGGCAGAGGAAGAGGGAGAGAGAAACTCAAAACAGACTACTCGCTGTGTGCAGAGCCTAACGCAGGACTTGATCTCACGACCCTGAGTTCATGACCTGAGCTGAAACCAAGAGTCGGATGCTCAACCAACTGCACCACCCAGGTGTCTGAAAATACTTTTCTGATGATAAATTTGAAACTAAGAGTACTTTGAGAATTAGATGTAGAGCCAAAGCAGGGAAGGAACTAAGACCAGTCGAAATTTGGGCCCTAAAGAAAGATAGATTTCAGCCATTTACAATATTACCTATGCCTGGCCTTATATCCAGGAAACTCCTGCTTTCCTCTTTGTACAGTGCATGGCCTCTCATTTCCAGGACTCCATATTTTGGCTAGCACTGTTACCTAACATATTAAATAGTAAACTCGTTGCATGCATTCTCATGTATTGGCCTTCTCTGAACCACTAGGGGTTGAAGATAATGGTTGTCAATGTGTTTAGCACTAGAACTCTTAAAAAGAATTCTCACAGGATCTAAATTCATAAAATATATCAAATATTTTTTAAACCAGCCCAGTAGATGGGTACCCCAAGGAGTTGTTGAAAAGCCTCATTGTTTGGCTGCAAGTTATCAACATCCTTTTAGGATTCCAGGAAGCTGAGCCATATACTTTCAGATATTCAGTGAATTGGAAAGTGATATTAATTAAAATTAGAATTGCAGTGTCTTGATGGGCCAGGAAAAATGGTCCACAACTGCAGCCTTGTCTAAGCTAGACTAGTTTGCATACAAATGTATAACATAAATTGGCAGGAGAATGGAGGTCCATAGTGGGTTGTCACTGTAATAAATCTGTCCCTCTTAGAGGAGTGACTGGTTCTACTAGAGCAGACTAGCATCTTGACATACAGTTACGATCTTTAAGGTAACATTTTTAGATAAAGTATGGTTTTGATTCTTGTGTGTGTGTGTGTGTGTGTGTGTGCGTATTCCGGGGGTGGGTAGGAAAACAAATGAAGAAAAAGTTAACTTCTTACAGAACTAAGATTACTTTTTTCTTTCAGAAATAACCTGACTTCTAGTAGTTTTACCTTTATTTTATAGCTCCTCCATCTTTGTCATAATAAATATGTGATGGTTCTGGAATCTTAGGAGTTAATAAATTGGACAGAGACCAAATGAGTTTAAATTAGTGTATCACCAAAAAAGCCAATTTATATATATTGAGAACTTAAGCAAATATTGAAATTAGAGTGCATTTTGGTTACCTTTTGCCCTGTACTGGTACATATTTTAAGTAATCAAATTGTTACTACAGTGGAGTTTATAAAAAGGAACTGATATGGCCCTCTTCCCCTAAAGACTAGGAATATAAATCTTAAAATTATTTTTTGGTGGTGCGTGTGTGTGTGTGTAAGGGGTGAGGGGTGAGAATTTGTTTTAAATGGTAGTGACTTTCTGAATCTAGTTATGGTAGCTGTATTTAATTTTTGTGGTTTTGTCCCAAGTTAATATGGCTGAGGCAAAATTAATTTATAATAAATGTCTTAAGGAAAATGTTGTCTCATAACTATAAGAAAAGCGAAGGGGACAGTAAGATATACTTAGTGATGTGAGAAGAAAAATTATATGAAACAACAAAAGAAAACTAACAAAGTGGATTTAAGTACCTATAGATAAGGTGCTTTGATTTATCAGTTTGCCCAGGACATCTTTTATCCTGGTGAATATGAAATATGTACAGTCTTTGGAAAAAATACTTTGGTTTCTGGTGGCTTTGAAGTTTTCAGTGCTATTGCCCACATTTTTAAAATACACAATATGATATGAATGCAATCTGATTATGGTTCTTTTCCATGTTACTAAGTTGTTATTATTTGCACTTTTAGTAGAAATCTCGAGTTAATCACCTCTAATATATATGTGTGTGTTTAGAAGTCATCCATAATAGTACCTGCTAATTATTAAACATCTGCTAGGTTCAGTCACTGCTACATATTTTTCATTTTATTTCCAATCCACTAATATAGATCTCATTTTCTTCCTTTTATATTTGGGGAAACTATGGCTTATAGAAATTAATTTATCCAGGTTCATAGTGACAAAGCTAGTATTTGAATACAAATTTGATTTGTTCCAAAGCCTACATTGTTTTTTTGTTTGTTTGTTTTTTGAGAGAGTGAGTGAGCGAGAGAGACAGAGAATGAGTTGGTGGAGGGAGAGGGAAAAGCAGACCCCCCACTGAGCAGGGAGCCTGACGCAGGGCTCACTCCCAGGACCCTGGGATCATGACCTGAGCCAAAGGCAGATGCTTAACTGACTGAGCCACCCAGGTGCCCCAAGAGCCTACATTTTTAGAATAAATTATCTACATAGTTTTCTCTTCAGCAAGTCCCTGTAAGAACGTGTATTTATTTACTGTTTCTTGATCCAAAAAGTTCTTTGGAATAATGAAAATAACTCTGGTTCAGTGCTTTCTGCTTCTTTACCCAGTTTATTAACGCTTGCTTCACTTGTTCAGTTAGCAAATACTAACATAATACACATGTATCCCCAGCATCAAATTAGGAAAGGAATTACTATTGAATTTCTCCTATCCTGTTTATCCCCTTTTCTCCTGAAATTCTAATTACTCTCATATTCGTACTTCATTTCTTCCATCAACCTGCTCTTGTTTTGCTAAACTCTTTGAAAGGACTAGTGGATTTGACTGACTTGGTCTGTTATGGTCTTTTTGTCCAGTTCTTCCTTTGGTCCTGCCTCCTAGATAGGTTTTGGTGTGTGTGTGTGTGTGTGGTCTTTTTGTCCAGTTCTTCATTTGGTCCTGCCTCCTAGATAGGTTTTGTGTGTGTGTGTGTGTGGTCTTTTTGTCCAGTTCTTCCTTTGGTCCTGCCTCCTAGATAGGTGTGGGTTGTGTGTGTTTGTTTACACATACATAAATGCACGCACGAGCACCCCTACTCGTTTGCTCTGTTCATTTTGTATAGGACTAGCTCTCCTTTTTTCTTTTTCTTTTTTTTTTTTTTTGAATTGTGTTATACCTTTACTTTGTTTTATTTGCTGTTGGTCATCTCTTCCATATTTTTCTTCACTTTCTGTTGTCTTATGGGTTTTCTCGTTTTATTTTTGCAGTTTCTGGCCTGTTTCCAACACTTAAATCTGCTTTTCGATATTATTTAGTAGGAAAACTTACAATGTAGTTACGATACCAGCTTTTTCCTATTGATCTTTCTTCAAAGCATAAAACTGTTAGAAATCCTATTATAAGTCAAATATAAAACCCAATAGGCTAGTGAAATGTATCTTGTATGTGGTTTTTGTTTATTCAGAGCTGTTCTGTTTCATCCAGTCACAGGAGCCTTTTTTAATTCTTGTTTTTAAGCAAATGAAAATGGACGTTTCTTTTATATTGGCATGTTTATTTTCATTATCCCAGTATATGAGAATAGTGTGTAAAATACTTGTTTTTTTGTGTGTTTGTTTTCAGTTTCACAGCACTTCTAGTATTTTGAAAGTATTTCAGTGTTAACTGTCACTTACTAGCATTATGTCATTCACTTATAGGGTGTGTTTGACCATCGAATGAAGTGCTGGCAGAAATGGGAAGATGCTCAACTTACTTTGCTCAAAAAACGTGAAACTGAGGCAAAAATGATGGTTGCTAATAAACCAGATAAAATACAGCAAGCTAAAAATGAAATAAGAGAGGTGATTAATATAAAATGCTTTACTTACAGCTTTACTCAGATTTTGCATGAGTCATTCATATATGCATAATTTTTCATAAATTTTTTTCTGAACCATTTAACACTAGCCATTTTTCCATAATTTTATGAACTGTGTTAGAATTACTTTAACTTTTTGATCATCATTAAAATCTCCAGAGCCCTTTGTTATTTCCACATGATTATGGAACAGATAAAGAAGCACACAAGGAAAAGATTTAAATTAACCTTTAATTTAATAATTACACAGTTCTTTTGAGATGGTCAGTTTGATTTCAGATAATTACTTATTTTGTATCTAAGAATAGTTTTAGAGCATAGACTTGCCCCACATTTAGCTTTCCAAGCAACATTATCCCCCATATATATGTACTATATATGGTATTTTAGTAAATTTGTATAAGTTTATTATAATTTATACACTTTTTTTGCCATGCTTCAATAAGGAAATTGAAGAGGTAGGACAACCTTTATGTTACTAAAAGTAAATGTACCTGCTCTTTGAAGAGTATGTACCACTGTTTTGGTTACATGGTGGGAAAATACCATTTCATTGCTTTAAGTTTCAGTTATTTTATTTTAGCTACTCCATTGGCCACTAATCACAATGTTTTGTTGTTTCTGTACTGAACTTTATGTTTACCAATAGGTCTTCAGTAGACCATAATTCCACTTTTTTTTTTAAATCCGAACATTTTACTATTAAAAAATGTTTTTAAATGTTTGTCGTATAGTTTTCTTAAAGTATTTCCATAGGCATATAAATTGTGGTGAACATGTATTCTTGAACTTGAAAGAATGTTGTTGATACATTATGGAATAATTAATGATATCAAAAGGAAATGATAAAACTACCCCAACACTGCTAAATTGATAGTGAATTTTATACTCAAAATCTTTTCATCTGTCTTAGTTGTATTTAATTAAGCTGTGGAGATTATAATTGATTAAGTACTAGAATATCTTAATCTTGAGTATATCTGACAGTGAAATATTAATGAAAATTAAGCTGATAGGCATTTCTAGTACTGAAAAATTAAATAAAAGTTTGAATGATCCTAAATTGGGCTTTGCCATTATTGAGCTTCCTCAGGGTTTACAGACATTAAGTCAGTGATTGTGACAGCTAGTTCTATAATATTTTCCTTACAGGAATTAAAAATATGTGCATTTTTGTTTGTTTCTGTTAGTGGGAGGCAAAAGTACAACAAGGAGAAAGAGATTTTGAACAGATCTCTAAAACAATTCGAAAAGAAGTGGGAAGATTTGAGGCGAGTATAATGACATCATTTTTTGCTGTGATTTTGTAGTAAACTCAAATTTAGTTTTGTACTGATAGACTTTCTTCTTTATTGTACCACAGAAAGAACGAGTGAAAGATTTTAAAACTGTTATTATCAAGTACTTAGAATCATTAGTACAAACACAGCAACAGGTAAGCTAATTTTTTTATAACTTAACAAACTTCTAGAACTTTTTGGTATACTTTTTCATTTTAAAGATGTCGGTGAAAAGAGTTTTTAGGGCGCCTGGGTGTCTCGGTTGAGCGGCTGCCTTCGGCTCAGGTCATGATCCCAGGGTCCTGGGATCGAGAGCCTGCTTCTCCCTCTCCCTCTGCCTGTGGCTCTGCCTATTTGTGCTCTCTCTCTGTCAAGTGAATAAATAAAATATTTTTTTTAAAAAGGAATTTTTAAACTTAACGGAGGAGTAAGAAATGGAGTAAACTGATAAGCACAGAGGAAAACATGGTAGTTAAATTGGAAATTCTCAGGTCGTTTTTGCCTCTGCTCCTGAACTCCAGTTGGGATACATTTTTCCCAGATTATGGCAAGGAGAAACTTGCTGAACAGCGTTTCCCTTTTTCTGTCTTCCTAGTTTTACTTCCCTAGTGATCACACCTGTTTGAGTAAATTCTTCAGTAAGTTCTTTTCCATAACAGAACTTAAAATTAAAAACTGGCCTTTTTTTAAGGTTTGGGGGGGTTTGTATTATTGTGATTTTTGTTTTATTTTGTGTGTAGTTGGTGATGATGGGATGCCACAGATGGCATTTGTCTCCCTAACTAGAGTACAGACCATGGGTTTTAATTAAAATCTATAACAAGGTAATAGTATGCTTTAATATAAATTTGAGTAATCAAATTATTTAATGTCTTGAATAGAAGAATTTCTTTATCCAGCTTTAAAATATGTGGATTAGGAACTTATATAATATATAATAGACTGATTTTTAATTGAGAGATGACATTATACCTTCAGATTATATTTAGTCTTTAAATACTTCATTAAAAAATAATTTATATGAATTTGTTTTTAAATGAATTGTTTTAAATGTAACTTTATACTTTCACTAATTCTATGGACTATGGAAGAAACACTGAAGCAAATTCCTTCTACTCTCAAAAGAAGACCACATGTCCCTTTCTTGCCTAATACTTTTTTTCTCCCACCTTTTTTTCATTGTTTTCGGCTAGCGTAACATAAAATGTGAATATCCTCTGAATTAGGGTATGTTATCACTTTATATTGGAAAGGTTCGTTGCAGTTTTATTATTTAAGGTAGTCTCATTTAATTTACATTAACAATCTGTTTCTATATACAATTTTGCATAAACAAAATCTTAAGTTATAAGGTTTTTTAAAATTTTTATCGTTTCCATCAAAAACTGAAATAAGCCAGTAGTAATTAATTTATACATGAATTATATTGACAGACTTCAGATAGGGAAATTTAAATGATCCCTCATAGAACTAGACTTCAGTAAATGTTAATCGTTATTAGTTACTCGTAGAGACATTTTATATGCTGGACGGAATATATGCATGTAAATGACAAAAAGGTAATTAGAATATCTTTGGTTATGATCCGCAGCTGATAAAATACTGGGAGGCATTCTTGCCTGAAGCCAAAGCCATTGCCTAGCAAGAAGATTTCTGTTACGAAGATCTTGGATGTTTGTTCCAGTTACGCTGAATTCCACAGTGAAATCATTTAAAACCATCTAAATAAACCACTCTATATTTTATGAATTACATGTGGTTTTTTTATATACATATATATGTATATATATATACTCTGACATTTTATTACAAGCTGCATGTCCTGACCCTCTCTGAATTAAGCGGACTGTGGCATGACATTCTGCAGTACTTTGCTGAATTGAACACTATTGTGTCTTAAATACTTGCACTAAAAAGTGCACTGCAAGGCCAGAAAATTTTACAGTATTTTTTCTTTACAATACATTCTGTAGTGTGTTTGCCCTCTTTATGGAGTGAGTTATCAATGCATTGATTAATGTTCACTTATACATTCCTGTACAGAAATTATGATTTCGTGATTACAGTAATAAAACAATATTCCTTGTGAAGTATTAGTAACAAATTATTTGGGTATGTAAACATGTTAGAGATCTTTTAAAAGCATTTTTAATCACAAGAAATTCTTGTTACTAGATATACATAGGTGATGCTGTTATCCATTAATTTTTTTTAATTGCCAGAAAAAGCTGAACTCTTTCACTATAAATGACTAAATGAAGGTTTAAGTTCTCTTCTGAAATCATCATAAACCAAAGAACATTTATCTTTTGATTCTACTCTGGGAAATGCTCTTGTCTCGAGTAAAGGAGAGAATGAATACTTCCCTTTACTTGTTTTACTCTCATCCCTATTACCAGTGTCCAATTTAGGAATTAGGAAAAAATGTATTTTTGTGCTTCTGTTACAAGTCCTGTGATTTTGCTCATCTTCTGTCTTCAAAGTCCTAGACTTGTGTGTATTTAATTTATTCTTTGCCTTTTCTGTTTTTCATTTTAAACTTAAGGTTAGATCATCTGTGGTCATAACTGATAATGAATGGTACCATGCTAAAATTCCCCATGATTTGGTGAATAACCAAGGATAACAGAAAGCACATTTGAAGTAAAATGAAATTTGTTTTTGGCACCCTTCTTACTGATACCATATCTTGTTCAGATGGCTGTTACCTAATCCTTGATGCTTACAAAAGTTTAAGTTATGACTGGCATCAGTTTTCATTTTTTAAAGTGTTCTTCAAGATGCCCCTCTTAAGCTTACCAGCTACACCTCCCAGAGAAGTCAAATATGGTTATGTGTAACTGAGTCCTCTCCAGCACTTACTGGATACAATTAATATATCAGAGTATTCTCAGATATGTTTGCTTTCACTTGTTTTAGCTGAAGTTTTAAGCCTACTGTAGACATTACTGATTTTTAGACTCCTAGAACTCGGAAGAGTACCTAACACATAATAGGTTAATAAGAAAGACTTGATGAACAGGAAAAGAAAATGCTGGAAGATGCAAAATAATATATGCTCCCTTAAGAAGAAGAAACTGGAGCAGAAATAGGACTTCTGTTGCTTCTGTTAGAGATAACTTAGAAACTTTTGAGGAGTGAGCAATTCATAGTAATATATATCACATGCTATCTTGTCCCATTAATACTGAGCAAAATCTACAATGATGTTTTACTGTTAACCTCCATCGTTACGTTACTTCCAAAGATACAGTTTATACAGTAGGTTAATAACTTAGTTATTCCAGTCAAAATCTTCCATTCCTCTGTGGTATGTTCATTAGAGTATTCAACACCTCCAAATAAAATAATAAATATTCCCATTCTTGATCAAGCCGAAGAGAGTAACAGACACTGACCCCGTTCCAGTCTTCATTCCTCTTGACAGTCTTCATTAAAAAAGGAATCTTTGGAAATATCAAGTGAATTATATGAGCCTCTGATAGCTACCAACCTTTTTAGTATCTTCAGCACTCAGCCCACCTCCACCTATCAATCTTAACATCTATTCATGTTACTGAAATACTTTCACTGCAGTAAATAGAACAAGGGCATTAATAGTGCTGATAACATAGTCTTTTGGATAGAGCTGAATTTTTTTTTTTTCTTAAATCAGATAAAGAAGTACTAAGCCTATTACATGGGATAAGCTGAATCTGGAGTCAGCATACACGTGTTCAGTCTTGCTTCTGTCACGTTGTAACTATGTGACTTTGGCCTTATCACATAAAACTCATCTGTAAGACAAGGGTATAAGACTCCTGAAGTGCCTTTCCACTTTAAAATAGTTTGCTTAAAATACCAAACTTCAGTATCAGTATTACTCTATTAGAAAATCAGATTCTACTCAAAATCACCTGTTAATAAAACAAAGCTAGAACAAAATTGTGTGTAAAAATAGGATTTCTAAAACCTAAAAGGATGTTTTCCTAATGGTATTTTTTGACAAGCTATTTTCAACTATCCAGCTCGTTTTATACATGCATATGTATTTATACTAGCCTCAGAATACCCTTGTTTAATTTGTTGCTCTTCTTTAAACTTTTTTATTTTATTATCCAGATCTAGTAAAGTTTTACAAGTTCTTGTACAAGTTGTTTCATGAGTGGTTTTTTAAGAAGCCTTTTAACAAAATCCAGTTTTTCTGAAGGAATGAAATCAGGTGAATAGAGAAGTAAGACTATATTCTTTTAAAAAATGCTTCTTGATGTCTAGGAGCATTAGAAAGACTTCCATTCTTCTGTCTTAATGAATATGACTAGTTCTGAGGCTGATGGCTACTTCACTTTCCTTGCTGTAGCTCCCTGCTTGGATAGTCACATGACTCACAGGAGTCAAGGATGGACAGCAGAAATTCAGTAATAGTAACTACTGATAGGCCGAGCAAAAGTCATCTTGTTTTAAAGGTAGTGAGGAGGAAGGAGAACACATGTAAAAAGTCCGTTCACTGGCTTGGGAACTGTGCAGGCATTTTCATGTCCTATTCATTAGTCTGGAAGTGTGTGTATTTCTCCATGTGACATAGTGCCTGTTTCAAAGTATTGAAAAAAGACTTTGAATAGAATCACCATCCCCTTCCTTATCCAAAATTTAGAATCTGTTAAGTATCACTACTAACCCTCACAGTGAAGGATATGGTTTCGAGTAATAATGAAGGTAAATGGTTGGCCAGACAGAATAGCAAGAAGAGGGGAACTACGTAATGTGAATACTTGCTGACTACTCTGCTTTTTATAATCAGGGCTATGAAGAGAGGTCATAGTAATCTGTGGATAAGGTTCTTCAGAGTTTAGACCAAGAAAAATGCAATGTGAGCCACATAAGTAATTGTAAGTTTAGCCAAATTTTAACGAATAAAAGAAACAAAGTTAATTTAAATATTTAAACCCAGTAGCTCCAAAATACTATTTTAACATGTGATCCGGTATATCAAGGATTATTGTGATATTTTACCTTCTGTTTTTCCTGTTAAATCTTGGATAATCCACTGTGTATTTTACACTTATATTACCTCTCCATGCACACTAGCCACATTTTAAGTGATTAGTTGTCACGTGGCTAGTGGCTACAATACTGGACAGTGCAGGGTTGAACAATGCCTGTGGAGATGGAGGCTAACTCCCAACAGCTGGTTTATTTACCATCTCACATCCAGTGAAGAATTTGAAGTGAAATAAAAGGGACTAGTAGCTGTTGCTCTCAAGGGCAGGTACGATCTAGGTGCAAGACTTTGTAGTTTAGTTCCTCGCAGATAATGGATACTTGGTATCCACTGTGAATAAATTGTAGCACTATCTTGCCAGAAGCCACTTAAAGACTGTAGTACAACTTCTTCCTCTCACTGATGAGCAGATCCAGAGCTTAAATCATTATGGTTGAACCAGTTTTTCCTGTTTTCCTTCTGTTAACCATCTGTGAACATTCTTCCTTGAAAATGTGTGATAAGCTTTTCAAGATTCCTGTTCTAATCATTAACATATGTAATTCTAGGAAGTCCTTTGGGATACAGAGAATTCATTTCTTCAAACTGTTAATTCAGAAGGGGCTGAGAATAGAGATTGTACAAAACAGGAAAGCTGTGGCTTGCTGTCTAATCTTTTAACATATGGGAAGAAATTAAAAATGCTCATCTTCCTTTCTCTCGTCACATAACTTTTTTAAAAAATTCCTTAAGGATTGAATAATTCAAAGTATTTTTTTAAATTAACTGGGTCAAATGGAAACTTTGTAATTAAAGCCAATTAAGGTGAAGCTGCCCACTGTTAATACACAGAAAATTATCTTTTTTATTAAGGCCAGTTAATGAGATATACTGCTTTAAGGGAGTACTTTGAGAAAAAGAAGGTTCTATTTTAAATTTATATATATACATATATATATATACACACACCTATGTAACTGTTTAATAAAAACTAAAATCAGACAAAATTTAACAAAACTAAACAATAAATTGCCTTATTGCTTCCATAGTCAAGTCTCAAGCTATCTCTTGATTTTAACTTGTATTTTCTAGATCTTTATTTCAGATGTTCTCACTATGTAAGTGTGTGTGGATTTGTATGTGTACATAAATATTTGTGTGCATGCATCACAGTAGGCTTTCAAACAGCTTAGTTTCTAAATTTCAGTTAAAAATGTTTCCCAGCCTCTTGGGAAACAAGTTGAGACATAAAACAAGCTTTTTATGCTGTCGTTTACATTGTTCAGGTACCATTATTTTGCCAAGACCAACTTGAGTTGATTCTATTTCTGAAATGTATTCCCTTCTCATTTCCTACTATTTCTCTCCCAGAGTCTGGATCTTGTGACCAGGTACCAGAACTGTCTTAAGTCTCCTACGAAATGCGCATTCTTTCACTCCCCCTGCTCTGTCAGTCCTGCAACAATCTGCTACTAAAATTACCTTTCTAAAGAATTCTTACCACGGTACCATGCACAGAAATTCTCAGTAGACCTCCCTACAGACTACAGATAAAGTTCCAAATGATACAAAATCTGGTCTCAAACTACTGCCTGTCCTGGTCTTACCCTTTACCCTTTGCTTTAATCACGTGATGCCCCCGTCTTGTGAGCATGCTCCAAACTTCCCTGGGTCAGTGCTGTTGTTGATGTTACCTTGTCTGAGTTAACCTTTTCCCTTTTGCCAGCAATCGTTTAAATCCTATCCATTCTTTAGACTTTAAGACCACATTTAAAAAGTCCACATCTTCCATATATCCTTTTTAGACTCCTAACTAGAAGGACTCTAGTAACACCTTGTGCCTTTCAGACCGTACTAATGGATGGCTTTGTTGCATTATATCTGATGGTTGTCTGGCCTTCCTGCTTTGACTAGTGTGTATGCCCCTTAAGGAATGACTATGCCCTTGCTAGTTTTCGTAGAACCTAGTATGGTACAGCCACAAGATGTATATAGTTATGCATGTAGCCCACCAGTTTAAACGCTGGCTCAAGAATCTACATCATTGACTTTGAGCTCATTATTTTTCTATAAAACTTAGTTTCCATATCTGTAAAATGGAGAGTACAAATAGTACTTGTTCAGGTGCTCCTTAAGGGAATTAAGATAATTGATGTGAATTTCTCAGCAGTAGCAAGTGCTTAATAAATATTAGCTATTACGTATCCAGTAATATCTTAGTAATATCTCCAGCTGAGTGAAATACCTGCATTTTGGTTATTTCACCAGTATTTGGGGCTTCTTGAATAAAATGGGTATGTGCGTGACTAGATAAATGGGCTTACCAGAGGGGTTTCCTCTCAGAACACCACCCTTGAGATCTGCTCTTGGAGCCCTGGGGCTGAAGGTCAGAAATGGAGCGGGGCGGATGCTTCTAGTTATAATCAGTTTGTATTCAGCCAATAAAAGTTCAGAACTATCCCCACTACAAATGAGTCTTGTCAAGAAATGAGCTAGAGACCTTCAAAGAAGCCCAGGGACAAAGGAAAGAAGGGTGACAGAAATGTGGGACTTGCTTAGGGAGAGAAGTTTATTTCCACCCACAAGAAGTTTGTGAAGAACTTTGAATATGTCCCATAGACCAAAGGAAGTAGTAAACAATGAAGAAAAAATACAGAGAATAAAAATGTGATAGTGGTTGATGGGTCAGCAGTCAGCCAGCCAGGTGATGATGAGGGTCTGACCACTCAATGGAAGTAGAAAAGGAGATCGTTCAAGCAAATGGAAATAAAAGTGGGTAAGTTTCATTCGATAAATATTTGTTCAGTCTCTACTTTGTGTCAGGCCCTGAAGCAATGGATTGAGATCAGGAAAATACAAGAAAGTTGCCTAGGTTGATGCCCGGAGTTTGGGCTTTGATGACTTCCGATACTGCTGCTTTGCTTAACCGAGACCTTAGAGGGAGATGTAGGTTTGGGGAAAGATGAAATTCTTCGGGGCGTGTTGTCTTTGAGGTACTTTTGGACATCCAACATGAAAATATGAAAAGTCAGAACTAGGTATTATATCGTTGTGGAAATGTGAACATGCTCTGTCCCTTCAAACCATGACTGTTCGTGAAAGCAGCTTCAGAGAACAAACAGAAATGGAATGAAATTAGTTTGCCCAGGACAAGTCCTGGGTAAAATTAATATCTAAGGTGAAAATGGAAGTTAAGAAGTCCGGTAGATGGAAAGAGTCTCAGTAAAAAGGAGAGATACTTCCGAATGAAAAGAAAGGGAAGGTTGCTTGTATTGGGAAATAAAAGACTGAAAGCTCTTTTCCTGGGGAAGCGGGGAAATTAAGCCATCAGGGGGTAATATCAACAGGTAAGTCAAAAGATTGCAGGTCAAGGAAATGGTACGTGTTTAGAAAACAAACATGAGTAAGAAGAATGAATCTGGGGGTCCTGGAGCCCAAGATACTGGAGCTGGAGCTTCCAGAGCACCCACGGGCTGGCAGCGTGAGCCGGTTGGGGACTCGGGAGACAGGAGAGCCCGGCAGGTGCTGAGGGGACAGTCAGGGACTCAGCCAGGAGGGACATGGGGCTGGAAGAGCCTCACTGCCCTTGCCCCTCCCCACCCCGCTGCGCTGAAGCCAGAGTCCCTGCTTGGCATGGGCAGGACAGCGAGAAGCTAGCCCCTTACCCAGGCTAATGCTGACCCCAAGCCGCTCCTCACCTGGACAAGATGAGAGTGTCAGGTGTGTTTCGCCTCCTGGCCCTCATCTTTGCCCTGGTCGCCGCATGGATCTTTATTTGCAGCTACATCAGCTTCAGCATGAAAACTCTCCATCTGCCCCGTTGGCTGGGTTTGGACTCCGAGGAGATCCAGGTCATGAGGACCAAGTGTGGCCTCAGCAAGCCCTGCCTGGACAACTTCTTTGCCTTTAAAATCAGCGGTGGAGCTGCTAACGTCGTGGGCCCCCACCATGTGCTTCGAAAACCTTGTGATCGTGAGTCCCGTGAAGAACAACGTGGGCAGAGGCCTGAACATTGCCCTGGTGAATGGAACCACAGGAACAGTGCTGACAGAAGTGTCTGGAGTAAAATTCCTTAAAGAAATCCCAGAGGGCACGCTGGTGCTAGGGGCCTCCCATGATGACCCAGGAACCAAAATGAATGATGAGACCAGGAAGCTCCTCTCCATCTTGGGCAGTTCCTATGCAAAGCAGCTGGGCTTCAGAGATAGCTGGGTCTTAGGGGCCAAAGACCTCAAGGATAAAAGCCCTTTTGAGCAGGCTCCCCACCAGAGGGGAGAGGTTTAGACCAGGGGAGCTGTCCCCTTCTAAGCTCCCTGTGGAGAGGATAAATTTGCATCAAGAGCAGGACACAGGGGGCACCTGGGTGGCTCAGTCATTAAGGGTCTGCCTTCAGCTCAGGTCATGATCCCGCATCAGGCTCCCTGTTCGCCGGGAAGCCTGCTTCTCCCTCTCCCACTCCCCCTGCTTGTGTTCCTGCTCTCGCTGTCTCTCTCTCTCAAGTAAATAAATAAAATCTTAAAAAAAAAACAAAACCTCAAATGAGTCTGGAGATCATGAATTTACAGGGAAGCCAACCAAAGAAAGTATCATTTCAGCCATGAGAAAGCAGGACCTCACATGGTTGGATTCATTCAGAACTAGGGATTGTTGACGGGTGTGAGAGAAAGTCAAGGGGAAAGGGATTTCAAAATAAGAATTTAGAAGACTAATGAGACAGGCACAAATTGAGAGATGTAGATGCAATGATACGCTGAAAGAAGAAAGTAGTCAAAGGAGGAAACCTAAGTTTCAAAAATGGTATTAATTGTTAGTGTTATGTTGCATTTTTTCTTTTTTTAGATTTTATTTATTTGAGTGAGAGACAGAGCATGAGCAGGGGTGAGGGTCTTTGTGGGGTGCCTGGCTGGATCAGTTAGAGCATGCGACTCTTGGATCTCAGGGCTGTATGTTCAAGCCTCACGTTGGGTGTAGAGATTACTTAAAAATAAAATGTTCAAAAAATATGTATAAACCAAATTTTCTATATAAACATGAGTGAGAAAAAAATAAACTAGCATTGGAAAGGCTAAATGACAAAATAGACTGTTTCTTTGCCCCCCATGGCCCCAGTTTCCCAATCTCTTTCCTGAAAAGATACTCTATTTTTAGCTGTTCTTCTACCGTTTATTTCTAAGTAAAGTGCATGTCCTGCTATTTTTTGAGTTGTCAATTTTAGACATCATCTACTTACCTTTTTTATGGCAAATGGACGTTTAGTTCCCTTCCTCTGCCATCTGTCTGCCTCACACCCTCATACCACCCCCCCACTTCAAGTGTAGTTAGGTTAACAATTTCCAGTTAAATCAGTATTTAATACTTGCAATATTGTGCCTATGTAAATACTGTTCATCAAGGAAAGTTGTATATCTAATCATGATTTTCTTTCTTTTTTAAAAAATAAACTTTTTTGTTTGCTTTGTGGTTTTTTTGTTTTATTTAAATTTAAGTTAGTTAAAATAAAGTGTATTATTAATTTCAGGGTAGAATTTAGTGATTTCATCAGTTGCATGTAACACCCAGTGCTCGTTACATCAAGTGCCCTCCTTAATGCCCATCCCCCAGCGTTACCCCATCCCCCTCCCACCTCCCTAAACTTTATTTTTTAGAACAGTATTAGATTTATGGAATCTTGTGAAGATAGTATATATAGAGTTCCCCTCTACTCTACATCTCCTTAACTCATTATTAACATCTTCATTAGTATAGTACATTTGTTAGAGTTAATGTATTAATTACATTGTTATTAACTAGAGTCCATAGTTTATTCACATTTCTTAGCTTTTGCCTTAAATGTCCTTTTTCTGTTCCAAGATGCAATCCAGGATGCCACATTACATTTAGTCTTCTTGTCTCCTCCTGCTCCTCTTGGTTGTGACAGACTTCCCTTCTCAGACTTCCCTTGTTTTCAGTGACTTCCTACTTTTTTCCTGAGGTAAAACATGCCTTGATTTTTTTCATTTGGTTGGTGCATTTTTTAAAATATAGTGCTAATTTTTCCCATGTTTTCACATAGTCTCTTAGTCCATTTTCCCACAAGACCACTCACAATCAGGTAATCTAACCTGATTGTTTTCTGTAAGCAAAGTCTCCTGGGGACTTCTATTTTCTCTGGACCTGTTGTCTTCTTGGATGTCCCCTACTTTTGGCTTTGGAAGTGCCTTTAGCTTTCTCCTGGGGTTTAGTCCCTATGTCCTGGGTCTCATGCCTTCCTCTTTCTTCGCTTATTCTCCTGTGTTGCTGTAGTGTATTCTGCAGTACTTTTGTAGGTTGAAATGAAGATATGGCAGAAAGCATTGTGAAGACAGCTCCCAAAATGTTGCTGGAGTGAGGTTGCTCTAGTCTGGACCTTTTTTTTTTTTTTAAGATTTTATTTATTTATTTGACAGAGAGAGAGAGAGCACAAGTAGGGTGAGCAGCAGAGGGAGAGGGAGAAGCAGGCTCCCCGCTGAGCGGGGAGCCCAATGTGGGGCTCGATCCCAGGACCCCAGGATCATGACCTGAGCTGAAGGCAGACGCTTAACGACTGAGCCACCCAGGCGCCCCTAGTCTGGATCTTTTTATACCTGGCCCACAGTGGTAATTCTGAAGATTCCCTTTGCTTTTCCCCAGGTTTCACCTCCTATTCTTGAGAGCCCATGCCTTCCCCTTTCTTGATTCAGCCCTCATTTTGGTGGATATACAGAGTATCCTGAAAATGGATGCATAGAAGCCATACTTTTGAGACTTCATTTTACCTAATTTTTAATCAATAATTTAAGTGAGTATATGTTGAAAATCACTTTCTCTAAAATTCTGAAGACATTGCCTCATTGTCTTCTAGCTTCCAGTGCTGCTGTTGAGAATTCTAAAGCCATTCTGTTTTCTGATCTTTTGTGTATAAGCTGTTTCCCACTCCCACCCTGCCCACCCTCTGGAGTCTGTTGGATCTTCTTTTATCGCCAGTGTTCTGAAATCTTACAGAGATTTGCTGTTGTGTATGTCTGTTTTCATCCAGTGTGGGTGCTTTCAATCTGGAAACATGACATTCAGTTCTGGAAATTTGCTTGAGTTGTTTTGCTCATGATGTCTTCCCTTCTGTATTCGTCTTCTCCTTCTGGAAGACCCATCACGTGGATATTGGATGTCCTGGACTAGGGCCATTGTTTTTCTTATATTCTATCCCTGTCATTTTGTTCCTACTCTCTGAATGTACTTTTTTGTTTTCTGGGCCATTCCTATTTTTAAGTCCTGTATCTCTCTGAGGATATTAGTGAGTTTACTTTTAAAATTATTTTCTTACCTGTTTCTGTTTCCTCAAAATTATTTTCCTATTTTGGTTTCTCTTCCGTGTTAGATGGTTTCCTCGGACATCTATTAATTTTGGGATAACTCTTCCTGTTTAGCAGTGGGAATTGAAAGCTGATTAGATGCTCTGAGCATAGTCATGGGACCTGTGAAATTTGAGTGTCACTGAAGAGTGTTATCATTGGATGGTTTGTAGGGAACTTCTAATGGGGGTGCCTCCAGATTTTTCCTCTTGGGCTGCTCAGATTTCCCAGAGACTACTTTTCCTGTCTCTTGCCTGGAAGGTAAATGTATAGCTGCAAGCCTCTGTAGGTTTTCAACATTCATCATTCGTCATGTATATCGTCACCAAACCCCAGACCTTAGCTATTTTTTGGTAAAAGTTTTCATGCCCTCAGCCAGGCTATCAACTTCCAATGCAAAGACTCTCTTTTACCCTCTCTTGAGGACATAGCCTCCAGAACAGTGTGGAGGTGGGGGGAGGGGATGAAGGGATTTTCCTGATTCTCCGCTTTCACTCCATCTTCCTTATTTTCGCCAGCTACCTCCCATTCTAGAGGTACCTGCTGTTCCCTGTTCCCTGTTGATGAGTCTTTTGACTTGTGCTGTGTAAATGAGGTTGGTTTTCAGCTTTCCCATTTAAATTTGGCTTTTTCTTGTTTGCTAAAACAGTTACTTCTCATCCATCTGCTTTCTAGCTTACAAAAATCTTGTTGCTGTTCCCTCTCTCCTGTTTTCCCTACTTTTATGGGTTTGAAAAAAAGGAAAAGCTCCTTGTCTTTTATTGGGGCTGGAGGAAGAAGTGAAATTAGTTATGGATGTTCAGTTTGCTATCCTAACTCAACAATCTCTACATGGGGTTTTTTAACAGCAACATTGTATTCATGGTATAGATACACTAACATATTTTTTAATCCATAATATGATAGAATTTGTTTCCAATTTTTTACCATCAAATTCTTGTACATACCTTTCCTGCCCTGCACATAGAGAACTATTTTCAGAAGTGAAATTTCTTTTTTCTTTATTTCTTTTCTTTTCTTTCTTTCTTTCTTTCTTTTTTAATTTGTTGTTGTTGTTAAATGCTAAAATAATGCTGGGCGCCAACTTAACTCAGTTGGTTAAACGTCCAACTCGGTTTCGGCTCAGGTCATGATCTCAGGGTCGTGAGATGGAGCCCCACGTCAGCAGGGAGTCTGCTTGAGATTCTCCCTCTCGGTCTGCCCCTCCGAGGGCTGGCTAATGCGCACTCTCTCTCTGTCTCTAAATATAAATAAATAAAATCTTTAAATAAATACTAAAATAATGCTTTATTTTTTAATTCTTTTTTTAAGTTTTTATTTAAATTCTAGTTAGTTAACACAGAAGTGAGGTTTCTAGACTGACTATGTGCCTTTAGAACTGTAATAGCTCCTGTCAGCTTGTCATTCAGAGACTGTCCCAGTTTACAGACTTACCAATAGTACTTATTTCCCCACATCCTTGCCAATATACTGGAATAACCTTTGAAATTTTTGCCAATCTAAAAGTTGCAAACTGATACCTCATTATTTAATTTGCATTGTCTTGATTACCACTGGATTTGAGCATCTCTTCTCAGTTACGGGGTAGCTAGCCTCCACAGTAGCTCCATTTAATTCCTGCCTCCTGAGACTTAAGCCATTGTGTAGTCCCCTCCCACATGGAATAAAGCCAACCTGGGTAACCAGTAGCATATTACAGAAACGATGGAGTATGACTTCTGAGGGTAAGCGATAGAAAATCATGGTGACCTCTGCCCTGAGCTCTTGTGGATTTCTTGCCTTGGGGGAAGCCAGCCTCCATGTCTTCAGGACATTTAGAGGGGCTGATAGGGAGGTCCAAGTGATCAGGAGCAGAGGTCTCCAACCAACAACCAACATTAACTTGCGAGGCATGTGAGTGAACCAACTTGTGGCCCAGGAAGTAGAGTCTGAAGATGACTGAGCCTTGGTGGACGTTTTGACAGTAGCCTAAGCAGCTCCGAGATTCCTGACCCACAGAAACTGTGGGAGAGAATAAGTATTTATCGCTTTAATTAAAGTAGCTAAATTTGGGGGTAATTTGTTATGTGTTCATAGATAATTAATGCAGACTTTTGGGTCCATTTGCAATCTTCTGGGAAATGCCTGGTCAAACTGTGTCCATTTCCTATTCTGCCATTAAAAAAATTATGTATTCTTAACATATAAAATACATGTTAATCCTTTGTTATACATTTTGAAATATCTTTCTCATTTTATTAAATGTTTTTTAAACTTTGTGGTCTTTGGTTTACATTGCAGTTGACCTTCGAACAACATGGGTTTGAACTGTGCAGGTCCACTTATATGTGGATTTTTTTTTTTTTATAAATACAGTATAGTACTGTACATATATTTTCTTTTATGATTTTAACGACGTTTTCTTTTCTGTAACTTACTTTATTGTAGGAATACAGTATATAATACATCTAACATACAAAGTGTGTGTTAACTGAAGGTTTGTGTTCTGGGTAAGGCTTCTGGTAATAGTAAGCTATTAGTAGTTAAGTTATGGGGGAGTCAAAAGTTATACATGGATTTTCAACTGCAAGGGGGGGGTCAGTGCCCCTAACCCCACTTCTATTCAAGGGTCAAGTGTAATTTTAAATCCTTATATAGTCTAAAATATCTTTCCATTAATGCCTTTGACATTTTGTATATTGTAATAAGAAGACTTTGTCCACATTAAGGTTTTATAGCTTTGGTTCTTCATAGAGATTTTTACTATATATGGAATTCATTTTTAAAACCTATTTTATTTTTTCAAATGGATAGCCAGTTATCCATAAACTATATATTATACCTTTTATTTAAACACCATTTATTTTTGACATATAATAAAATTTTACAATTTAAACATTTATGAAAACTATGTAAACACCATATATTGAATACTTTTTTTTTTTTTTAACCCCCATAAGTTTGAAATAACACTGTTGTTCCATATTATGTCACCATATATTCAGGGTTATGTTTCTGGACTACTTGTTTCCCTTGATCATTTGTCTCATTCTGTTCCAGGATCACACTGATTTCATTACAGACTGTTCCTGACTTACCATGGTTTAACTCAAGATTTTTTGACCTTATGATGGTGCGAAAGCGATACGAATTCGTAGAAACTATTCTTCAAATTTTGAACTTGCATCTTCTCTCAGGCTAGGGATGTGCAGTCCAATACTGTTGGGTGATACTGGGCAGCTGCAGGCAATCACAAGGGTAAACAACTGATACACTTACAATGTTTTTTCTTACATTCAGTATTCAATAAATTACATGAGATATTCAACACTTGATTAAAAAATAGGCTTTGTGTTTGATGATTTTGCCCAAATGGAGACTAACAGAAGTGTTCTGAGCATGTCTGAGGTTGGCTAGGCTAAGCCACGATGTTCAGTAGGTTAGGTTTATTAAATGCATTTTTGACTTGATGCTATTTTAAACTTACAATGGGTTTATCAGGACATAACCCCATCATAAGCCAAGGAAGATCTGTACTATGGCTTTATATGTTTTGATGTCATATAAATTAACTTATCCCCTCAATCATTTTTCTTCTTGTTCAGACTTGCCCTATTCATTCTTTAAATGAATTTTAGAATCTGCTTGTCACTTTCTTAACTTGTTGGGGTTTTAATTGTTTTAACTTAATAAATCATGTTGGTGAAAACTCATATCTTTAAAATAAAAAATTGATTCTTCCCATTCAGGAAGATGATATAACTATTTTCAGATCTTCTTTTACATCCTTTAATAAAGTTTTGGTTTTTTTTTTATTTATTTGACAGAAAGATAGCGAGAGCAGGAACACAAGCAGGGGGAACGGGAGAGGGAGAAGCAGGCTTCCCGCCGAGCAGGGAGCCCAATGCGGTGCTCAATTCCAGGGCCCTGGGATCATGACCTGAGCCGAAGGCAGACGCTTAACGACTGAGCCACCCAGGCGCCCCCTTTAATAAAGTTTTTTAGGTTTCTTCAAAAGGTCTTGAATGTTTGTTGTAAAGTTTATCCTTAGACATCAGTTTTAAATACTGTTATTAATGAAATCTTTTGGTTTTCCCTATGTTATTTTTTAACTGATTAATGTTGGTGTGTAAGAAAGCTATTTTATAGGAAATCTTTCAAGTAGTATACATTGACTTAGTATACGGCACCTTACAAAACTCTTTTATTAATTCTAATCATTTTTTAGTTGACTCAGTTCTATGTAGATCATTTCATCTACAAACAGCCTTAGTTTTCTGTCTTCCTACCCAATATCTGTACCTCTTAGGTCTTTTGCTTGTCCTATTTCACAGGTGAGGGCCTCCAGCAAAATTTGAAAGAATAGTTGTGATAAAGGGGTGGCTCAGTTGGCTAAGCATCAGACTCTTGATTTTGGCTCAGGTCATGATCTCAGGGTGGTGAGATGGAGCCCCGCATTGGGCTTAGCGCAGAGTCTGCTTGAGATTCTCTTTCCCTCTGCCCCTGCCCCCTGCTCATGCTCAATCTCTCTCTCTCTAGTAAATAAATAAAGAAAATCTTAAAAAAAAAATATTGTAATAAAATTATTGGCACTGTTAGGACGCTCCCTCATATGACGCTGAGTAGGATATTTGCTGTGGGATTATTGTAGCTAAACTTTATTAACTTAAAAATGTTTCTTGCTATCCCTAGCCTGCTAAGAATTACTAGGAAGAGGTATATTGATTCACTAATGTTTTTTTAGAATTCACTGACATATTCATTTATTTATTTTTCTTTTCTAATAGGACAATGTTGAGAAATACATGAACAGATTTCCTATTGTTTAACCATCTTTATGTTCCTGGGTTAAATCTTATTTGGTCATGATGTATTAGTCTTATAAAATGTTGAATATGTAATATACATTCCTGACAGATTTCGCTCTAAACTTCTAATATAGGGGCAACTGGATGGCTCAGTCGTAGAGCATGCAACTTTTGATCTCGGGGTTGAAAATCAATATAAGTTGGTATTTAAAACCATTCATCATTAAATTTGCTGAAATATGTTTCTAGCCAATATTAGGTAAATGTGGCATTTTTAGTATAAGGATTTTATACCCAGATTTTAGCAGAATTTTATTATTTTGCTTATGTAAATTCTTTGCTTCTAACTGTTCAATGTCTTCCATATGTATTCACCATGTATTTTTATTAATTTCTGAGCAGAAATCTAGCTGGCTTGTCACAGATTGCAGATTTAGTCTAAAAGTTATGTAGGAACAACACAATAATGTATTTTCCATGTTCTCTGTATAACTATTCTTTTCTCCCCTTCTTAGGGGTTATTCACAGAACTTGGTTAGAAATTTAGCCCTTCTAACTATTAGCTAGTAATTTCATAGTTAATTTATTTCCTCTGAGCCTCAATTACGCCTCTGTAATCATTGAAATAACAATCCCACTTATGGCTGAGCTGATAAACCCTCCAGAACACACCCACATATTGAGAGATACGTAGATTTTCAGCAAGGCAAAATTAAATTATACACTGCTATTAGTAGAATACAACAAATAATGTTATTAATATTCATATTAATGCATTTAGTTATATATTATATAATATATATAATATAACTACATATTATATAATATATATTATAAATAATATATATAATATATATAATTTATATATAATATAATTATATATAATAATGTAATTAATATTAATATTAGACTCCAAAAATTAGTAGAATACAACAAATAGGTTTCACTTGGACCATCTGTCAGATTTTTTTTTAAAAGATTTTACTTATTTATTCATAAGAGACAGAGAGAGAGAGGCAGAGGGAGAAGCAGGGCCCCCGCTGAGCAGGGAACCCAATGCGGGACTCGATCCCAGGACCCTGGGATCATGACCTGAGCCGAAGGCAGACACTTAACCATCTGAGCCACCCAGGCACCCAGACCATCTGTCAGATTTTCATGGATCCACACATTTCTGCCTTTTAAGTTCAACAGGTAAATAGGTGAGCCATGCCAGACAAAAACGTATATGCCAGGCTACTAGCAAGCTTTGGGGAAAGGAAGGTATAGAAAGCATTTTAAAAGCTAGATCAGCAGTCTCTAGCGCGAGGACTTTATGATTACATAGTCCTGGGTTACATTACATCTTTTAAAAAAATTTTATTTTAAGTAATCTCTGTATCAACGTGGGGCTCAAACCCTGAGGCCGAGGTCAAGAGTCACATGCTCTACGGACTGCGCCAGCCAGGCACTCCTACCCACTGAGGCTTAAACAAGTTGTTTCAACCAATCTGGAAATTGTTTTGGTCTTCTGCCATCAGCAGCCATTATTATTTTGTTTTATTTATTTTTTTAAACTTTAAGACTCACAATTTTTTTTTTATTAATTTTTTTTTTTTAGTAATCTCTACACCCAGTGTGAGGCTCGAACTGATGACACGGAGATCAAGAGGTGTACGCTCTTCTCACTGAGCCAGCCAGGAGCCTCACCATTTTTATTTTACAAACAATATCCAGAAACACTCCTTTAAAGTCCTGCTGCACATAACGCTTCCTCATGGGGTTATTAGAAAGCTTAGTACTGAGACACGGTATGTAACAGTATCTGCTATAGTAGCTGCTGCATTCTACTCTATTTGTAAAGATTGAATATTTAAATGCTTCTGTAAGGGTGCCTGGGTGGCTCAGTCCTTAAGCGTCTGCCTTCGGCTCAGGTCATGATCCCGGAGTCCTGGGATCGAGTCCGCGTAGGGCTCCCTGCTCTGTAGGGAGCCTGCTTCTCCCTCTCCCACTCCCCCTGCTTGTGTTCCTGCTCTCGCTATCTCTCTGTCAAATAAATAAATAAAATCTTTTAAAAAAAATAAATAAATGCTTCTATAAAGCTTTCAAGAAAAATGTGCCAGGCAACAGGCCAAGCAGGGGATAAAAAAAAAAAATTTTTTTAAGCTACACACCCTAACACCTACTGGGTGAGGCAGATAAATAAATCACACAATACATAGTGATAGTCACCAGAGGCTTAAGAGAACCACAAGCCAGGCTCTGAACTCAGACAGCATGGTGTCCATAGAGCTGTTTCCTAACGTGAGATGGTGCTGACCAGCAGAAGAGGAAGGGTGGTCTGGTCACCGGGCACAGCTTTCTGCCGAGGCACGGAGTTCTGAGTGGCAGATCCCGGAGTTGCAAGTGTGTGGGCGAGGAGGATGGTCTTCAGAGGCTCTGCGGGTCCCCATCGGGCAAGTTCTTAAAGTAAAGGGCTTGATTCTTCCTCTTCTCCATGACTTAGGGGCTCAGCATCAACTTTAGAGTTTACCAAGTTGCAATGCCCCCTGGCCTCAAGAGCACACTGATGTAGAAGCCTCTGTGCGCCTGCAGCCCCAAAGCTCGCTGCCCGAGGTCACTTTTCAGTGACCAGTCACTCCAAGTGAAACAAGTCACCTCCAAGTTTCTATTCTGCTCCATGCTCTGACCTAAGGAAGAAACTCGGAGTTTACAAAGGTAACCTGATAAGTTTCCTCAAGTGGATCACTTCATCTTTTAGGTACTTTCAGGTTATTTGGTCCTGGCCCGACAGGCAGATTGCGGCCCTCACCTTTCTTTTCTCTCTTTTTTTCTTTTTCGTGTGTGTGCGTGTGTGTTTGTGTTCTGTTTTCTCTTACAGTTAAAACACGCAAACAGCTGCTCATTTTAAAACTGGAGCAAGAAGCCAGAGTGTGTCTCCGTGACCCGCTGACGTTCGGGTTCTATATGATAATACCATTCCCAGCTTTGTCTGCTGAGAACGAGACATTGACCTTGGACTCAAGGGGAAATAGAAAAAGTCTTGCTAAAAGTTGGAGGGTTCACTGCTGTGAATGCCAGCCGAGAGTTAAGACGAAAATGCAAACATCAGGAACAGCACCAAGGAGCTCCCCTGCTTTTCAGCTCCCCGCCGTCCTGCAATCGCCCAGGGTAGCGTCTGACAAAATGCAGACGCAGCGCCCGCCGGCGCCCGAAGGGCAGGGAGCGCCCGGGTGCGGCCCGGTCCCCGGCGCCTGGCGCGGAGGCGCGCACACCCCTTTTCTGCAGACTCACAGGTTTTCAGGCCCCGCCTCCTCCGGGCCCAGCTCCGCTCCGCCGCCCTGTGGGCCCGGACCCAGGCGCCCGGAGCTCCGCGCCCCCCGCCGCCCGGCCCCGGGCCCCCGGCTCCCGCCCCGAGCCCCCGGGAACGCGGCGCGCGGCGGGGGCGGCGGCGGCTCCCCGGCCCGGCGGCGCAGCGTCTGGGTCCCGGGGGCGCAGGGCAGGGAGGCGGGGCGCTCGGCCGGGGGCGGAGCTGCGGCCGCGAGCCCGCCCCCCGCTCGCCCTCCGCCGGCCGGCTGGCGCGGCCATGGAGGTCTACATCCCGTCCTTTCGCTACGAGGAGAGCGACCTGGAGCGGGGATACACGGTAGGCGCGGGCCGCGGCCGGACGGGGCCCCCGAGGCGAGACCGCGGCTGCTGAGCGGCGGAGGTGCCCCCGGCCGTCGCCGGCCCTGCGCGGAGGGTCCCCCCGGCTGCCCTCCCTTCCCCCCCCTCCCAGGGCCTGAGGCTGGGCTGCGCCCCGGCGCCGTTGTCAGGGAGACGCCCCCCCCGCCCCCTCCCAGGCTCGGCGGCCGCGGGCGCCCGGGGCTCCTCCGGTTCGCTCCCTTCCCCCTCCCGGCCCCGCTCCCGGCCTCGGGGCAGGAGCGGCGGGAGTCAAGCCCTCGCTCGCGGCGCTCGCCATTCTCCCCGCCGCCCGCTCTCTGCAGCCCGGGGTGGGCTGCGTTCGCGTCTGGCACAGCTGCCCCGTCTGCCCAGACCCGAGCGGCTGCGCGGCGCGTCGATGTTGGCTTCCAAGTTCTGTGGGATTCATTCAGATGGAAAGCATGCTAATAAAAAAAAAATCGTCATTTGTAGCTCGTTATTAGCCAGAGTGAACACAGGCGTTGCTTTTAGATGGCTTCTAAAGTTATTTTTTTTCTCCCTAGTTCTGGTGGGCCATGAAGTGGCATAATCAGGTACTTCCTGCGCACCTGTTCCATCCCTAAGTCTGATCCCTGAGAACTGAGAAACAGGGCCCCTGATCTCGAGAGTGGCAGAGTGGGTCGGGGGGTGAAGACCAGGGCCTGGACGAGTTTAGTAAGTAAACTGTAGGTGGTGGATTTCCCAACGAACTCAGACACCTTCGTCTAGACGGTCATTGCCCCAGGGAGAAATGCCTCACGCTGGCTCGACTGTGGAAGAATTTACATCCAGTTGTTAAAGAGCAGGTAGCAGAGGAGATTGCAGAGGGCGGTCTGAAAGGACTGATACATTATTCATTTCTAACTCACTCACTTGCTAAACACCAGCTACAGTAATTTGGAAGAGTATTTTAACCTTTCTCTTCTCTAAATATCCTTGGGTTTTGGTGACAAGCTATTTGGAACCTACTGTGTTTTCATAGGGAGGATTAAGTCTCCCTCTCAAGGGAGTTTTTTTGAATTAAGAGTAGTGATTGAAAAAAAAAAAAATCCAGGGAGTATGGGTTTTAGGATTAAGTAGACCTCTGGGTTCAAGTGTTCAAGTGTCCCAAAAGAAGTACTGAGTGCCTTCCCTTGGGGAGGAAACTGCGGGGAAGGTGGGGGGGGGGGCATCTGAGCTCTGTTTGGCCATTATTTATATAAATAAGCCTTACCAATGAATTAATATTTGGTTAAATATTCTGCATCTTCCTTAAAAAAAGAAGGAAGGAGAAATTGAACTTAAATTTGAACCTGTGCAAGGCCTTTTCCTTAAAGCCTTGAAACCTTGCTTGTCTTTCATTAGTCGAGGACGCACACACACACATACACACACACACACCCCACCCCCTCCCGCACCCCCCATCTCCCATCCCCCATCGGCAGTCATGGAGGGCCTGCCATCTTTGGGGCATTCTTTAGGATCTGAAGATTATAGCCTGCTTGTTTGGTCTTTTGATGTGTTTAGATGAAGGTGGTCTCAGTAGTCCAAACTAAAAGTTACTTACCTCCCCAAATAAGGAATTTGAAGTACATCAAAATTTGAAGTAGATCAAAATTAATGGCTTTTTGGCCATTACTGATTTTCTTCTCTTACAGGATCTGTGTTTTCCCACACTGTTTTCCAATATCTTTTGATTATTCGTATTACGACCAGGCATGTGCCAGGTTGTGACTTAAATTGATTTGGAAGGAGCTCTTTTCTTGGCAAACGTGGCAGTTTGGAGATTGCTTATATGATGAGAGTTTGTGTGCTTTTTAAAAGCTTACTTTTTAAAAAAAAATCCTAACTCATTTAGATTGATAACCATATTGTTAAGATACCTCTGCAAGTGGTTTTTTTCCTATGTGAGTCAATGAAGCAGCTATTGGATACTTCTTTCCCTCTGAGCAGCTGTTTCATAATTGCACAGAAGACTATACTTTCCAGGATCATTTCTATAGTTTGCTATAATTGCACAGCAGTTATTAATTTAGGAAATATTAACTGAGTGCCTGCTTGGTGTCTCTATTCTAGGTCCTGGAAATTTAGGAGTGAATAACATTTCATCTTTTAAAAAACCCTCAGAATTTAAAAACATAATCTCAGTTTCCTGAAATAATGTATACTTCAGAGTAAAAAGCATTTTTTTACTTAAGAATATTTAAGGAATATTGCATTCAAATGAATTCAATGATTGGAGGTTTATAGTAAAGAAGTGTGGTTCTTCCTTGCTTCTAGTCCCATGCCCTCAAGACATAAAACGTGGGGGTGCTTTCTTAGAGACTTTTCTGTATGCCATGAAAGCATATGTTTTTTTCTTAGAATAAATTGTAAGATTTGACTATAACTGTCATCCTACAACATGAATATCTTTCTGTACTGATATGGATAGGTCTGTCTCCTAGCTACTGGCAAGGGGATCTTTCTCCTAACGAACACGCCATCATTTGTTTACCCAGATCTCTTGTTGATGGCCGCTGACATTTGCTTCTAATTTTTAGCAACTGTGTCAGATGTTGAAATGAGACATCCCTGTACATGGCTTTTTTTTTTTTTTATGCCTCCCACTAGGATTTTTGTAGAACCTTAACTAGAATTGGTACTTCTGGGCCTTTTAAAGTTTCATAGATAATTATTATTCAAGAAGTTTATACAAAGTTATGATCAGATGTACAAGGTAATTTACCCTGAAAGAGTGAATTTTTGCCTTTTGAACCCCTAAACATTGGCTGTGGGCTTGCGTGTTGTCAAGTGTGGAATTGAAAGGTAAAGGGCTGTTGCTCCTGTCCTTAGGAATTCTCAGCCAGAGGGGCAAGGTAGGGAAGGGCTAGGGTGCCCTGATGTTATCTGGAGTCTTGAGGAGGAAGAGGGCATTTCTGCACTGCCTTAGGGTCATGTGTGGTGTGGGGTTGGGGGTTGCTTAGGAATGCTGACTTTTGACATCTGATTCGGTTTTTGCTGGCATTGCGAATTCTAGAAGGAAGTTCAGCACAAAATCTCATCTCAAGGGAAAGGCATTTTAAACTCCCAGATTCACCAAAACAAAACAAAAAAAAGGAAAAAAAGGCAAGGGGGGACCCTTCTAAGTCATTTTAGTTTACAAAGAATCAGGAGAGGATCTTCTAACAAAATTCACATGAACTCAAATATTACCTCATGGGAAGCTTATTCTCTACCTTTCCTCTGTCCCCATAGCTTAGATGTTTACTCTCTGTTTCCCAGCTAGGCTCTAAACTCCTTGAGACTAGCACAGTGTCAGATTCTTCTGCTGTACTCCAGCACAGGGCCTATCACATAGTTAAGAATTCAGTACATGTGTGATGAATAAATAATGAATGAATGAGTCTTCTAATAGGAGAAGAAAACCAGAAGAGCAGTGATTATGAAGCATGAAACAGCTCAGTGGGTGGAAGGGGCTCAGGGTGCAGACTGGAGTTTCCAGTAGCAGGAGGGATTGTGCAGGGGACACCTGACAGAGAGAGGTGGAGAGAGACCAGCTCGCTAGCCTGAAGAGCTGGAAAGGAGTATGGACTTCAGCCCCAGACATTGGGTTTGAGGAAGGAAGTAACATGATGAGTTTTGCATTTAGAAATATGACCCTGGAGTATTAATCATTTAAGGGTTGCTTAGCAGAAGGACCAGAAAGGAGAGAGAGGATGTGAGCTGGAACTAAGGCAACTGGGAAGGGAAGACAACAAGAATCTCTAGGACCTGGTGATCAGACGTGAGGCAGGAGTGTGACTCCCCTGGATGCGGGCGCCATTGGCCAACTCAGAGCTGAAGCAAGGAGGAGATTGCATTTGGGGACCTGTTGGCGTTTTTTGTGATTGGTGAGGCTGTTTGATTTTGGAGCTCAGGATAGAGGTCTGGGCTAGAAATACAGCTCTAGAGGGTCATTCAGCACAAAGGATGAAAAAAGCATAGCAGTTAAATAGCATTAACCCAGGAAGAGAATGTGGAGTGAAGAAAGTTGGTGGACTTAAGGTAAAATCCTAGAATTTGCATGAGCAAAGAATTCTCAGCACTGCATCCTGGGGGAGGGGGGGAGAAGGAAGTGCAGGGGTGGGAAGTGGGAAGACAGAATGGTAGATGCTTTACAGGAAGGAAAGTGCTGGATGTGGCTGAGTGGTTTTGTAAAGTGAGGATGGAGAACAGTCCATTGGATGTGAGGGTAAGCAGGTCCAGGGTGCGAGTATAGGCTAGTATTTTCAATTTTCAGATACGTCATTGGTAAATAACAAAAGCAGAATTACTACCTGGGCTGCAACATAAAGTCTGAATGTATTAGATTTCATTTTTTTATAGCTGTTAAAATCAAGGCATTGAATTAGATGGTTTTTCAAGTTCATTTTAACTGTCTGTGACTGTGTTATGGTTATACAAATATATCTTTTTCTTGAATTCTGGTCTCTTTGATTTACTTGATGTATCATGCTTTTCACTACGTAAGGCAGCTTCGTATATACATGATCATAATATTGAGACATGCAGGGATCATTGTTTTAATATTTTATGGATTAAAATACAAAATTAGAACAATATAAGGAACCATTTACCGATTCCTCACCTTCAGTATTTTAAATTATTTCTTCACTTACCACCCCTTATTCTTCCATTTTTTAAAATTCTGGAATATTTTGAAACAAATCCAGGACATAATTTCACCTGTAACTGTTTCACTTTGAATATCTGACAGGTACAGACTTTTAAAAAAGATAGAACCAAAATGTCAGTAGTGACACAAAATTAGCCATACCTTAGTATCCTCCCAATCCTTACTAGTTTTTGTTGTTTTTAGCATGACCATAATGTAGACATTTCTTTGGAATTAACAGTGATCTGCAGGAAGTATTTTTACTGCCATTTTGTATTTGTGAGAATGAGAGGTTGAGTAAGGGCAGCCTGCCTACCCAAGAGTAGCCCTCCTCTGTGCTTTCATCCTCAGAGTAGCTTCCATCTGGTGACAGAAGGCTAATAAGTTGCAGATTAAACATTTGTGTGTGTGTGTGCTACAGCTTGCAGAAGAAGAGAGGGTATTTCTTCAGAGTACGGGCACTGTTTTTCCCCAGGAACTCTGAGCAAATCCATCTCCTTTCATATCTTGTTATCCCCAGTTGGTTTTTCAACCCATCCTGTTGCCAGGGGAATTCTCTGTGCTGATTGGGTGAGGCTGGGGCCACCTGAACCCATCGCTGTGGCAAGGTTACATTAACTAGATGGAGTTCAAATAATAGGCTTTTCTGGAGCTGGGAGTGAGGTCAGCCTCTTCCTCCACCTAACCTGTAGGCACGACAGTGGGACCACAATGTCCACCACAGTATCTTTGAGTCACCCATTGTAAGCATCTATGATGAAGGAGGCCTTTGTGTGACAAGGACAAGCTGCCCAGCGCCTCACTCATGGTAAACTGACAGCATAAGCAAGCATTAAATGTGTGTTGCATAATTAAATCAAGCACGTGTAGGGTATGTCCCTTACCCTTAAGGACAGGAAGTACCAGTGTGAAAATATTCTTAACATACTTTTTAATTTATTTATTTTAGAGAGAGGGAGAGAGAATGTGTGCGTGGGGGCCGTGGCCCTGTGCAAGTGGGGGGAGGCGGAGAGGGAGAGAATCTCAAGCAGACTCCCCACTGAGCACGGAGCCCCACGAGGGGCTCCATCTCAGGGCCCATGAGATCAGGACCTGAGCCGAAACAAAGAGTCCCAGGCTTAACCGACTGAGCCACCCAGACTCCCCAGGTGTGAAAATGTGCTTGAATGTCAGCCAATAGAATGCTACCTTCACCTAAGAACCAAATAGGTACAAGAGGATTGAATTTTGCAAGTACGGTACTTAGAAATTTGGAGACAAAATTAAGTTTGTTTTCATTGAGCAAGAAATACATTTTCATCTTTTTTTTTAATAGTTTTCACTTTGTAATTTATGTTTTTTAAAATAAACTTTTAATCATGAAACAATTTTAGATTTGCAGAAAAGTTACAAAGTTAGTAACTGAGAGTTCCTATATACACCGCCCCCCCCACCAGCCAGTTTCCCCTGTTGTTTTAACATCATATATTACCATGGTAATGTCAAAACAAGGAAAGTAGCATTGGTGCATTACTGATTTTTTTGTTTTTTGTTTTTTAATTTTTTATTTTTTAAAATTTTTTATTGTTATCTTAATCACCATACATTACATCATTAGTTTTTGATATAGTGTTCCATGATTCATTGTTTGTGCATGACACCCAGTGCTCCATGCAGAACGTGCCCTCCTCAATACCCATCACCAGGCTAACCCGTCCTCCCACCCTGGTGCATTACTGTTAACTAAGCTCCACACTTTATTTGGATTCCACTAATGTCCAGTCCAGGATATCATGTTGCATTTAGTTTTGTCTGACTTGATGTGCAATTAAGTTAGGAGTCCAAATTACAGCACAGTGTCTCAGAAATGAGGCAGGAATGGCATTAGAAATGAAGCCATACAGATCAAATAGGTTTTTTGTATTTTAGATACTGTATGTGTAATTTTTGCCATTTGGCAAAAGCCCACTTAGACTATTCCACTGGTTTAGGCCAGAGGCTGACACAGTCTAAATGCAAAGGCTCAGGCTATAGATTCATGCTGTCTGCATTCAAATTTTGCCTCCAACAAAGTCTGACTTTGGACAAGCCACTTAATCTCCTGTGTTTTTTCCCCCCTCATCTGTAAAAAAGGAGAATACTAGTACCTACCTTGTAGAGTGCTTTGAGGATTAAATGAAATAATTCTTGCAAAGTGCTAGGAATGAGGTGTCTAGCTATGTTTGTGATTATTCTTATTATTTTGAATAAGGACAGCCTTCAAGTTCCTTTTTTTTTTTTAAGCTTTTTAATGTCAGTAACATAAACAAAAGTCCAGGAGAAATACTCATGCTATATAAAATAAATTATTTGCAAATACTTTGAAGTACTTCAGAAGTAACAATTTACATGGAATCAACTGGTATTCTTATTACAACTTTCATTCAGTTCAGGTTTAGTTTTGTAGCCTTATTTACTGCCTGTGTGTGTTTTTTTCCCCTCAGGATGCTGAAGGCTAATATACTTACATAAGTGAGTAGTATATATTATAGAGGGCACGGAGATACATGCTTCTCACCTCCTGCCTTCTCTTCCATCCCCCCAGCATCCCTCCAAAACACAGGGGCCATCAGACTCATACCTTGTATTCTTATGATGGCTTTCCAAATACATTGAGATCTTTTAAAATAACTTTTTAACTAGATTTTATTTTATTTATTTGAGAGAGAGAGCATCAGCGGGACACAGGGGCAGAGGGAGAGGGAGAAGCAGACTCCCCACCGAGCAGGGAGCCCAACATGGGGCTCGATCCCAGGACCCTGAGATCATGACCCAAACTGAAGGCAGATGCTCAACTGACTGAGTCACCCAGGTGCCCCTACACATTCAGATTTTTAATGGAATTTTCTGTTATTTTGCTTCTTATATGTCTCTTCTGTTTCAGTTTTCTGTTGTTTTCCTCCTCCCCCTCCCTTTTGAAAGTACCTGTTTTGTTATGGAAAATGTCAACATACAGACCAATGGAGAGACTGACCCCTTTACTCAGCTTTTAAAATGATGAGCTCTCAGGCGCCTGGGTGGCTCAGTAGTTAAGCGTCTGCCTTCGGTTCAGGTCATGATCCCAGGGTCCTGGGATCAAGCCCCGCATCGGGCTCCCTGCTCAGCGGGAGGCCTGCTTCTCCCTCTCCCACTCCCCCTGCTTGTGTTCCCTCTCTCGCTGTGTCTCTGTCAATTAAATAAATAAAATCTTTAAAAAAAATAAAATGATGAGCTCTTGGGGTTCCCCGGGTGGCTCAGTCTGTTGAGATCCAACTCCTGATTTCAGCTCAGGTCACGATGTCACTGAGATTGACTGAGCCACCCAGGCATGCCTTCTTATGTCATTATTAACACCTTTTTCAGTTCCTTACGCCATACAAAGGTAGAGGCTTGATCATTTTCAGATTTGATATGTGATGCTAGCAACTGCTGAAGAACATTGCCTAGATCTTTACATTCCTTAGTGGTTGCTAAGTATTGATAGTTTAATTTTATCATTCTTTCTTTTATTGGCTTGAATACATGTACACAAAGCAACTTTGCCTCGTAAATTAGTTACTGTGAGATGTGGTTTTTAATAGGAAAAGAGGATAAATGCCTGATTCTTTCTTTGATTATTTACTTTCAAAACAATGAGCTGGCTGCCTCCAAAGATCACAAAGATTATCACAGAGGCTGTCTTTAAAAAAAAATCAGTATTGTTAGGGATCTGTGGATATCAGCATATTTGAGGCAGATGGGTCCCTTGCATTTATCATTCTTATATACTTTATGTCCTTCTTTGGCCGTTTTCGTATTTGGCATTTTCAAGTTGAGTTCTGTGTCCTTGACATAACCTTAGTGGTCTTCGGTAACTCCTTGCTTCCTGGCATAACAAGGTACATCTTTGGGGCGCCTGGGTGGCTCAGTTGGTTGAGCGACTGCCTTCGGCTCAGGTCATGATCCCGGAGTCCCGGGATCGAGTCCCGCATCGGGCTCCCTGCTCGGCAGGGAGGCTGCTTCTCCCTCTCTCTCTCCCTCCCGTGTGCTCTCTCTCTCTCTCTCACTCTCTCAAATAAATAAATAAATCTTTAAAAAAAAAACAAAAAAAAAACAAGGTATATCTTTTACATTTCCCGCCCCGGATCTGGAATTAGGTTTTTCTCTAAAGATCCCTGGTTACTTTTAGTGAGAAGTGATAGAGACTATGATCTGGACACAATGTATTTGTGAAGGTTTTGAACTCTTTTCAGTGGTTGGAGCAGAAGAATGTTTCTCTTAAGATCAAATACATGGTATGTCGAGGACAGCAGGAATTGTTGTCTTGGTCTTTTATCTTCAGCTGTGTCTTTCTCCTGCACTGAAAATCTCAATACTTTAGATGCTGAGATTGATGGAATATCATGTGATTAGCAGTTTACTTTAACTCGCATTATACACATCAGTGTGTCTCCATTATAATACCAGTATTACCATCAACAACATGATTACTGAATACAGCTTAAAACTTTCTTTTTAAAAAGTTCTTTTGGGGGCGCCTGGGTAGCTCAGTCGTTAAGCGTCTGCCTTCAGCTCAGGTCATGGTCCCAGAGTCCTGGGCTCGAGCCCCGCGTCGGGCTCCCTGCTTGGCGGGAAGCCTGCTTCTCCCTCTCGCACTCCCCCTGCTTGTGTTCCCTCTCACTGTGTCTCTCTCTGTCAAATAAACAAATAAAATCTTTAAAAAAAAAAAAAGTTCTTTTGTTCTTTGATCTATCCCACTAAGAGTGTATAATCAAATGACTGTTTCGAAATCACTTGGATTGGTTCTTCTCTGCTCATAACTCCCCAACGAGCTACCCAGTGTCATTTTCTTTTGTATACTTAGGAGTTTTTTTAGAAGTTGATTTTGTTTTATATTGTGTAAAGTGTATACTGCATTAGGTTTATTTGCTGAAATCTAGCTGCTTTTTATATTCCCTTCATTCTGTTTTCTTCCCCTCCCCTTGATGACCATTTACAAAAAAGTTGTAGTTTATCTTTCCATTAAAAAAAATAGAAACAAGGTGCTCCTGGATGCTCAGTTAGAGGAGCATGCAATCTTGATCTTGGGGTTGTGAGTTTGAGCCCCACGTTGGGTGTAGAGATTATTTAAATGAAAACTTAGAACAAAAAGAAACAAATACAGGTACATTTGTGCCCTTAGATTAAACAGTAGTCTAAAATTAAACAGTAGTATATGAAAACATTTTCTTCCACCTGTTTTTTTGTTTGTTTGTTTGTTTTTGACTTCACAGTGCATCCTGTAGTTCACTCCCCAGGGGCATATATTAAGATGCACACTCCTTTTCTACAGCTTAGTTCTTCTCCATTGTTGTCTGCAGTCACTAGCCGTGTGCATATGTTTTTTGCATTTTTGTCAGGGTATCTTTAGAATAGGTTCTTAGCAGTGGGTTATTGGATCAAAAGGTACATGCATACATACTTAATTTTGCCAGATATTGTCAGATCCCCTTCCTTAGGGATTGTGCTGTTTTGCATTCCCATAGCAATTTATGAGAGTTGAATTCCTCACAAGCTTGCCAACTGAGTGTGTTGTCAGGCCTTTGGGTTTTTGCCAGTCTGATAAGGTGAGCAGTGGTGTCGTAGTGTAGATCCATTGTAATTTGCTGGCTCATTCTGATGACTAGCTTTGACATTTTTGAAACATGCTAGTGTCCCTTGTAGTTGCTTTTCTTTTCTTTTTTTTCTTTCTTTCTTTTAAGATTTTTTTAATTTATTTGACAGAGAGAGACACAGCGAGAGAGGGAACACAAGCAGGGGGAGTGGGAGAGGGAGAAGCAGGCCTCCTGCCGAGCAAGGAGCCTGATGTGGGGCTCGATCCCAGGATCCCGGGATCATGACCTGAGCCGAAGGCAGACGCTTAACGACTAAGCCACCCAGGCGCCCGCTTGCTTTTCTTTCTTTTCTTTCTTTCTCCCACAACTTAAATACTTTGATGTAAAAGTTAACAATACTTAAATTCTATGATTTATTTATTTATTAAAGATTTTATTTATTTATTTGACAGAGAAAGACACAGCGAGAGAGGGAACACAAACGGGGAGTGGGAGAGGGAGAAGCAGACTCCCTGCCGAGCAGGGAGCCCGATGCGGGACTCGATCCCGGGACTCCAGGATCATGACCTGAGCCGAAGGCAGTCGCTTAACCAACTGAGCCACCCAGGCGCCCTTAAATTCTATGATTTAAAGGCAATACCTCTTATGTTACATGATAAGGTGATAAGAGAGGAAAGAAAAAGATATTTGCTATGTATATGTTAATAGATATGCACATAAGCATACTGAAGACAAAATAAGGAGGGAATACTTTGGACAATTACAGTCCTCATTTCTGTAACTCATCACATGGTCATGGCTGGTTTTTATAATTACCTTCTTTCACTACTCACTGTGTATTCCCTTTGCCTTCAGCAAGCACCTCACCCGGTTGTGGATCTTTGCCAGGTAGGGAGACTCAAATCTTTATTCCTGGAGGGTCTGATCCATTAGTAGTCCTCTTTGAGTTGGGTTGTTGTAGCTTTCCGTTGACTTTAATCACAGGGCGTCTTATTACTAAGAGACTCCATCAGGGGTCTCCTATGGTATAGACGATCTTCCTTGCCCCCTCCTCCCCACTGTGCTTTAGCAGTCCACTTTACCCTTGCTAGTCAGGATCAGTCACCCCAGCCAGCATGCTCATGCCCTTCCTTGCTTTGTGGATTCAGAGACACAAGGAGTTCAAAGTGACCAGGTAACAATCTTGACTTTGAGTTCATTGGAATTCTTGCTGTGTCTCCTGGTAGAAGCATTCATCCTTTTGGAACTAAGACCTCTAGACCAACAGAGCAGTAAGTCATAGAGACAAGAGGCAAAACTTGTGCCAGTGGGCCACTAGGGTTAATAAAGAATGATGTTGCTCCCATTTCTACCCCTTGATTCCTTGATGTGTGAATTCTGGTTGTGGGGATACAGCATCATGTTGGCACCCAGCTGGTAATGTAACTGAGTCTGCAGAAGGCCATTTGACCGTTCTGTCAATCCAGCTGCTTGACGATGGTGGGCAACATGATGAGACCAGTGAATTCCACGTTTATGGACCCACTGCATCGTTTCATTTACTGTGAAGTGAGATGCTTGATCAGAAGCAGTGCTGTGTGGAATACCATGGCAGTGGGTAAGGCATTCCGTAAGTCAATGAAGGGTAGTTGTAGCAAAGGTATTGCATGCGGGGAAGGCAAATCTTTATCCAGAATAAATGTCTATTCTAGTAAGAACAAAACACTGTCCCTTCCATGATGGAAGTAGTCCAGTGTAATCCACCTGCTTCCTGGGAGCTGGCTCATCACTTCACGGAATGGTGCCATATTGGGGGTTCGGAATCGGTCTCTGCACATTGGGCCAACAGTCAATGGTGGTCATAGCCAGATGGGCCTTGGTGAGTGAAAGTTTATGTTGCTGAACATCTAAGCATAACCTACATCCCTTTCACCATGGCCACTTCGTTTGTGAGCCCACTGGGCAATGACAGGAGTGGCTGGGGAAAGAGGCTGACTGGCATCTGCAGAATAGGTCATCCTATCTACTTGATTATTAAAATTGCCATTAGCTGCAGTCACTCTTCAGTGAGCATTCACATGAGACACAAATAGCTTCACTTTTTTCTCCTCCTCCTCCTCATTTTGCCTATTCAGAGAGGTCTACCTACATAATCTTCACCTTTCCACAGAACCAGTTTTCCAATCATGTTCTTTCCATTTCCCTGACCATCCACCCAAACCATTGACCGTAGTTGATGCCTCAGTATCTAATCTCACATCTGACCACTTCTCCTTTTAAGCAAAGTGAACAAGTAGGTACATTGCTTGAAATCTGCCCCCAGAGAAGATTGCCCTTGACTGTTGTCCTTCACAGCTGTCCCAGAGAGGGACTAGTGTGGTACAGGTGTGCCCTTTCAGGGGGTGCAGGTGCGCCCTCCCAGGGGGTGCAGGTGCACACTTCCGTGGGGTGCAGGTGCGCCCTTCTGGGGGGTGCAGTGCGCCCTTCCGGGGGGTGCAGGTGCACACTTCCGGGGGGTGCAGGTGCGCCCTTCTGGGGGGTGCAGGTGCACACTTCCGGGTGGTGCAGGTGCGCCCTTCCGGGGGGTGCAGGTGCGCCCTTCTGGGGGGTGCAGTGTGCCCTCCCGGGGGGTGCAGGTGCGCCCTTCCGGGGGGTGCAGGTGTGCCCTTCCGGGTGGTGCAGGTGCGCCCTTCCAGGGGGTACAGGTGCACACTTCCAGGGGGTGCAGGTGTGCCCTTACGGGGGTGCAGGTGCACCCTTGCAGGTGGTGCTTGCATGTGTGGCAGGCAGACTCATCTGTAAACCAGGTCCAAGTTTTCATCTGTCAGCTAATTCTAGGAAACGCCTCATGAGGTCACAGGTGCAGGCTAGAATGGTAAGTGGTGTAGCAGGAGTGGGGACCATGGGCATTTGGGCCACTTCTTTTTTTTTAAGAATGTAACTTTTTTTTAATTTAAATTCAACTAGCCAATATACAGTGCATCATTAGTTTCAGATCTAGTAGTGTTCAGTGACTCATCAGTTGTGTGTAACACCTAGTGCTCGTCACATCACGTGCCCTCCTTGATTGGGCCACTTCTTCATGTAACTTACTTGTGCCTTCGGGGCCTGCTTGGGCCTGATCGCATATCTGCCACTTCCATTTGGTAACCAAGTGTTGCTGTACCCAGCTTTATAGCTTGGTGGGTTAGATAACACCCAGTTCATCATGGGCAGCTCAGGTCACATGGTAACTTGATAGTCTATGGTCAAGCCTCCAGTCCCTACTGCTAAGGTGCAGTAGCAAGCCAAGAACTCTTTCTTGAAAGTAGCTATCCATGGAGGATGGCAAGGCTTTGCTCCAAAGTCCTAAGGACCTGCACTGTCCTTCACCTGTGGAAGCCTGCCAAAGGCTCAAAACAACATCCCTGTGTGCTTCTGCCACTTCATGCATTATTGGATCTGGTGGATCATAACCCAAGTGGCAAAGCAGCTTGGACCTGTTGCAGAGCCTTCTCTTGGTCTGGACCCCACTCAAAAGTAGTAGCTTTCCAGGTCATTTGGTAAAGGGGTTGAAATAACACACCTGAATAAGCTGCCTTCAGAATCAAAAGAGGCCCACCACATGATGGAGGGCAATCTGCTTTGCTCAGTCTGTAGGTTTAAATATTAATCTCACCCCAAACCACTTCACAGAAACACCCAGCACAATGTTTGACCAAATACCTGGGCACCCCACAGTAAAATTAACCATCATACGTCCTTCTAAAATTGAAATTCACACTTCATTCTTCAATAAACATTGTGTTTTTCTCCCTTTTGTTTTAGTTCAGATGTAGATAACATGAGAAAATGTTTTTATATTTTATTATCCGCTATTTATTGTAAACTATGTTTAGTCCTTCTTGCAGTTGGAAGTTTTTTTTTTTTTCCTTCAGATGCATGCCCGTGGAAAGTTTGCATCTCCGTTTTGCAAATGTGATCATGGTGCAGGGAATAAAAGTTTACAGAAAAGGTCTTTTTACCTTGTTTATTATTAGTGGACAATTAGATCTAATTGTCAGTAAAAATTGATGGCTGTAGCTTCCAAATTATTGAGCCTGTGCTAATAAATGCAACAGTTGTTCATAATTTGGTGGTAAATGACCTTTAAATGTAGATGTTTACGGAGGTGGTCCTTGGGGAACAATTTAACTTCCAGATGACACCCATGAGTCCTTGTTATCATTTAAATATGCTTCCTTTTGTCAATAACAGAATAACAAATACTGGTTAGATTTCTAATGTTGATTCAGATACCAGGGAACCTGCTGAATAAATTAGTGTACATTTGATTTATATTGACCAAAATTTTTTACATTGCTGTGTTACAGGTCAAGGTGACATGCATTTAAATGCATTGTAGCACAGAGGTCACGCTTGAGTGACGTGAATGCTTACACTGTTTTTAATTAACTTTTAAATATTATCCTAAAATTCCTTCTCAAATACCAACTAAATTATTAGGGACAGGACTGAAATTAACTTAGTAGAGGGAAACCTTATTTTAAAAGTCAATAATCTTGATCTTTCCCATAAAAATTACTGGAGTAAATTATTGGTACACTTTTATCTTATGATTTGTGAGGAAATCAGATCTGCTTTTTCCATCGTAGACTCTGAATTCATTATCTGTGGGTTTTCCATGGATAATTTTGCAGAAATAACCTGAGATAGTCCTGAAAAAAGATTTGCGAGGTAATCAACAGTCTTACCTAGTGCAGGAAGTACTTTATCAAGGAAATGCATTTTCTTAGTGCTATGAACTTTTTCACTGATGTTGTCGTGTGTATGTGGAGGGGGGATGGTTTGCAGGGTGAAGATGTGAATTAATTTTGTCAGCACCCATTAGTAGTCCAAAGTAGTATATGTTTTAGGGAAGCTTTAATCAACACCTCATTTGCCCTTTGAGAGAATATCTTCACAATGAATGCTACTTCTTTTGCACATAAATATTATTGGGTGAAAAGCATTTTGCTATCAGGTGTAAAATTTATTTCATGTCTGACCCATGCAGGAAGGTTTACCTAGTTAAAAAGTTTAGAACCTAAATGCACAAAGGTTTTTGTTCTTTTTTGTTTGTTTGTTTTTAATCATGAAGATCTTTGTAGTTAATCAAAAAGTGTGCTTTGGGAATTCAGGATAACCTTCTGAGCTTTGCTTCTGGAGGAGGTGCATGTAATCAAAAGGCAGCACAGAGCTCCTCTCCTTTAAAACTTTGCATCCGTCCAAACATTTTCATGTAAAGAGAGCTCCCCTCCAAAGCCAGAAAGGATATCCTCCTCAGCCTGCCTGCAGTGAATGGCATCCATCCTGGGATATTGGTTTCCTTTTAGCCACTGTGTGGTTCCTTAGCCTGGAGCTTAGTCCCTAGGTTTCTTGTACCCAGCAAAGCACTAACCCCAGCTTGTCCAGAAGGCAAAAGCAGTAACAGTGTGGAAAATACTAATAAGAGAGACAAGGCAGTGGATATTAGAAAATTGAAAGTGGTGAGAGAATGACAAATGTTGCATGTGCACAGGGGATGAATCATTCTGTAGTAGGAATGCTTCTGAATGACAGAGAGAGAGAGTCATGTAGCATCTCTCTTAAGTGGGCACGCACCGAAGAACTGATTGACGAATGGAAAGGCTTCTGGGTATCAGCCTGATGCTAAGAGAGGAGGCAGGGAGTTAGAGAAAACAGGCTGGCTGTCAATGGGATGATGCCATTGGTGGATGGCGCCACTGGTGGATGGGACGTTGGAACTCATCCACATGAGGGCGTGGCTTCTGGTGCAAATACCCGGCTGCTGAGGCTATGGTGCCCAGCCCCTGCTGCACGCTGGGGATCGTTACAGACTGCCAGTGTCTGGGTCCCACCCTTGGGGAGTCTGATGGTTCTTGGGTGTGGATTGGGCATGAGAATTTTTAAAAGGTCCCTGGATTGGGGCGCCTGGGTGGCTCAGTCGTTAAGCGTCTGCCTTCGGCTCAGGTCATGATCCCAGGGTCCTGGGATCGAGCCCCGCATCGGGCTCCCTGCTCAGCGGGAAGCCTGCTTCTCCCTCTCCCACTCCCCCTGCTTGTGTTCCCTCTCTCACTGTCTCTCTCTCTGTCAAATAAATAAAATCTTTAAATAAATAAATAAATAAATAAATAGTCCCTGGATGATTCTAATGAGCAGTAGAAATATAGCCCTAAATACTGCCCTAAAAATGTCCCCAAGATGGTTGTGGAGATCGTTAAGGCAGGTTACTTGCCCCGATACATCTTAATTGGATACGTCATTGGTTCTTGGGAGTGATTAAATATACAGATTTTCAGGCTCTCTGCCCAGAGATTCTCATGTAATTGGGGGCTAAAGCTCTGGTATGGTTTAAAAGCTCTCTAGCTGATTTTACTTTGTAGCCCAGCATGCAAATTATGGAGTAGGTGACTTACCCTGTTTTGAAAAAGACACCCTACAGAATGCATACTTAGCATGAAGGAGAAACGGTCAGTTTTGTTTTAAAGCTTTAAAGGACCAGTTCACATTCTGATTCAGCAGAAGTGCATCTAGGACCTAGAACCTGAACCATGAACCACTCTTGAGTCTTTGGAATCATAAATCAAATGAACTGAAGCTTTTCTTTTTGTCTTTCCAAAGATTTTTTTATTATTTTTAAGCATTCTCTACACCCAACGTGGGGCTCAAACCCCGAGATCAGGAGTCACATGCTCCAATGACTGAGCCAGCCATGTGTCCCTTAAACTTTTCTGACCTCAGCGGGTTTGAGGAACTTCTAAAGAGGGTCATTACTAAGCTTTGGAGCCTGACAGACCTGGTTCCACATTCTGGGTTTGTTGTTATCTACTAGTGAGGGGACTTGTGCAAGTCATGAAGCTCCCTGAGTCTCATTTCCCTAAAATGCTTACCTCACTTTTCTCTCAAGCCTCCCCTGTTCCAGGCACATGGTAGGAAGTCACCACATGGGCAGTTCTTGTTCTTTCTAGTACTTGTAATTAAGTTTTTGCCAGTATGGATTAATATGTCATGATGTATTTTACCTTCCTTTAATAGGAAAATGTTTCTTTCTTTATCACTTTTGAGTAATTGCACATTTAATTCACTGCTTTAAATGAATTCTTCTAAAAAAGTAATATCAAAAGATCCTTGCAGTGCTTTCACATTAGAGAATGACATTGCAGTGTCCCGGTCACCTCATCTGTAAGAACACATGAAGAACGTTGATTATGTGGTGGAGCGACCAATTGTTGAAAACCACTATTTCTCGATCACAGAACTCCTAGGGGACATTCCAGTCACTCTTTTTTGCTTTAGATGCTTAACAGCAGGGCACCTGGGTGGCTCAGTTGTTTAAGCGACTGCCTTCAGCTCAGGTCATGGTCCTGGAGTCCCAGGATCGAGTCCCACATCAGGCTCCCTATTCGGCGGGGATTCTGCTTCTCCCTCTGATCCTCTTCCCTCTCGTGCTCTCTGTCTCTCATTCTCTCTCTCTCAAATAAAATCTTTAAAAAAAAAATAGATGCTTAACAGCGTTCTCAGGTAAAACTTTAAATTCATTTTCTACATTCTTCAAATATAAAGTTTTTTTAGAAGAGGGCAGACAATCAAACTTCTGTTTGTAAGTGTTTGAGTATATGGCGCTAGCTTGGTAGTGGGGGTGAGGCCAGTCCCTACCCAGATCCATTCTTGGTGCTTTGCTCTGAGCAGGAAGTAGGACCTTTTTTTTTTTTTTACTTATTCATGAGAGAGAGACAAAGAGAGCGCGTGTGCTCGAGGGAGGGGCAGAGAGAGAGGGAGAAGCAGACTCCCCGCTACCTGCCCCAGGTAGGTCTCCATCCCAGGACCCTGAGATCATGACCTGAGCCTAAGGCAGATGCTTAACCGACTGAGCCACCCAGGCGTCCCCAGGAAGTAGAACTTTTGACTTCTGACTTGTCAGCGTTTGGCTTGAGCCAGGTTCAGGTGAGGCCAGTTGTTTTTTGTTTTGTTTTTTTTTTTTAAAGATTATTTATTTATTTATTTATTTGACAGAGAGAGACACAGCAAGAGAGGGAACAGAAGCAGCGGGAGTGTGAGAGGGAGAAGCAGGCTCCCCACTGAGCAGGGAGCCGGATGTGGGGCTCGATCCCAGAACCCTGGGATCATGACCTGAGCCAAAGGCAGACGCTTAACGACTGAGCCACCCAGGAGCCCCTGGGTGAGGCCAGTTTTAACGAATGACGTTTTAACCTAGAGTTTTGTTTTTGAAGCTGTGTTTTGCAGTCAGGATTTGCTCCTTGAGTGAGCTCTGAGTCTGGGAAAGTTCTGTGGCCCAGAGGATTTAGCTGGCAGTTGAGTTCCGAATCGATGTGATCTTCTGTGAGCACATTTGCGTCCTGGGTGCCGTGTGTGTGGTCTGCAGAGGGGACTGCCCAGGAGAGCCAGGCAGAAATGCCAGGCAGGAGCTCTAAGAGGTGATGGTGGGTGAGGGCTGGGGAGAGGCAGAGAGGAATGTGGGACACAATTTTATCAACCCCAGTAATTTACTTACATTCCTCTCTTCAGCCAGTGGTTCTTGAAGGCCTGTAGTCTACCAGGCACTGTGCTGGGCCCTGGGGATGCCATCATTTTCCTCATTTTCTCTCCAAGAGCCTCAAGACATTCTGAAACTCTCTCTCAAAGGGATTCTCCCTGTTTGTGAACACAGGGTCCCCTAGAGCTGTAGCAAACGAACGCTGTATTGCTCCACGGAGAGCTGAACAGGAAAATACAGTTGTGTTAACAAGCTTTAATAGGAACAAACCGTTAACCTTCATTTCCTTACTTTCAAAATGGGTTAACAGTAGTACCTAACCCCGTGGTCACTGCCGAGGACCCAGCCCACAGGGCCATTGCCAGGATGAAATGGAACAGTGTGTGTGAGATGCCTCGCAAGGAATCTGCCTCAGACGACAGCTTTTCCCGGCAGGCCAGACACTAACACAGTCTGGAAACCCGTGTGAAAGACAGGAGAGCGTCTGGGAGAGGGGTCTCTGGACAGCTTTCCCCGCTGTCTAACACACCGGGGAAGCAGGGGTGGAACAGTAAGTAGGAGAGGTTGTTCAGGTGGAGAGGAGAGTATCAGCTTGGTTTACTCCATCTGCTGTTGAGCCATGTAAAATCAGAGAGCCAGCTCTGGTGAACCAGGCGGGAGCTGAGGTTTTGTTTGTTTTGTAAACGCGGCCTCTTTGGGAAGATGTTCTCTGAGAGCGCAAGTAGCATTGTGGTTGAAAAGTGCACTTTGGACTTGATGACACCTGATCACTCCCTAACCGTGTGTTTAATGGTCACCGGTTGCTTAAATGCCGAGCCTCACGCCTTAAAGGTGGATAATAGCATCTGCTTTGTAACCAATAGGGATTGTTGAAGCAAATAAAAGAATAGGTGTAAAGCCCTTAACACGTAGAGTCAGTTCTATAGTACTTAGTGTTGGCATTTGTTTCTAAAAACTGAAATCTTTATGTTGGATTTCTATAGAGAGTTGCCCCAGTGAGGATTGTGTGGGATTTCTGACTTGAGTACCCTTGAAACCATAAATTCATCTCCTGCTCCTTCGCTTTTCCACCAAAATGAAACAGAAACACCAAAAATAATGCCTGCCCAGTAAAAATTTGATAGAAATTTCAGTATGGCAAGGGTTTTGTGGTTCATGAAGTTGAGTCAGAGTTTGGCCCGTGTTGATTTTATCCATAAACTGTCTAGAACTGTTTCTTGTGTCGAGTACACACACCCTGTCAAAACCAATTAATGATAGAGTTGTAACAGATGATAAGTATAGTGACATGGAGAGAGATTACTGAGAACGCCAGAGAGCTCACGTATTAAAACTTCATTTTTATGGGGGAAAAGTACGTACCTCTTTTGGATTGCCCAGGCAAAGATGCACTTCTAAAGAAGTCTTCTTCTTTGTATTTTTGCCATCCCTTGCCTGAGGCTTATGCAATCTAGGGGGAGCACCACAGAGCAGAACCTGCCAGTGCTTGACCTGGCTTCTCACCTTGGCTCACCTTCTCATGCTTCATTCTCCTCGTTCATGAGATGGGGGGGGGCGGGTAGTGATAGCACGGAGAGGTGTGAGGATGAAAAAGTAATGTGGATAATAAATGACAAGCTCCTCGCACAGGGCAAGGCACGGACTGGAAGGTAGTTGCTGTTACTATCCAGGACCTGGAACGCAGGGGGAGAATGGTGGGTCCTTTTTACTGCACGCCGGACACAAGATTGCTCATTTAATTTTTCTGGTGCCAGCTCTGTCTTTGGCCTAGGCATCTCTGCTCTGCTCCCTGTCACCTGTTCCAGGGCCCGCGGTCTCATGGGTTTACGCTGCGTAGGGGGGAGCTGTTGAGCCTGCCGGGTGGATTGCCCGTGGTGGACTGTGGGCTCTGGAGACGGTAACGCAGCCTGCTGTGATTCTGGTGCTGTGCACAGTTACTCTGGACTGGAAGAGCCAGCAGCCCCACAGACTGGGACTCCAGCGGGACCATCTGGGTCCTGAGGGCCCTGGCGTTGCTGGTGTCCGAGTGGTTCTGAGGGGAGGGTCATGCCAGTGCCTGATGGAAGGTGTTCCTAGGCAGGCCAGGAACAGATTCGAAACATGTACCCAGTTCGCTGGGGGTTAACTTAGGCAATCGAAGAGAGTTTTCCAGTATTGTCATTAAGCTCTAGAGAGGACCTTAAAACAGAAACTCAGTCCTAAGGATGATCCATGGTACGGTGGGTTTTGGAAATTTGAGAAAGTGTTCTGCAACCTTAAATGTCCAGTAATGTATAGACTTAAAATATAGGAAACATTTTCACATAAAAAATGGATATAGAACCAAAATGCCAAGAACCGGCTCATTAAATAATAATGGCCGAAAAGGATTTTTTGTTGAAATGGACTTTAGCACTTCTCTTGTTTGATTTGCCCAGTTTTTGCTTCCTTTGGCTGCCCTGGGTCTGTTCAAGAGCACCTCCTTGTATGACGGAGCCCCGTGGGACTATGAACTTGCCTCCCGAACTTCATGTGTACCATTTTGTGTTGAAGCCGTTATAAACAGTTCCATTGGTTTTCTTCAGGTGATGTACAGACTTATTAAATGAGTGTGGGTGGACACTGGGTTCTTAAGTTGACTATGGTACTATCACTGTCCTCGCCTTCTTCTTCCTCTTTTCTCCTCCTCCTCCTCTTCCTCTTCTTTTTTTTTTAAGTAGGCTCCATGCCCAGTGTGGAGCCCAGTGCAGGGCTTGAACTCATGACCCTGAGATGAATACCTGAGCTGAGATCAAGAGAGTCAGACACTTGGGACGCCTGGGTGGCTCAGTCGGTTAAGCGGCTGCCTTCAGCTCAGGTCATGATCCCGGGTCCTGGGATCGAGTCCCACATCAGGCTCCTTGCTCGGCGGGGAGCCTGCTTCTCCCTCTGCCTGCCTCTCCCCCTCCTTGTGTTCTGTCTCTCTCTCTCTCTCTGACAAATAAATAAATAAATAAATCTTAAAAAAAAAAAAAAAAGAGAGTCAGACACTTAACCAACTGAGCCACCCAGGCACCCCTGAAAGTATATATTTATTTTACAGGTTTTTAATTTTGTTTTGTTTTGTTTTGTTTGTTGTTGTTGTTGTTTTTAGGTTTGGAGGGTTTTTTTGTTTTTTGGGGTTTTTTTTTGAAGCAACATTTGCTTTGTGTTACAGATACATTCATTTTTGTTGTCCATTGATAACAGCATCAGGTTATAAAAATGAAGAAATACTAGTCTTTGAAAGCACCATAACATATTTTGAACTGATCATTTCTTTAATTGATATATTTGTGACATTGTGTGATGGTGAATTTTAAGGGAGAGTTCCGTAGGAGATGGGTGGGGAATTGAGAATGATCAGTGCCCTGTAGCCTCTATGCTTTTAGTCTCAACATAGAGTGGAAGCAAAGCCTTTATCTATTATGAAGAAGGATAATTAACAATGCAGCTTAGTAGATCAAGTATCTGAAGGCCTACTTGGTGCCAGCCACCTATGTGCTGACAACTTATGTAAGGCCTGATTCCAGCCCTTCAAAGACTTTGCAGTCAAGCACTTGCACCCAGTGACACAGTGTTTATAAAGCAGTAATGAATGCTTTTGGTAACAAATTCAAAATAGTAAATTGCATTGAATGGAGATTTTGCAAATGAGATCAGAGGAGTAAACTACCTTCAAGAAATCATGCTTAAGCTGCATTTTGAAGGCTAAATAGGATTTAGATAAGCAGCTGGAAAGGATAGGGCTTATATGACAGAGCACGGCCCCCCTCCACCTGCCCAGTGGGATGATGTAAATGAACATTCTATGTTGGAGGTTGGGAAGGGAGCAGTGTCCTGTGTGCAGAAGGCGGTTGTGGGTAGAGGCTGAACGTCTTTTGGACACATGGGGCAAAGCCACATGCAGAGGTCCCTGTGGGTGATTGTTTTTGTTCTCTGTGCTCCTGGAGGATAGGCATCGACCAGTGTGGAAGGTGTCAGAATCCTTTCCACTTTTGGTAAGGATTGGGAAGAGGGGGGCACATTCTAGTCGGAGAAATGTCTGCACTGCTTTGGAGGGAGAGGTGCGAGGAGAGAATGTCCATCCCTGACATCAGGTGAGGGTGGGATCAGAAACTCTGAAATCTTTTCCCTTTGTGCAGAAATAAACAGGGCTGCATCACATGTTTCTGAACAGCCAAGCCAGATGGAAATGAGGCAGTCAGGCTGATTATGCTTAGCTTGCTGTTCAGACTGTTTCCAGAGGGGGTTAGTTGGCGTCCCCTCTGGGACTGTTGCTGTGGCCTAGGCCAGGCTCGGGGGAGGGGCAGATGACCCGGATGGAGGTCCGGACTGGGCCAGTGGCACAGAGTGGACCTGAAGGATTCTGAATAGAATGCCAGTGGGCTTTGGAAACTGTCTGGAATTGGCAGCTAAAAGAAAAAGATAAATAAAAAATAAAATTTAGTAGCCTCTGTCTCATCTCTCCTTACCTCTTCACTTCCCCCCGACACACCTGAACTGCACCCCCCTCCTTCAGTTTCAGGGTGCTCATGTCTCCTGAGGGCCAGAAGCCTCTCCCACTGCCCCCGCCCCAGCCCTTGATGAGCTTGTGTTTTCCCTTCCAGAACCAGTTCTGGTTTCTCTTCCTCCAGGCAGTGCTGCTATTTTCGTTTTTGCCCAGGACCTTTCTTCTTACTTCCCTGTTTTCAAGCCTGTAAACCAATGAGCAGTGATTCTCCTCGAGAGTCCCCTGGCCATGCTTGAGGCTCCTCTGGGAGTCCAGCTTTTCCTAGACAGGAAGGGCAGGGGGGAGGGAGAGCACACAGCAGAAGCGTGGCTGAGCGGGGAGGGTCCGTGGCCCTCACAGCTGCAGTGAGCCACATCTGCCTTGAGCAAGAATTCCCAGATAATGAGAGAACATCCTCCTTTGGACCAGGGATGGGAGAATGGGGTGGGGAAATTGGTGTCTCTTCCAAGTGCCTGGAAGCACAGGGTAGGTGAGAGCACTGTGTGGTCAGGGGGTTCTCGAGAGGGCAGAGCATTGGAACGAGCTGGAGAAGGAACCTACGGAATCTGTGGGGGTGATGGGGGACCTTGGAGGAGCAGCAGGAAGGGAATCAAGGTCAGGTAAAGGCTTTTTCTCATGAGAATGCAGACAGTGAGTGTTTCAAGGTCATGAAGAAGAGGCAGGGGTGTGAGAAAGGAGAAAGGAAAGGGAGTGAGTGGGAACGAGGCTGAGGAGGAGGGGGCCAATGGCAGTTCTTGGAATTGCTTTTCCTGTCCAGGTACAGATTGTGTTGAGGATTCAGCCCATGTCAAGTTTGGGTTTCAGGGATGAGTTTAGAGCACCGTTGTCCAGTAGAAATACAATGTGAGCCACACAAGGAAAGAATTAAATGTGGAGGCAGTTAAGGCTTAACAAATAAATTTCAAAAGAAGATGCTTAGATTACTTTATTTGAGTCCACGTTCATCATCATCATAGATTAAAAAAAACCTTTTCTAGGGACTATAACTTTATGAAGTGTTATTTGAGGTTGGATTTTATTTTATTATTTTTAAATTTAGTTAGCCATTTATTTTTTTATATGACACTTTTTTTTTTTAAGATTCCATTCACTTACTTGACAGAGAGAGTGAGAGAGAACAAGCAGGGAGGGGGCAGGGAGAAAGGGAGAAGCATGCTCCCCGCTGAGCAGGGAACTCGATCCCAGGATCCTGGGATCATGACCTGAGCTGAAGGCAGACGCTTAGCCGACTGAGCCACCCAGGCGCCCCGAAGTTGGATTTTAAACAAAAAACTGCCTCCTTTAATCTTGCACTTTACTTCGGAAAAATACGAAGTCATGAACTTTCACATCTAGTAAATTAAAATATATGGAGCAACGACCAACATGTTATTCTTAGGAGCTGCCTTAGGATGGCTGACACACTCTTTAAAGTCTTTCACAAGTGGAGAAGCACTCTTGAATCTGAGACTCTAGGGTTTTGGAGAAGCACACCCTGGACACAAGGCAGCTTGGTTCTCAAGGCGTTCCAGGTTGGAAAAACGTTTTCATTAAGAGTATCTGATTGAAGAGGCTGGTAGAATGGAGTTGCAGATGAGGGGGAGGGGAGCAGGGGAATTACTGTAGAAACCTACAGAGCCCCTGCCCACCTGTCCTTTATCTGTCAGTCAACGTCCTGTTTTTCAGATGAGCTTCTACAATAACCACAGAGCTGGAGCGTGTCCCTACGTGAGGAGGCAGGAACCTGCCTGCCTCCTTGTGTCCAGCTCAAGCCTTCCAACTGAGCCCAAAGTTGACTTTTGCCTGTAAAAAAGTGGAAAACGGGCCTGATAAAAATGTTTAGTCTGCAGGGCCTCGTTTTTATTTATCATATCAGGAAAGAACGATGTTTTGTTGTGTTGTGGTCAACATAGAAGCCAACCTTGCTTGTTCACAAAAGCTCAACTCCTGGAGATAAGGGGGGCAAATAATAGAGTACAATGGAAAGAGTAGAGTGTAATTATTTGTAGCTTGTCAAGTGAAGCCCTTTCAAGGCCCGAGTGATTCAAATCTGGGAACTCTGCTCAGTTCTGTAAACGAACTCAGCCAGCATCAGAGAAATCTCCCCTGGCCCGCAGACAGCCCTGAAATTGCATCAGTTTGTCATGCCCTGAGCATGCCAGCCCCACACAATATCATTTGGTTGCAAATGGGCCTGCCCCCAAAGCCCTGAAACACATTCTCCGGTATCTGACTCTTGGCCTGTGATTTGTCATGTCCCGGCTGCTATCAGTGTCCAGTAATTTTAATAGATTCTGATGGTTTCCTTGTAGAAACACAGGATGCATCTGGTTTGGGCCTGGGACGTGGGAGAGACTACACTGGCTGAAGACAACAGGGGTGTGTGCAGAAAAGCCGGAGATTCGTTTTATTTCATTATTAACTGGTTTTAGGTTCTAGGGTGGTATGTTCAGAATTTAAAAAAAAAGGTAAATTCCTCGCACAGTTGAATAGCTCCAAAAACACGCTGTGTGTTTTTATCTGTAAAGTGGTTACCTCCTTAGGAACGGATTGCTGCATCAGTCTCAGTGTTTAGAAGTCACTGCGGTTAAGTGTGGAATGTGTCGCACGTAATGGTTTGTTGAGCTCCTTGCTCCTCAAAATGGGGTCCAAGGCTGAGCAAGCAGTGTTGGGAACTTGTTGGAATGCAGGCTCGCAGGCCTTAGGCCAGACCTACCCGAATCAGCGTTCTCACAAGATCCCTAGGACATGTGTGTTAAAGTTTGAGAAGATGAGAAACTCAGGCTCAGAGCACAGGCTTTGGAGTCTGAGGGATCTGTAGTTAAAGCCCATCTTTCTGACGTAGTTATGTTTGACTTTGGGGCACTTCTGTCAATTGTTGGTTCTCACCTCAGTGGGCATTGCCTAACTACATCATATGGTCCTTTTGTTTTTGTTTTGTTTTGTTTTATTTTGTTTTGTTTTAAAGATTTTTTATTTATTTGAGAGAGAGAGAATGAGAGAGAGAGCACATGAGAGCGGGGAGGGTCAGAGGGAGAAGCAGACTCCCTGCCGAGCAGGGAGCCCGATGCGGGACTCGATCCCGGGACTCCAGGATCATGACCTGAGCCGAAGGCAGTCGCTTAACCAACTGAGCCACCCAGGCGCCCTCATATGGTCCTTTTGATGATTAAACTGTGAATACGTAGAGATGGAGAGATCTCTTCCTATCCCTCTATTTTTTAAAAAATATTTTATTTATTTATTTGAGAGAGAGAGCTGGTGAGAGAGAGAGCACAAGCAGAGGGGAGGGGCAGAGGGAGAAGCAGACTCCCCGCTGAGCAAGGAGCCTGATGTGGGACTCGGTCCCAGGACCCTGGGATCATGACCTGAGCTGAAGGCAGAAGCTTAACCGACTGAGCCACCCACGCGCCCCTCTCACGATAAATCTCTTAATCTCTGCCTGCAAATGTATAATTTTCAGCTCACCAACTTTTAAAATTAGGAATGACAACATAAAAATTCAGTTTGTTGAGCCACTCAAAAATAGAATTTATTTCCATATCTGGAGCAGTTAAAGAATTGGAAGTGGGAGAATATCTATGGAGAAACAGGGGTGGGCCAGGAACTGGGAAAAGCAGGGCTGAGAGACAGAGGGCTGGAGAATAGAAATGGATGTTGCAGATCAAGGACAAAGGGAAGAGGACAAGGAGAAATGGAGTACAGAGCCTGGGAGTGTACAGGCTGAAAGGAGAACTCAGCTCAGCTACTAAGGTTTGTTCCGTAAGAATCAATTAGCTCATCAGTGTTTCAAAGGTAGGAGGTAACTCTTCTTCAACACAGGTTCCTCATCTTGAAATTGCATGGGAGATCTTTCTTTTTTTTAATTTTTAATTTTTTTTAAAGATTTTATTTATTTATATATTTATTTATTTATTCATAAGAGACAGAGAGAGAGGCAGAGGCAGAGGGAGAAGCAGGCTCCCCATGGAGCAGGGAGTCCCATGCGGGGCTCCATCCCAGGACTCTGAGATCATGACCTGAGCCGGAGGCAGATGCTTAACCGACTGAGCCACCCAGGCGCCCTGCATGGAAAATCTTGCATGAATGTATGTTTCCACGGAGATCCCACATTATCAAATCTGTAACCCCAAGAGGTTTGAGAGTTAGTCCAAGTCACAAGTGCAAATGACCTTCCTGTCAAAGATGAAACTGTTCTCTGAGTTGTATTTCTGTATATTTAAGGGTTTTCTTATTTGGTAAGCACTGTTATTATGTAGTACTGTCTTTCTTTATTTGCTCATTGGTTAGTATCTGGTTAAATCTCCTGATGTGTCTTAAAATGATCAAGTGGCATATTTCCCTGAGTATCATATTTTTTTCTTTTCAGATTTTAAACTAACGTGATTAATTGGTCGCTTTAGTGATGGTTAGCTTCTGCCATTACCCTGTGAACTTCTGTTAATGCTTATGCATTGCATTAAAGTGTTAATGCATCCAGTAAGCTTTCAGAACTGTCAGAAATGTATTACTCAATAATGTTGTATCATTGATTCTTATGTTGGAACTTTGCTTGGACGGATTGATAAATATTTTCTGTGGTCATGTCATTGGTTCTGGAGAAGAAACAAATTTAGTGTCAGAGTGTGTTAATGAACACTACTTGATTTATTCAGCCGAATATATAAATGACCACTTTAACTTATGAAATTAGAGTTTGGATGTGCTAGATAGGAAACACATTTTCTAACTTTTCCTTGGGTTCCTACAGAAATAAGTTGGTGTGGAATGAATTATGGATCGTCTCTCTACTTATTATTGCTCTATTGAATTACCCTCAGTTGTTTCTTTATCTGACAAAACATGTCAGACAGTTCCTTTCTCTCAGTCAAGTGTGTATTCAGTAATTACAGCCTCAACGGCACTTGACTCACCTTAAATAATAGAGAATAAGCAATAGAGACTGACTGGAAAGAGTGTCAGGTGAGGATTAAAAAGAAGGTTCTGACCGAAGGGTGGAGAGGAGGTCTGAGGTTGAAGAGCAGGTGTCAAGGAGTTGGGGAGCCAAGAGCATCTCCCTGCTGAGAGGTCTGTGTTTGAGTGGAAGTTTGAATGGAGAGCTAAGGATCTATCCCCAGCTTCTCAAAAAAATGCATCCACTACAGAGAGCGAGATACTTTTGTTCCAACACTTCTGCTACAGACCATTGTAGCAGGTGGACACACATCTTCTTACAACTCCATTGGCCATTTCAGAAGCATTTCTGCCAATTTTTTTTTTTTCCAGAAAAGGGCATATTTGAAATGGGAGTAGTATAAACAGTTTAGGAGTGAACAGGTCAAGGAGTTCAGATTTTAAAAAGCACAGGTAAGGAGCTGGCTTTGAATAGCGGGAGGGTCTCCCTTTGTGAGGATAAAAGGAAAAGATCCTGGATTTGTAGGGCCGGATGGGGGTATGCCAGTAACCAGCCCACTCACTGTATTGTGGGGGCTCCCCATTTTTCTTGGGTGTCCCTGCCTTCCTGACTGTCCCCTACCTCCTCTTTCCAAGCTTATTCTCTGTGTGCCAGCTGGAGCAGACACCTGTTGCTCACAGCCTGGCCCAAGGTGTCCACTGCCCCAGACCCCCTCCTGTTCCAGGGTCTTCTGCCTCTGGCCTTTGAGTCCCTTGCCACCTCTCCCCAGTTTTATATCATCCTGTTTTGTGCATGCTCTGAGAATCGTGGTTTTCTCCTTCACTTCTTTGTAATGCTATTATCTGTGACAGAATTTGGCCTGTTGAGAGTACCTGTTCTTGTTTTCTACTGTGGATATGGAATTGTCAATTTAAAGTCTATCTCTAAGGTCATTTCCAGGAATTAAGGGCAGAGGGGGAGCCCACAGCCTATACTCACTCAGCCCCCCAACTTAACCCTGTACCAAGGGGGCCCTCCTTAATTTTGTGCCCTGACTTTCATGGATGAGCAGGCAGTTAAGGAATCCGTGGGATTTAAGGATGGAGGGTTTGGAGGATTCTGGGTTCAGGCAAAGTAAGAACAAAGGTGCTGAAATAGAACTGGGTATAGTGTGTGTCCCCGAGAATGGGAGCGGGGGTTCAGAGCAAGGAGTAGATCTCAAAAGTGTCAGGAGTATGGTTGCAGGTAGGAAGAGTGCAAGGAGATGCTAGAACTTCATGGTGGATAGCTTAGACTTGATTTAGAGACTAAAGATAGTTAATTGTTATTGACAGGGGGATAGCATTACTTTTTAGTAATTAATTTGCAAACGCCTTTGTAGAAGAAAATCAACTTTGAGTTGATTTGAGTTGATTTATAGAGTTGTCCCTTTACTTTGATTACGAACACATTTCCATCTTTTTAATTTGTGTTTTCTGATCATTAAGCTTCATTTCTGCCTCTTTCTTTCTTTTCCTGTCTCCTATTGGATGGACAGTTTTCTTTTTCTCTCCTTTACATGTACCTCCCAGACATTTTGCAAGCTGTAGATTTTAGAATATTTAATATTTTTTAAAGATTTTTTATTTATTAGAGAGAGAGCACAAGCAGCGGGGAGCGGTAGGCAGAGGGAGAAGCAGGCTTCCTGCTGAGCTAGGAGCCCAGTGCAGGACTCGATCCCTGGACCCCAGGATCATGACCTGAGCCAAAGGCAGGTGCTTAACCGACTGAGCCACCCAGGCATCCCAGAATACTTAATATTAGCAATTTAATATTATCCTTTGTCTTACATATTTCCAATAACATTTAAAATTTCCTATTATTGGGGCACCTGGGTGGCTCAGTTGGTTGATTTCAGCCCAGGTCATGATCTGGGGGTCCTGGGATTGAGCCTACCTTGGGCTCCTCACTCAGCCTGAAGATTCTGTTTCCCTTTGCACCTAGTCCCACTCACGCTCTTTCTCTCTCTAAAAGAAAGAAGTCTTTAAAAGACAAATACCTCATTTTTCTCCTGAGCAAGGCGAGAACTTTAGCATACCTTAACACCTCTACCTCCACCCCATCCCATTTCCCTTTATATTGGGGGGGAATCTAGAATTTTTGTTCCAATTTTTTTTTTTGAGATTTTTATTTATTTATTTGAGAGAGAGGAGAGAGAAGGAAAAAAAAGCACGAGCGTGGGGGGAGGGGCAGAAGGAGAAGGAGAAGCAGGCTCCCTGCTGAGCAGAGAGCCTGATGAAGGACTGGATCCCAGGACCCCCAGATCGTGACCTGGGCCAAAGGCAGATGCTTGTAACTGACTGAGCCACCCAGGCACCAGTCTGTTCCAATTTTTAAACAAAATTATTTTAACAAACATTTTATCAATATCCGTATTCACTCTTTTCTCGCATCCTAGTTTTTCCCTCTGAGTTTACATTTTATTTGCTGTGAAGTGTAGTTCATTTAATTTTCTTTCTGGATGGTACACATTAATAAAACTGAAATAATAAAAAGAGGTCTTAATTTTCCTCATACTCTTGGATAACAGGTTAGCTCCATTCACAAATCTGAGGTGGACTGTCCTATTTTACCTGCACCTTGGATATATTTCTTGGTTATCTTTTGCATCTTTTGCTGATAAAGTCTGCAGTCAGCCTAATTGTCATTTAGCTATAAATCTGATTTTCTCTCTAGTGGCTTTGAGACTTATTCCTTATCTTTGCCGCTCAATGTTTTCACTGTAGTATGTCCAAAACAGAATTTTTTTTCAGAATTTATTTTTATATATTCTTCTTACACTGCACTTTTTTCATTCTGAGCATTCATGTCTTCATTGAATTCTGGAAAATTTTTTGCACTGGGAACAACTGTTAGATGTCTACAGGGGCTTTTTAATCTCTCCTTCACACCCTTCTGTTACTCTTTCATACTTTCATGTCATCATCTTTCTGGCTGGGTTCGGATTTCTCTTCCATGTCACCCATTCTCTTTTCATTGTTGCCTAATGTGTTGTTAAGCTGATGCCCTGAGTTCTTAATTTCAGTGACTATGTTTTTCATATCTGGAATTCATATTTGGTCCTTTTTCATGCTCACCTATGTATGTTTGATTTGATGTGCTTTTGTTTTTTAACTCCATTGTGCTTTTGTGTTATAATTTTTTATCTTTTCTAATGGATGTTGTTTCTCCCTTTCTTCATTTATCCCATTGAGCATATTAAGTGTTCTTTCAATTTTTGGGGTTGTTCTTTTATTTGCATGCCAATGAGGACATGAATGCTTCAGTTGTCTGGGGCCTGACATCCTGAGTTCAAATCCTGGTACTGGTGATTACTCTTGTATTATCTTGGGGGTATTATTTAACATTTCTGCACCTCAATTCCTCATCTGTCAAATGAGGATAATGTTGGTATCCATGTAAAACGGTCCTCTCGAGGGAAGTATCTGGCACATAGTGAGCACTCAATAAATGTTCTCATATATTGGGAATATTGGAGATCCAGAGAAAGCCAACAGGATTTTTCCCAGTGGTTTGCTTGACTGCATCAGCTACCTCCTGGTGCCTTGGATATGTAGCTTTGTTTATGCTGTAGCTCTGGGTGGCAGTAATAATCTTCAGTTTCAAGCAGCGAGGGATCCTTGTTCCCCAACCCTGTTTTCTCATTATGGGCTTTTGATCCCCATCACACCACAGGAAATGAACCCTCAGCCCCGTATGTTTGCCTCTGCCCTTGGCGTTCAGCAGGTCATAGATATGAGGGGACCAGACGGGAAATATTTTTCTTTTTTCTTTTTTTTTTTTTTTTAAGATTTTATTTATTTGCGAGAGAGACAATGAGAGACAGAGAGCATGAGAGGGAGGAGGGTCAGAGGGAGAAGCAGACTCCCCGCTGAGCAGGGAGCCCGATGCGGGACTCGATCCAGGGACTCCAGGACCATGACCTGAGCCGAAGGCAGTTGCCCAACCAACTGAGCCACCCAGGCGCCCCGAGACGGGAAATATTTTTAACTGTATTCTGAGATAATTTCAAATGTACAAAAAAGTTGCAGAATAATACAAAGAATTCTCATTTCTGTGTGACCAGATTCATCATTTTTTTTTTAAGATTTTATTTATTTGACAGAGAGAGAGACACAGCGAGAGAGGGAACACAAGCAGGGGGAGCGGGAGAGGGAGAAGCAGGCTTCCCGCGGAGCAGGGAGCCCGATGAGGGGCTCAATCCCAGGACCCTGGGATCATGACCTGAGCCGAAGGCAGACACTTAACGACTGAGCCACCCAGGTGTCTCCAGATTCATCAGTTTTTAACATTCTGCTGCTTTTGCTTTTTCCTTCTTCTCTCTGCCCTCTGTCATATATATATGTAATTTATTTTCTGAGCCATCTGAGGGTAGGTTGTGTACATTATACTTCTTTAACCCTCATTATTTTGGTTAGTTTGTAAGACAAGAGTCTTCTCTTTGTTACAGTAAAATTGTCAAAACAGGAAATTTAACATTTTGTGGTTTATATCCCAGATTCATCAGTTGTCCCAAATAATGTTCTTTATGGCATTTTTTTTTTCCCTCCAGGTATAAGATCCAGGTGCACATTGTATGTAGTTTGTTAGGTCGTTTAGTCCCCTTTAATCTGAGCTGTCATTCTTTCTTTGTCTTACAATGACATTATGATTTTTGTAAAAGACAGGCCAGTTTTTTCAGACTGTCCTTCAATTTGGCTTTTTCCTATGGCTCCTGATGTATAGATTCAGGTCATGGGTTTGGGGCTGGAAAGCTCCATCAGGGTTACTGTGTCCTTCCTAGGGGATCTCATCCAGAGGCACATGGTGTCTGTTTGCCTTTAATTGGTGATGCTAATTTTGACCCCTTGGTTAGATTTTGGTGGTTTTCATTGTTGTATAGTTACTATTTTTTCCTTTTGTAATTGGTAAGTTACATTTGGAGAGACACTGTAAGATGATGTAAATACTCTCTTCCTCATTAAATGTTTCCTCCCTGATTCAACATCCACTGACGATTCTTGCTAAATTTTTACTGTGATGCTGGCCAAAGTGGAGATTTTTGAACTCCATCATGCCTTCTCTGTTAAGGAAGTTTCATTTCACAGAGGTTTGTTTTTTTGTTTTTTTGGGTTTTTTTCCAGAGAGGATTTTAAAAGCCTGAGTTTACAGCCCTGTCTTGACCATTGAGCCCCCAGTGTGATCCTTTCTTTGACTATAATTGCTTATTTTTAAGGAAATGAGCCTTAGATAAGCAGTGAGTTTAATCCTATTCCTTTTTGTACGTATTCAAAAACATTATTGGTTAAAACCTTTATCCCTTCAATAACTTTCTGTAAAAATTAGAAAATAAACTTAAATAATACAGAAGTTTGTGAAATAAAAACTAAAAGCCTCTTTTCTTCCCTTTCTCTTACTTCTTGGGGGTAATAGTTTGGTATATGCCTTTCCAGATAAAAGTATAGTCATGACATAATTACTATCCTGCAAATTGTTGTTGTTGTTTCTAATTTTTAAAATAATTTATTTATTTATTCGAGAGAGAGCATGAGTGAGAGAGTGTGAGAGCACAAGCCAGGAGGGAGCTGCAGAGGGACGGGGAGAAGCAGACTCCCCACTGAGCAGGGAGCCCAACAGGGGCTGGATCCCAGGACCCTGAGAGCATGACCTGAGCTGAAGGCAGTCGCTTAATCAACTGAGCCACCCAGGCGCCCCCGCAAATCATTTTTTTAAATGGAGAATTCATTTATCACATATTTTGACTTTAAGGAACTTTGCCCAATAACTTTTTACCTAAAGATATATTTTTTCTGGTTAAAATTGTTCTAGAGTGTTGACTTTAAAAGCTTATTTTATTTATTCTAATATTAACATTTTTTTAAAAAATACTGATTGGTAGGTAACTTCAAAAACTCTCTAAGACAGGGTGCCTGGGTGGCTCAGTCAGTTAAGTGGCTGCCTTTCGTTCAGGTCATGATCTCAGCATCCTAGGATCCAGCTCTGAGTTGAGCTCTCTGCTCAGTCAGAGAGCTTGCTTCTCCCTCTGCTGCTCCCCCTGCTTGTGCTATTTCCCTCTCGTTTCTCTCAAGTAAAAAAAAAAAAAAAAAAAATCTTTTTTTTTTTTCTCTAAAGATTTTATTTATTTATTTGACAGAGAGAGACACAGTGAGAGAGGGAACACAAGCAGGGGGAGTGGGAGAGGGAGAAGCAGGCTTCCCATGGAGCAGGGAGTCCCATGTGGGGCTCGATCCCAGGACCCTGGGATCATGACCTGAGCCGAAGGCAGACCCTTAACGACTGAGCCACCCAGGCACCCCTTAAAAAAAAAATCCTAAAAAAAACAAAACAACTGTCTAAGGCAAAGCGTTAAATAAAAAAAAGCCAAGTTACCAAATGCTATGTACCGTGTGAGACTAGTTGTGGGGAAAATTACTGAATCAGCTTTATTTCTGGAAGTGCACACACACCAAGTTGACAGTCTTGGTTGCCTCCAGGGAACGTACTATTTTAGGGGAGGGAAAATGCATTTTAACTTAGTTTTTTTTTTTTTTTCTTAAAGATTTTATTTATTTATTTGAGAGAGAGAGAATGAGAGACAGAGAGCATGAGAGGGAGGAAGGTCAGAGGGAGAAGCAGACTCCCTGCTGAGCAGGGAGCCCAATGCGGGACTTGACCCTGGGACTCCAGGATCATGACCTGAGCCGAAGGCAGTCGCTTAACCAACTGAGCCACCCAGGCGCCCATTAACTTAGTTTTGTTTGCAGTTTTTAGTGATAATTTATCCATATTAAAAAAAAGTACAGGGGCGCGTGGGTGGCTCAGTTGATTGAGCATCTAACTCGGTTTCAGCTCAGGTCATGATCTCAGGGTGGTGAAATCAAGCCCCACATTGGGCTCCACGCTCAGCGCAGAGTCTGCTTGAGATTCTCTCCTTCTCCGTCTGCCCCCACCCCCCGTTCGTGCACACCCACTCTCTCTCTCTCTTACTCTCTCTAAAATAAATAAATCTTTAAAAAAATACAGTCCATTTTTTGAAACTGTAAGTTTTGCGTTAACTGTCTGAAATTTTCAACTGTCTCCTCCCACCCTTATTGGTATTCCAGCAAGAATGTGTCTTCCAAAAAAATACCTCTTATTATTCTGGACGAGTATTACTCTGTCTTCAGTTTTATCACATTACATTGGCTCTGAATCATCTATGTATAAACTGATTTTTTTTTTTCCAAACCCTTGTCGTTTCGTTCAGCAATGTTATTCTCTGAGTAGCCTTTTTGGGCCAGCCAGGAAAATTGTTTCTGTGCAGAAGTGTGTTTTGAGTGTTACATATTGACTTCGGAGCAAACATGTAAGAACAAAGTATGTGTGCAAGTTGGAAACTGTCTAGTGACCAAAACTGCACTTCTGTCAGTGAAATAGGAATGCTAAGTGTAGGAACTGGAGTGTGTTGTGAGTTCAGAAGTGTAAGTCTGTGTATCACAGTTAGGTAGTTCTTACAGCAGACTTCTTTTTGTTTTTCCCCAGTGATTAATTTTGAAAAAATTTAGATCTACAGGAATATTGAAAGCAGAATACAAGGGGTACGTATATTCACTCAGATTCACCACTTGTCACATTTTGTCACTTCTGCTTTATATTTTCTCTGTGCCTCCGTCTTTGTCTTTTTCCACACACACTCTTTATTTTTCTTGAATGAACCCTTTGAGAGTACTTTCACCCCTAAATTACAACATTTCACTCCTTTGACTTATTGGTTAACCAGAGTAGTGATCATTGCCTGAATTCAAGCTACTATGTTAATAGTTGCAAAATGATGATTTTCTAATTTTATCATTTTTTCCACATCTTTTATTTGGCATTCTTTTGTCAGGAGGAGCATCTTCCCTTTCTGCTTCCTCCTTTGTATCTCAAAAAAAAGACTCATGGCTTTTTTTTTTTTTTTTAATTAGAAGTGTTTTCTGGTATTGTCATTCTTTTTAATGCTCAAATTGTCGCACATTTGTCCCATGGACTCTCCTTCAGTTTGATTCTTGTGTCCTTTTGACATGACCCCGTTTGTCTTTGATCAACATTTCTTTCTGTCCGATGAGATATGCAGGTTCACTACCTACTTTCCCAACTCTGGACTTTTCCAAGGACCCTGCTTCCTTTTAGTGGGGAATGGTATTTAGAAACCAAGATCTGGATGCTAAGTGTGCTGTGGTTTATCGTTGCTGCTAGATCCTTCCAGTAGATAGAACTGGGAAATAGATATATCAAAGTGTGAGCATATACACGTTTTAAATTAGGACTGCATTTTATGTATGTTTCTTCTTCATATGTAAAAGTTTTGGCTTCTTAAGACCAACATTTTTCTAACAGTAAACTTAATAAAATGTAAAATTTTTATGCAAGTCTTTCTGTCTTAGAGTATTTCCCATTGTGTTTGTGTAGGTACTATTTTTATTAGGTATTTATTATACCTCCTGTGTTTCTCTTTTGTGCATGCTCACACACTTATCCCTAAATATCTCCATCTCTTGTTATATCTCCATTCCTTATTTTCCCTTCCATAACAGCTAGTATCGTACTATGTATAATCTTTCTTCCATGATTATTTTTTTAGTCAATATATCCTAGAAAATGCTCCATCTGAGTTTGTAAGAAACCTTATTTATAATGGCTGCACAGTACTTCATTGTGTGGGTGTACCATATTTGATCCAGCCAGTCTCCAATGGTTGTGGATTTGGGTTGTGTTCAGTGTTTTGCTCTTACAGAAAATGCTTGCACAAGCAAATGTTTTATGAGCAACTTCTGTGGACAAGGCATTGTCTTAGTACTGCTTGGTGACATTAGTGAAGAATAAGGTGCATTTTCTGCCCTGGAAGTGCTTACAGTCTCAGTGGAGGGAAGTTGTCTTAAGTGGGCTAGGAGAGGAGTGGGCCATATTTAATAGTTTAATATAATTTAAATGTTCTCAGTAATTTGGAGTCTCTGCACATGCTCATAGAAGCAGGATGAAACATACATGGGAGTACATCTTCGGCTGGAATCTGGCTTCCAAGTAAAAATAAAAAGAAACCTTTTTTAAGTAGGCTCCATGCCCAGCATGGAGCCCAACATGGGGCTTGAACTCATGACCCTGAGATCAAGACCTGAGCTGAGATCAAGAGATGAATACTTAACCGACTGAGCCACCCAGGTGCTCCTTATAAAGAAGCCTTTTAAGTTAGGGTAAATAGTCTTCAATAAATCCATGTTTAATAAGCTTATTAAGCTCCAAATGCTAGGTTTCATTAAGTCATTTCATTTTAATAGCACTTGCTAAAGGTAAATAGTGTTAGGAAACCTTTTCTCTTACTGGTATTATCCAGCTAAAATACTGTTTTATCGATTTTGTCTTTTTTTTTTTTTTTTACTTTATATCTAACTTTCACTTCTTCACAGTAAAAACACATATGGTTCCACAACCCATTCATGGTTCTGGGGCACCTAGTTACCCTGGTTTTCAGATGATTTGTTTGATTTTGTTTTAGAGTCCCCGCGTTTAATGCGTACTCCATCAGAATTCCTTTTTCGTTCCATGCATTTATTGCTTGGTATTTCAGAATATTTAATGTAGGTGTAGAAACCTGTAATGAATATGTTGGCATTGTTACATTCATTGCAAATTATGTGTAGTGTGTTATCCATATATGATGATTACCATTTTGATTTTTGGCTTGTGGTTATCCCTGAACTATACATCTGGGTTCAGGAACTTAGAAATTGAGCACACAGACCTGCGTGGACTTGATGACAGTTTTCTAGCTGACTTGAGCCATATTTGGCCTCTCTCTTTTTGAGTTCCCCTGCCTCATTGTGTAGGTTTGGAACTGCCCATTGACTATTCCCACCTTGACATTCATTCTGCAGTGGTCAGCCCCCCAAAACCTATAGGTAGTCATTTTCAGAGGAAGTTTCTGATAAATACGTACTATATCTGAAGGACAGTTTTGTAAATTTTTAAAATTTGTTTCAAGGATAGCTTACATTTTATTCTAATTAAGCCCCCAAATCATTCCACAAACTTTCCAAACCCCACATTATAAAAAAGCTAAGAGTTTATGCAGTTTTTAATAATTGTGCAGAAATAGTCATCTTTTGTTTCATCACATATTAATATGTTTTCCCTTTACTGCTTTCTCATAATTCTTTTCATAATAGTGTCTTGCCTTTTTGGTACTTAAGTTTTTAAATGGTTTGTGTAATTGTGAGTCTAGCATGCTACTTTGCTTTCTAATACATCTCATTTCAAAACATTGCAAACCCTACTGATTGGTTTTCAGCTTTTAGAATCACTGTATGGATGAAAGAAAACTTGGTGGTGATGTCAAAATATAAATGTTAAGAATTTTTGAGAATATGAAAAAGTAGCTGTGGATGACAGAAAGAGGTAAGGAGAAGTTCAGGGAAAAGTTTGATAGTACTAATGAGTACTGACAGAGTTATTTAAAGTTGCAAAAGTAACCATCAGAACAACTAAAAATAAAATAACTCTCAGATACTGGGGAGGAATAAGCAAAGTGGGGAGTAATGTAATGTACTAAATCCTCATCTTTCATATAGAGGTCATTAGATACTTTTTAAGGTTGACGAATCAAAAAGTAGAAGAATATGCATATTGGTCCACCTCCAGAGGTAACTACCAGAAGACCTAAAAGTAGAAACATTTAAAAGTTGCCTCTTGGCTGAAGCAGGGAGCTGTTGCTTTTCCTTACAGTGAATGGTCTACACGTTTGGTGTGTTACTATGTATACCAATTACTTTACTTAAAATTTAAAAAAAAATAGGCGTTTGTAATAGAAAGGCTCTAAGAAATCTACAGAGGAGAAAATAACCTAGAGGATAGGTTTTGCTACTAACTTAATCGTGATTAACTTACTCCATTTTCACTAATGTTAAGTAAAACATGTTTTCATTTTAACATGATGTCATCTCTAACTAATGGAATATTTTGCATGCAGGCTTAAAGGCCAAGTAATGTGCTGGTGGAGAGTTCATTGCCATTGAGATTTAGGAGTCAGCACTGCTGAGGTAGTTCTCAAGCATCTCATATCTAACACCTTGGGCCAAGGGGGCAGGCACCTTTGGGTCCTGGTGATGTGACACAAAGCCTCACCTACGCTCTGTGGGCTTAAATGCCCTCAGCAGGGGATCACCTGTCACTCTGGTGGAGGAGACTTCTGCAGAGTGCGTCTCATGAGCACCCCGGGCCCTCCCTTTCCGGGTGAGTGTGCTGTCTTTATCCTTGCCACCCTCCCCGTGCCTCTCCAGCCGGCCAAGGAAAATCTCCCCTTCTTTATTTATTTATTTATTTATTTATTTATTTATTTATTTATTTATTTATTTATT
>NC_138375.1:124089812-124135228 GCF_054177405.1 Leptonychotes weddellii | reverse complement strand
GGACATCTTGGCTCTTTCCACAGTTTGGCTATTGTGGACATTGCTGCTATAAACATCGGGGTGCACGTACCCCTTCGGATCCCTACTTTTGTATCTTTGGGGTAAATACCCAGTAGTGCAATTGCTGGATCGTAGGGTAGCTCTGAAAATCTCCCCTTCTTATTTCAACTGAGGTGGGGCTGTTTTCAAAATAAATTTCCCTGAGAAACAAAGGGAAAGGCCAAATACACAAGCAAAACGTGCAGCAGGATAGAAATGGGTGAGGTTATGAACCACAGTTCTTTGTTTTTAATCTTAGGATAATGAGGTTACAGATCTTTGTCCTTTCCCCTCTCTGTACCCATGACAGACATGGCTAATTGATCCCAGCACTCATTTCTGTTGACTCAGCCTCGGAAACCTTAGCAGTACTGTGGACCGATCCTAGTCAGTCAGATTTGGCATGTGGGATATGTATCCTGTTCTTAAGATTGTTACATTCTCTCAGCAAGTTGTGTGGAACTTATCATGCACAGATTCATGGTATTCTGTCTGGGTCCACTGGGTCTACTCTCATACCTTGGTGCCTCCAGGACAGCCATCAGTCCTTTCATCTTGGCCACCTCTTGTTCTGTCCCAAACCCTTCTCCTTCTGTTTTAAAGTTAGACCACCTATAGTTTACCAGATAATTGATGGGCAGTCTACTAACTTGTCCATATTTTTTCCACCTGCTTCATCTTGAGCTTATTTATTTCCTTATGACCAACAATTGCGCTTATATAGTCAGGAAAAAAAAAAAAGTCTTATAAGTCTGGTCTTGTTTCTGTGATAGACCACAGCTTATTTATAAAAGGACAGTTTATTTATAATGGGTCCACCTCGTTTATACAGCAGCTAATGCCTCCCAGCTACGATTTTCTTGGTTTACATGATTTTTAAAAATTATCATGTTACGTGATTGCTCTCAACCAAACATACTGACTTCAGTGAGGTCTGAGTTTTAACTCCAGCCACCAAAAATAAATGCTTATGGCTTTTGGAAAATGTGGACTGAATGCTGAAGGAAAGCCTCCCAAGGCCTGTGTGTGTCCTTCTCATGGTGCAACCTGAAATTGAACACCAGAAATGTGGGCTTTCCTGTAGCTTATTTCCATCTTAGTTTGATACAGTGTTTCAGAATAATATACCTAAGTCAGTGTCATTTAACAGGAGACCCGTGAACATATGTATCTCAGGGGCCTCTGCCTGTGTGTGAATTTTCACATCTTGTCTGCATTGCCTCATCAGTATGCCAGCAGGTGTCACTGTGTTCATTAAATGGAAATCAAAGATGTCAGTGCATTTCCAAAATTACGTATCATTACAGGTCTTTCAGAAAGTGAGAACACTAAGCAAGAATATTTTCCCCCCTTCCTATTTTTATGTTTAAAAATTGCCTTCTTGGGTGCTTGGGTGGCTCAGTCGGTTAAGCGACTGCCTTCGGCTCAGGTCATGATCCTGGAGTCCCGGGATCGAGTCCCGTGTCGGGCTCCCTGCTCGGCGGGGAGTCTGCCTCTCTCTCTGACCCTCCCCCCTCTCATGCTCTCTATCTCATTCTCTCTCTCAAATAAATAAATAAAATCTTTAAAAAAATAAAAAAATAAATAAAAATTGCCTTCTTAGGCTATTTTAAGAAAACATGACTGTGTTCTTTCTTTGCCCCATCCTGCTACCTTACTACCTTGTGTGAGCTCTTGCATATGTGTAAAAATACCTGTTTGGGATGAAGTCATAAGACTCAGATGACAGTATATAGCCATATTAACGGAAAGAGTGAATTGTTTTGCACATGTGTATGTCATTCGTAGAGCTTTATTGCTAGAAACTTTTTTGGCCGGGGAGGGGCAGGATTTCTCCCCTCCAAATATTTAGGTATAACCATATAAGTTTTCCTGGAAATAGCTGTAGTGATAAATCTTTGTACATGCGGGCGCCTGGGTGGCTCAGTCGGTTAAGCAACTGCCTTCGGCTCAGGTCATGATCCTGGAGTCCCTGGATCGAGTCCCGCATCGGGCTCCCTGCTCGGCAGGGAGTCTGCTTCTCCCTCTGACCCTCCCCCCTCTCATGCTCTCTCTCTCTCTCTCATTCTCTCTCTCAAATAAATAAATAAAATCTTTAAAAAAAAAAAATCTTTGTACATACAAGTACATCCATGTTTGACACCTGAAGATTTTCTCATCAAGTATTTTTAATACTCTGCAGATTTATGGGGTTCTCTTCAGATTTCTAAATTTTTCCATAACAGAAAAAACTTGCCCCACGATGTCATATAATATTAATGGGACTTAATTGTTTAAGTGTTTGAGGCTCTCTCATTCTTCTGCTCATCCCTTCAAAAAAGGGAAAGTATTTGACTTTGTGTTTTCTGTTGTTTTGGGGGGAAAAAAGAAAGGTGCTCGTTATTCATTTACAAGTCTTTGATGTTAAGATCAGCAGTATCATAGAATGCATTCTTCATTTCAGTCCTACAAATCGAGACTGTACGAATGTTCTGGAAAGCTCTGCATGTGTGTGCACATGTGTATGTGGGGGTGCATGGGTGTGTGTACATATGCGTGTGCATGTATTGTGGTCTCTTGTCAGAAATACTTCAGTGTGATTTTTGCATTCTGAAGGAAGTTGATGTTATTTTCATGCAGTGCCTTAGAGAAGATTCATGGTACTCAGTGTACCTCTGTGAAACTTGAGGGCCTACGTATGCTCCTGTAGTGTTAGTCTTAAATTATCTTCAGCCTGATTTTCCCCCATGTACATAATACAGATGGAGGTGTGTTCTGTCTGAAGGCAAGGAGGAAACTGCTAAACATAATACATATGCATTTAAAACACAGTGGGGCTTATTCAAAATTCCTTTCCATTTAGAATCTTCTAAATTAATAATTGAAGTCCGAGTGCCTGCAGGCCGTGTGGTGCTGGGCAGGGAGCTGCATGCAGGGGGCCAGGGGAGTGGGGCTCAGGCCGGTCCACCAGTGCTCCCCTCTGTCTGTGGATGGGCAGAAAAGGGGAACAAGTGTTGTGAAGGTTAAATGTGGGTTGTAGCTGAATCAAGGAAACATCGTTTCTTAAAAGACAAAGTGAAATCAAATCAAAATTAAATATGGAAAAATATAAACATCTGTTAAATCTTGATAATGGGTAAGTGGATCTCTATACTGTTTTCTAGCCAGTGACCAGTCTAATCGGTCTGGTTGGGGACGTGGACATTGATCTTTTCAAACCATTCTGCAGGTAACTGGTGTGCAGCCAGGAGGGGGGACAGTTGGTGTCCAGAGCTTGTTATTATTAAGCAGTTTGGCCAGACGTGGTTGGTGGGGCAGTTCCCAAATCAGAGTCCACGAATTGGAGTCATAGAACCTGTGTTTCGCATCCTTTGGTGGATAGTACGTATTCTTTGTTGGCGAGAGGCTTACGGTGTATATGCATTGGTGGTGGGAGGCTGTCCTGGCTGTTTTTGAAAGCTGCTTTCTCTGGATGCTGTTGCCCTTGACTTGAAAGGTTTGCTCTTTGCCATCTGCCCTGGAATAGCTTTCGCCACCTGCTGCCAGCCCACACCCCGACAGCTCTGCCCCACCTGAAGGAGCACAGTCTTCTCTGCTCTTGTACTGCTGGTGTTCACCGCCCACCTGCTTGGGAGTCCCGTGACTTTGGAGCTAGAGGAGGAAATCCCTTGCTGTTGGGAGGATTCTGGCAACAGAGGTTCTAAGCAGAGGGTGGGCGCTGGCTGTAGGAACAGTAGCTTGAGGGAATTTCTTGTTGTTGCTGTCATAAAGTGAATGGAAATTTACCATTTGCACCAGAAAAAAAAAGTTGTTAACATATAGTCTGTCAGGAATGCTTCTGTTGAATAGTACAGAGTTCCTTCAACACTCACTTGAGCATTGACTCTGCTAGGCACTTCCTACCATGATGAAGGAATTCAGTGAGATCTCAGTTTTTAAGGACAGCATACACATTTAGGATAGTTCTCATGGTAGCGGTAGGGGTTCCTTACAACCAATGGTTAACTTACAGGTAGAAAAACCACTGGCCTTAGTAGAAGCAATTTTTTAAATGTGTAATACAAGACCTTGTTTAAAAAATTAAGAGCATGGGGTGCCTGGGTGGCTCAGTCGATACAGCATCTGACTTGGTTTGGGCTCAGGTCATGATCTCAGGGTCGTGAGATTGAGCCCCACATTGGGGTCCGTGCTCAGCGGGGCGTCTGCTTGAGATTCTCTCTCCCTCTGCCCCTCCCCTCTCACAGGCACTCTCCCTCTTCTGGGAAATAAAGAAATAAATCTTTAAAAAAATTAAGAGCAGGGAACACAGAAATATATGCTTTCGAAAATATGTTCAAGTTTCAGTTCTGTATGGCCATATGGAAACGGGTATTGTGTGGTATTAGAAAGTGTAACTGAAGAAAGGTAAAATCTTATCTGTCAAAGACCTGAGAGCCATGCTTTTATTCCTTTACTAATAAAAGTATTACTCCTTTATTTTTTTTAAAAGATTTTATTTATTTATTTGTCAGAGAGAGAGCAAGAGAGAGAGCGCACATGTGGTGGGTGCAGCAGGCAGAGGGAGAAGCAGGCTCCCTACAGAGCAGGGAGCCAGACATGGGATTCGATCCCAGGACCCCAGGATCATGACCTCAGGGAGCCAGACATGGGATTCGATCCCAGGACCCCAGGATCATGACCTGAGCCGAAGGCAGATGCTTAACCAACAGCATATTGCTGTTGCTACTTTATTAGGGGGGAAATGATCTAGATATTTTAAAAAGACAAAATACTGCTAGTATGTACTATGAGGGATTATTCCATGCTACCTAAGTTTTGGATTGCTTGAAATTGAGCTTTCCTTTTCATTTAGCAAGTATCTCTTAGGTTTTCACTGTATGCCTTGTACTGTGGGTGACACTAAGGAGGGTGTCAAAGATACATAAAATGCAGTTTCTTTCCTGCAAAAAAAAAAATGTTCTTTTGCCTTCTGTATCTGAGTCTAGTCGCCATCGTCTGCTCAGGGGTGCAACATAAAACATAAGGATAATCATTGTCTCTCCCTCATTTGGGCATTCAGCTGTTTACCAGAAATGTCTATGGCCTCTGGCCCCTGCTTCAGTCTCCTCCGCTTTCCCTGTGCACTCCCAGGGAGTGTCACCTCGCTCTTCTGTAGGGGGCTCTCCTTTGCTTGGTCCCTGCACTTAATGGTAAAATTTGAATATGCCTTTCTGCATATTTCTGCTGCCTCCTGGCCGTCTCCAGTCCAAAGGTCAGACTTGTAGGTACAGTGAAGAAAAGCCCCTTCCCAGTCTTGTCCCACTCTGCCTCTTTCACCTCCTCTGGACCAGTCTCCCTCCCTCTGTTCCCTCCCCCAAGACTCTGCCCAGATTCAGCTCACACCAGCTTGTTCATGATGCACAGATGGATCATGTCAATTCTGGCTCTCCATCTTTGTACTTATTCCCTAGTCCTGGACTGTCCCTCAACCTCTCCATTCATAGGGCCCATGTGAGCCCTGTATATGGAGAACCCATTGCCTAGCTCAGAGACTTGCTCCTCTGAATCTCCTGCCTCCCTCCCCCAGATGGAGTTGGTTGCACTCGCCTCTGTGCTTTTCATGTACCCTGCTTATGTCTCTTTTATAGCAACTCTTGCACTGTTGTAACAATCACTGAACAAGCCTCTCTGCCACTGGTCTGGGAAGCTGTGACCTGCAGTTTGTGCTTTATGCATCCAGTGATCTCCAGTGTACTGGGCACCTACACAGTTCATCACTGTGGGATAAAACAGGGGCCGCACTGAATGGAATTTTAAAACCTGGAAGGGTTTTGGCCATGTGTTTAATGTTGAATTTTATTTCTTAATGACACTTAAATTTTGGTGCACCATAGTATATCTGACCCATGCTCCTATAATTTAAAACAAAATTTTTCTGTGAATCTGTTTGAGAAGAGAATGTTTCTAAATTTTTATACTTTAGATAACCTTCTACTTTCTACATTTGTGGTGTCATTCCTTTTGGTGGACTCTTGTTTGTAATTAAAATATTCCATTTTCCCTGCAGGTATGTTCTGGTTCTCTTCTTTTCCTAGGTATACAGTACTTTCCAGTAACTACATTAAAAGATGTATAAATATAATGTATATTAAAATTAAAAACAAAAATTTATGAATATTATATCTAGTTGGTCCTAGAGTTAAATGGTGTAGTAGGGACAGGAAATACTATGTTTGTTTTTTGCATCCTTTGTGAATTCTTGAGTTATGTGGGTTAAGTCTAACATCGTTTTTTTAAGTTTAAGTAAGTTTTGTTTCCAGTGTGGGGCTTGAACTCACCACTCTCAGATCAAGAGTCACATGCTCTACTGGTGGAGCTGGTCGGGTGCCCCAAGTATAACATAGTTTTGGAAAACTAGAGCAAGAAAAGCTTGAGAATGATAGGTTGTTGAAATTACACAGTCACCAAATGGCATGGCCAATCTTTAAAACATATGTGTCTATTTCTTAATTATTTAAGGTTATGACATGTTTTTAAAGGTTTATTTATTTGAGAGAGAGAGAGTGCGTGCATGAGTGGGGGGAGGGACAGATGGAGAGAAACTGAAACAGACTGTGTACTGAGCAAAGAGCCGACTGAAGGCTCAACCCTATGACACTGAGATCATGACCTGAGCCAAAATCAAGTCAGATGCTTAACTGACTGAGACACCCAGGCGCTCCTTTATTTATTTGAGAGAGAGAGAGAGGGAGCAGGGGGAGGGGCAGAAGGAGAGAATCTCATGTAGACTCCCTGCTGAGCACAGAGCCCCACATAGGGTTCCATCCCACGACCTGAGATCACGACCTGAGCAGAAACCAAGAGTCAAATGCTCAACCGACTAAGCCACCCAGGCGCCCCAGGTTATGAAATGTTTACATGCCTTTTCATAAATCTAAAATTATATGCTTCTTGGTTTGAAAAAATGATCTTAAAGTTATACTTTTGTCTCTATTTTATAGACTCTTAAATTATTAGTGATTTACATAGTCATCAGATAATCCAGCTTCATGTGTTTAATCCAATCCAACATGCTGTTTAAAATGAACTCCATGGGGTGCCTGGCTGGCTCCGTGGGAAGAGCATGCAGCTCTTGCCCTCGGGGTCGTGAGTTCAAGCCCCACATTGGGCATAGAGCTTACTTTAAAAATAAAATAAAATAGAATAAAATGAACTCTGTGACCAAGGGAACATAATTAAGAATGCTAAATGTTTTTTCGTCGATGATAAATCAGATTAGTTTTTCGTTTGACTTTGATTTAAACTGCGTGGAGTTTAATTGGAAAAAATGCCTCTGCTTTTGCCGTGGGTGCATGTTGAAGACATCCCGGTGCTCCAGGCATGTTCCGAGTGGCCATCGGCATCTGCACCCCCCTTCCCCAGCCCTAGCTGTCACACAGTCAGCTCCTAGCGGCCTGAGGAAGGTGTTAGCTCCCAGGAGGCATTTTAAGTAAGTGTGGAAGAACAGAGATGTTTCAGCTCAGTAAAGTTCTTCCAAGTCCTGAATGTCCTCTGTGGAAGAATATGCTATAACACATCGTGTATTTATAGCCCCATTCCGGCCATGTAGATGTAAAACAGGACTGCTGTAGGCGTGTCTGATTTCAGGGTCGGTTTTTTGTTTTGTTTTGTTTTGTTTTTTAAATAGGCAAGGATCCTAATTTCATCCTGAGGTCATCTGCAAGGAGTGGAAAGTGGAGGGAGGTGGGGGACTGGTAGGTCGATGTGCCAGAGGGTTAGTTCCTGACATTTGGGTTCATTCTGCCAGTGCCCATGAGAAGCCCATGATTCTAGATCTTCACTCTGTCAGTTAGGGCTTGCCCTGAATCAGCTAATCATTTAGGAGGTTTGGTAAATCCAGGTACTGTTGGTTAACTGCATCCAAAAATGTTTATAATAGAACATCACAGCTTGGCCCTGGAAACACCTGCTTGGAGATCTGCCCAGATTTTCTGAGCACACGTTTAATCTTCTCACTTTCCAACTCAGATGTTACTCCTGTCTGTACGATTATGTGTGTAATTATGGTTTTCAGGTTCCGGAACATTCCTTCAGATGTCAAGTTTCAATGAATTTCACCTGACCATTCTTTTTTCCTTGTTAAACTCAGACCTGTCATCTGGTCCACTGAGTTGGGGATGTCTCAGGATTAATCATTCAGCCACAATTAAGTACCTACTACGTGGCAGGGCCTCATTTATGCACTGGAGACAGAATTGGAGTAACAGTTAAGCGTCAGGTAGAGGACATGTGTATAAAGTCAAGTGCATATAAGGCAGTGAACCCCAAAGACAGCATGTATTTACGAAGAACTCTAAGACCACCGAACGTGCATGGGGTGGAGTTCTTCTCCATGGTTGGGGTGACCACATAACTTACCATCTAAACTGACGTACTTTTGGAAGTAAAAGGTGGCAGCCTTGATCGTTGTGCTGGGATAGTAGTGGTAAGTCTGGGGGGCAGTCGGGGTACATGGTCACTCTCCCCACTTATCACCCCATGCCTGGCTTGCCCTGCCTTCCACTACGCTTGCTGTGTCTATAGTCTGTCGTCATCCACCTTACACGATTATATTCCCCAGTTGTTTTGTACTTTATTAATTGTGAGTACAGCAAGGAGGATTTTTGAGTTAGTTTTTTGTTTCCATTCAGGCATAGGGTACAACGTGTGTGAAGTGAAAGTGTTTGGAAAATAACACGTGGTCTGTGGTTCAGAAGCTCTGAGTTTACATATGCCCTAAAGCATACGCTTTGGTCTGGGTGATTGAGAAGGAAGATTTTCTTCTCGTGATCTCACAGTACAAAAAAAATGCAGCTGAGGCTTTTTATATGGTGTGATTTGTGAAATGGCAAAACTTAGACTATTTCTTGAAAAATCTAACGTGTTTGAAATAAACACACTTAATACTTTCCTGCTTTTCTGTTGACTGTTTTTCATGATGGAAGCTGGTACTTTAAGTAAAAAGTCAGCTACGCCGAATAGTCCCTCATTCAGACCCCCGTAACCTCCCCACTGAGGCCTGGCTGGTGCCGGCGTGTGTTGGGCAGGCAGATTGGTTGGTGTGTGGTCATCGAGACAGCTCTGCTCTGTGTGTGCTAGCCGGACCCTGTGCTCGGCCCTGGGGTCCCCACAGGAGACATGGCTTCTGTCTCCAGCCAGTCTCAGGTCTGAGGCGGAGGCCACCGCACAAAGCAGATGACAGGAAGGAAGGAAGGAAGGACAGAAGGAAAAAGAAGGAAAGGAAGCAAGGAAGGGAGAGAGAGGAAGGAAGGAAGAAAAGAGAACTTGGTGACAACGGGAAGCTGATGCGGTGGGTCTGATGACCCTCCTGTTGCTCAGACTCTATTTTTTTCTTGTTAGTCTATAGGATTTTCTTTCCTTTTCTCTCCACTTCTTTCTTTTCTTCCTGTGCCCTATGCCTTGAGTTTCTTCTGCTCTCTACCCTAAAAAAATTTTTTTTAACTAAAAGTCTCTAAGGAGATGGGAAGAAATAAACCATAGTGATTTAACATTTATTAACCACTTTCTTAGGGTCAGATAAGATGCGAGGTACTTTATATGCATGATCTCATTTACTTCTAAAAGCAATTATTTAAGGTTCATATGCTCTCAATATTTCCTTTTATAGGTGAGAAGTGAGTGGGGCGGTCCATGGAAGTTATACAACTTGGCGGGGGTCACACAGTAAGTGGGAGGGACAGGATTCGAACCTACAGCCAGCCCTGGGCACCTGCCCATTCTTTGTCCTATAGCTGCGTTCCCAGCATTTGGATACAGGCCGTTGGTGCTGCAGGCAATATGGGTGGTGCCTATGCTTTATTTATTTTTTTTTTAAAGATTTTATTTATTTATTTGACAGAGAGAGACAGCGAGAGAGGGAACACAAGCAGGGGGAGTGGGAGAGGGAGAAGCAGGCTTCCCGCGGAGCAGGGAGCCCGATGCTGGGCTCGATCCCAGGACCCCGGGATCATGACCTGAGTTGAAGGCAGACGCTTAACAACTGAGCCACCCAGGCGCCCAGTGCCTATGCTTTAAATCATACTGATTTGTAAGTGAGAAAGTTATTCCTTCTCATGTAACTTTTAATCCTATACCATGTCCTCCAGTCCCCCTAAAAAACTCTCCAGAAGCTTTAACTTGGCTTTACTTTCAGCCAGTCTCTCTTTCTAAGGAAGAGAGCCGGCTTCAGCCTCAGAACGTTCAGCAAGAAACACACCTTAAAAAATGAGTATTTCTTGGGGCGCCTGGGTGGCTCAGTCGTTGGGCGTCTGCCTTCGGCTCAGGTCATGATCCCAGGGTGCTGGGATCGAGCCTCGCATCGGGCTCCCTGCTCGGTGGGAAGCCTGCTTCTCCCTCTCCCACTCCCCCTGCTTGCGTTCCCTCTCTCGCTGTGTCCCTCTCTGTCAAAAAATAAATACAAATCTTTAAAAAAAAAAAAAAAGTATTTCTTTTCATACTCACCTTAAAGTTATCTTTAAACTTTACAGAACTAGAAAGGCTATTTAATGAAAAATATTAAGTCCAGAGAGGATGCAGATGTGGCCCGGTTGGGAGGAGTGTGGTGTCTGGGAATTCATAATCTAGGAGACCACTCCCACCTCAAAGGAGAAATTAAAAAGGAAAGATGAAGGCCAGACAACCCTCAGGTAAAGTTTTCAGATTTTTTTTTTCCTCCTAGAAGTCCAGGAGGGCTGGTAATTTTGTCCCTTGTGGTGTTTTCCTTTTCTTATGTTTGTGGCAAAATATTAGGTAGTTTGGCTTAATGACCCCTATTCCAGACATTTAAACTTTACACTCCTCTGCCTTCATTGGCAATGGAAATAGCAGGTGGTTAAAACTGTTCTCTTTAAAACTGAAAGGAACAGTTTGTATGCAGAGGGCCTTAATCTGGTATTTTAGTTCTTAGAAATTCCTATATTCTCCCATTTATAAGTAAATTTTGATTGTTTTTCAAGTTACTCATTCTCTGCCCCCCCCCCCCCCGACAGTGTAACAAGCATCAAAGAAATGCCCATTTAAACTTCTTTACCCAGTGGCGTAAAAGTTTTAAACTGAGCAGTTATGCCTCACTAAGTGGTAATTCCATTTTTCTTTTTGAAAGGACAGCACAATTAGATTTTAGGAAGATTGAGATTTCAGTGTCTCTAGGTGTATTCGTCAGGACAGATTCACAACTAGTTTGCAAGTGTTCATGAACAAATCAGGTTAGTAATCCATTGATACCAGCACAAATAGATCGTCCTCATCACCACATAGACAAAACAGTCAGGAGATGGGGTTGGGGCCCTAAGTACTAGTGGCAGGATATAATGAAGTTGTATTCCATTAAGCTCTTGTGTATGGGGGGCAAAATGTCATCACCTGAATGTGGCCGCATTTCTGTGGTACAACCTCATCTGTTCCGTCAACTAGTTTTGCTCTGATCAATAAGCAGTTTTCTGTGGCCTTTCACTGCTGTCAGATGTCATTGAGTGATGTAAATGCACATCAGAAACTAGAAACTTGACAGCTCACCCAGAGTGGGAAGGGAGGGAGAAGAGGGAAATTGCTGCGGGAGACGTGGTTGACAGCTGCCATCTCGGGGTAACTGATTGGACGCTAGCAGCCGGCACTTTTCCCGTATAAACACAGAGGAAAATGATCCTGGGACATGTAAAATACAGAACAGATGTTTTAAAATAATTGAGGGGGAAAATCATTATTGTAAACCGTAGCATAGTGCTTGTGTAGATTGTTTATATGAACTATACAAAAAATAATTAGTTGCTGTTAGTTTTTGACTAAGAACAATGAAGTCGAATGAAAATACGGTATTTCTATCCATTTTCTCCATTACCTACTGCCAAAACTGTAATTAGGAAAGTTTGTGTCAGTCCAGAAAGAGATGTAGCCAAAAAGACATTTATTATAACAGTATCCATGCAATAGGATATTATGGAACAGTAAAAGGAGGGAAAGGACAGTGTATGTCCTCATGTGGAGAGACTGCCAAGGACCATTGCTAAGTTAAAAAGCAAGAGATAGATGAATGTGTAATGTGGGCCTTTTGTGTAGAAGGGAAGCACGTAAGACTGATTCAGCTCACACATGCACATAGCCAGGCCGGAAGGACTGTTCGTGGTGGGCACCCAAAGGCAGAGCGACGCGTGTGATTTGATCAAAGAGTGATCTGGGTTTCAAGGGAGAGGTCACTGTTTATCGTTTCATATCTTTTTTTTTTAAGCTTTTAAAATCAAAAGAATGTATTACCTATTCAAAATACTGAATTATTAAGACATTTATTTAATTCACATTGAAAATTGTCTTCAATACACAAAAAGATACATGGTCATTACCATATTAACAAAGAACACGCTAAGAGCACTCCGGGTAGATCCTTTATTATCAAAACTAGAAAAAGACATTGGGGTATATTAGAATGAGAGGTCGTTAAATACTAGTTTAAATGATTTTAATATCATTGACTAAAATTCAGGGACACTCAGGTGATGAAAATCATAACCTATTATTTGCTGAGCACTTACCATATGCTAGACACCATGCCATGTACTTTATAAACATTATCTTATTCAAATCCTTACAAGGAAAATGCTCTAACAGATGAAAAAACGGATGCAGAGTGAGCTTAAATAACTTACTGTAGGACACATGGCCAATAAATGGGAAAGGTGGGATTTGAACCCACATCTTTGGTCTCCCAGGATAAGTGCAGCATGAGTATCAGAGTGGAGAGAGCTATAAACCACGTGGATGTGTGTGTGCTGTGGGGATGGTTGCCTTAAGCTGGTGCCTGCCCTCAGGAATACAGAGTGCAGTGTGAAATCTGTGGGTGTCCTTCACTGTCCCAACTAGGCTGGTTTCCCTAGTAAGATGACTTTGGCACCATCTACACTTCCTTCCAGCGCCTACTTCAGCCATCATCTTGCACTTAACAATTGGCTAATCTCTTTCTTTTCTCCGAATTCCATGGCGGAGAGACCACGTCTCTTTTGCTGCCCACTGTGTTCCAGCTGAGAGAGCCTGGCTCACAAAAATATTTAATAAATACAGTTGACTCTTGAACAGCACAGGGGTTCAGGGTGTCGACTTCCCCCACACAGTTGAAAACCCACGTATAACTTTTTTTTTTTAAAGATTTTATTTATTTATTTGACAGAGAGAGACACAGTGAGAGAGGGAACTCAAGCAGGGGGAGTGGGAGAGGGAGAAGCAGGCTTCCCGCAGAGCAGGGAGCCCAGTGCGGGGCTAGATCCCAGGACTCTGGGATCATGACCTGAGCTGAAGGCAGACGCTTAACGACTGAGCCACCCAGGCGCCCCCCACGTATAACTTTTGACTCCCCAAAACTTAACTTCTAATTGCCTGTTGTTGACCCGAAGCCTTACCGATAACAGTCAATTAACACATATTTTGTATGTTATATATATACTATATTATTCCAATAAAGTAAGCAAGAGAAAAGAAGACTTTAAAGAAAATCATAAGGAAGAGAAAATAAATTTATTGTACTGTACTGAAAAAAATCCTCATGTAGGTGGACATGTGTAGATCAAACCCATGTTGTTCCAAGGTCAACTGTACTTGCTAGAGGAATGACTTAAATTCAGAGGCAAACCCTGTAGTAATGACAAGATTACACTGGTGTGGTTATCTTTTGCAAGCTACCTAATGGAATAATTCTTTCTAGGGCTTGGTTTTCCCTGAATGAGGAATGCAGCATTGAGGCCAGAGTGGATTGAGAGCTTGTAGGTTCAAGGCTGAAAGATAGCAGTTTATTCTATAAATAGTGAACCATCACTTTACTATTAGGAGTAACAGCTGTAAAGGCAGGAGATTAGGAAGTTAAGAAAATCACCAGAGATAAGGTTTACTTTGACAATGGGAAACTTAATTGAAAAAATCCAGTAGAACTAAGTTGCCTTAGGACATTAATCCTGCCATGGTGATGTTCAGGATTTGAGATACTCTGCCTAGTGTCTGAATGCCTTGAGACCTTCCCCTTCTGGGCTACAGGCCAGGCTGTTCGGTTCATGTCCACTCCATTTCTCTTCTTGTTTATTTTCATTTTTACTTTTGAAATTCTTTTCCTCTTAATTTCAAGACCAAGGTTGTAAGAATATGGGAAGAGGTTCAAAATTAGGGCCATCCCCACTACTCCTCCATCCTGGGATCAGACAGGCTTTGATGAGTAAGTGGGAGAGAGAGAGGAGGCGGAGGGAAGGGATTCAGGTAGGGGTGGCTCTAGTGAGGATGGAGACAGAGTGGGGAGTCCTGACCATCTCCCCCTGCAATCAGATTTTGGTGGAAGTTGGGGGGAAGGCTGCTAACACATACATGGGAAACTGCTTTGGTTATATTCAGTCTGTTCCCCACCCAACCCCTTTCCTAAGACTGGCCTAAAGAAACTTCTCAGTGCTCAAGGCAGTTTCTACAATGCATGAATAGGCTGCAGGTGCATTTGCTGAATCTCCACACCCACGTCACCTTCTCCCACGGGTAGGTTACCTGTGGTTGGTACTTCCTTCTTAGGCATCGGAGTCCTGTCACCAGCCTCGTCATTATTATGTAGTTTTGACTGGAACCCAGAGTTGACCATTGTAACATGTAATCCCAGTCACTAAGAGAATACATGGCTTTATCCTGATGAACCCTAACCTTGGGGACTGTAGATTATGGCCCATCTTTATGTAGATCCCTATTACTAGATTCTTAGCCTGTGGAGTTAATCTGGGGACCTCACCGTGCTCCCCCACAGTATCCTTCATGGGACAACTCAGATAGTTCACCTCATTCACAATTCTGCTCTCTCAGTGGGTTTACCTCACTGGTGATTCTGGTATTGCTGTATCCATTTACTTTGTTCTCTTGTCCATTTTACCTGAGCGGGCTCCTGACATCACCCTTGTTCAGCACGGATAGAACCCTGTGAATGCCTTCTGCCTTTGCCTTTCTGGTGAGGCCAGCCTTTCTAGTCCCTCTGCCTTTCCTCTTGCTTGGTGGCACTCCCCCACCCCTACTTTTTCTTGAATTGTTTGCTCTGAGAACACCTGTAGACTGCTGAGTTGCATTGCCTTCATCACCCTGGAGGGGGCTCCACACCTAGTGGGTGAGCTGGAGGACCCCTGGCTCCCTCCCCTTCCCTCCTCAGACCAGGGCCCACAGACCTAGAGTGGTTTGCTCTGTCCTCATAAGCAGAAGAGCAGCCTTCTCTTGGTCTTACATGGATGAGGACAGGAGAAAAGCCTTTGACGAGAAGGCTCTTAAAACATCCTACTGACTTCATTTTTAAAATGTCTAGTATCTAGTTTCTTTTCAAACTTTTAAAGGCCCAGTTTTTAAAAAAAATATATTTATTTATTTATTCATTTGTTCGTTCATTTATTTATTTATTTGACAGCGAGAGAGAGAGAGCACAAGCAGAGGAAGCGGCAGGCAGAAGGAGAAGCAGACCTCCCCCCCTCCCCCACCCCCGAGCAGGGAGCCCGATGCAGGACTCGATCCCAGGACCCTGGGACCATGACCTGAGCCGAAGGCAGGTGCTTAACCGACTGAGCCACCCAGGTGCCCTGAAGGCCCAGTTTTAAAAGTTGTTATATGACCGAGTCCATTTTTAAGTCAACATGGTGTAATTATTAACTGCTTACATGAAAAAAAGTTACGAAACATGAAATTTCCGATGTGGAACTTTGGAAAAGACATCAACACCTTCCTACTCCATCTTTCCCACCCACTCCAAACTTCTCAGAATCCATTATTTTGCGGCCAGAAGGACTGTTGTGCACATCTCGAGGCTTTCCCTGCTCCTTTGGTAAAGGCCAGTCGGTCTCCAGTGTGGCTCAAGAGGTCCAGCGTGGTCTGGCCCCTGCCTACCTAAGGGCCACTCTCCGTCCTTCCTCCCCCTTAACTGCCGTGTCCCGGTCCCAGTTCCTCAAGTGCATCTTACGCTTTTGTTAAACGAACCTTCCCCTCAGCCTCAACTCCCTCTTAGGTCTCCGGTCTTCATGGCTTTCTCAGAGACTGAGCCCTAACTGGCCGCGCTGTTTGATGCTCTCCTGGCGGTCTGTCCTTGCCCCCGGAGCATTTGTAAGACTGTGCGTTGTGCCATTAATTCACTGTATCCCCAGCATCGAGCACACGGTGACACACAGAAGTGATCCGTACATTTTTACTGAGTAAGTAACCTGCAGTCAAAAGTGAGAGCAAATGGTATATTTCATATCCATGGCTACTTAATATCGGAATTAAAACAAAACTCACAGCACTTTCCACTGTGTGGTTTTTGTTTCTTTATTAGTAGTCTATGTCCACGCATCTGACTTGTTCATTCTGATTGCCTGAGGAAAATGTGCTCCTGACAGTATTTCCAGGGAGACCTGGATCTCTGTGTCCTGTTTCCAGCTCCTCTGTGTGGTGGGTTCCTTCTGGCACATTCCTTGTGTCCTTTTTTTAGGGTTCATCACCAGAGCTCTGCTTTGCTGTCTTGGTGTTTTAAGGCGAGAAGAAGTTAATTTTTACCCATTTGTCTTAATTCTTTAAAGCGACTATTTCGGATTTCGTGTTTAAAATTGTTTGTGCTTTTATCTTAGGAGCTTTTACTCTGAGTCCCAATCTCGGTGCTTCCTTGTAAAATGCTTTTGTTTTGAATAGTGTAGGTCTGGGGCCTTGACTTTATCCATCTCAAATTCTATGTTAGCTATTTCTACAGCTTAATGACACCCCTGCCCTGATTGACTCACTTTAAAGAAAGAGGCTGTTTACTTTAACAGTGGCATGTCGTCTGTTTTCCCAAAATACAATCTCTGACCAGAAACTGGGTTGAATTGTAATCCCTCCTTACATAAGCTGCCTGGAAACTGTCAGTTCAGCCTTATCTGGTGGGTGATTTGGGATGTGGGCTCATTAGGCTTGCATGGCAAACTCTAAGTCATGATTCTTTTTCTCAGCTCTAGACTGTACAGAAAATTTACTGGCTGGCCTTAATTTTGTTATTGGGATCGACAAAACTTCACTGCAATCCCTTCTCATTTGCTCTACAAATACTTACAGACTGCTCCCCTTGGGTAAACATCTCTCCGTGTTCCTCAGATGCCATAGGGATAGACCTCTGGTCTTGCAGTGGCTTCTCCATGGAAAAGACTCTCTCGTGTGACAATGACATTCTGAAAATGTGGCAGCCAGACCGAGCACGGTACCCCTTTAGAAGGGTGGTTCAATACAGACCTGGTATACAGGTTTTCAACTTCATTTTAGAATTAAAGGAAGAAGCACGTTGTTTGTTCGCCTGCTTGTTTCTCTTTTTAGTTCTTTTTCCCTTGGCTTCACACTTGTCCAACCTTCATGGAGAAGGATTTGAAGAAACCACTGCAGGGTGGTTTTCAGTTGGTAGTGATAACACTCATCATCACTTTCTACTCCTTGATGTAAGGACCCTGTCCAAAATCCATTAGCCTAGATTCTAGAAATCATGAGGGTAAGTTCTTTGCATATCATCTAAATTAAGAGTTAGGATGGTTGCTGTAGCTTTATGGTGTTCAAGGTAAATAATCAGCACTATTTTGAACGGTGCCAACAAACGAAAATGTTAAGAGCAATGATGACTTTTCAAGAAAGTGAAAAAGTCAGTATGGTCTCATTCGATAATTAATTTTGCGAAAAGCCTGCCCATGATCATATTGTGGAGGGCAGGCTGCTGAATGGTTGTGAGGTTTTGAAAAATCATTTATTTTTCTGATCCTTAGTCTTTTTATCTGCAAAATGATGACATTCACCTGCTCCTTGTGTCTCTCATGAATTCTTAAATCATATCATCATACTGAGATAAGGATGGTCAACTGATTGGTACATGACTGTTCCGTGTCTCAGGGGCATTTTGGCTTGGGGATGGTGGTTCCATTCACAGAATCTGTTGTTTGCCCACGACCAGTGTTAACTGACCACATAGTGAATGCTCCACTATTTGCCGATAGATGGAAAGCCAAAGTCTGTAATTTGGATGACTGCCAAAGAAGTTGTATCCCCCATTTATATGTACAGCTATTGCTTAAGACATTTTGGAAAGATAATTTGGTTTATATCATTGGGATAGCACTTTCATATATGGGTTTATTATCTTTCTTCTTGACTAAATTTTAAGCCTTGGAAGTTCTGTTCTGTGTGTATTACTGAACTTAGCACAAATTAGGACTTTAATAAATATTTCATAGCCTGTAGAACTGAAAGAGTATTTGCTGGCCATTTAGTTTAACATTCTCACATATTTACAGATGGAGGGAAAAAGGAAATCCGGGAAATGAAGTGGTTTACCAAAGTCACGGAGTCCTGGAGAAACAGCAGAAAGACGTTTCTGAAATGTCATTTCCTCCTCATTAGAACTTACAGCACTGCCTTTGAATAAAGTTTAAATGAGGATGAAGACTTGCATTTTAAGAGAGCACACTTTGTATACTATTTTAAATATGTCTCTCCACATATAAATTCAAGGGTGTGTATGTCTAATCTGTAAAAAATTTACTTTATACTCTGGGTGCAGTTACAACTTTATGCCACTTATTAAGACTTCAGAGATACAAACCAGTAGCTCAGTAATTGCTTTCTTGAATCTGCCTGTAATAATTACATTTAGTAAAGCTGTATCGAAAATTAGAAAGGCAGAGACTAATGGAAAACTAGATTTTTCACTGAATTAGAAAGCAAGACAATCCATATATTGACAACACTTCAAGTTGAAACAGATCAGGAAAACTGTTTTGGACTGTTGGTGCAAAGCGGCAGACCAGGGCCTGATGGGCAGTGGCAGCCGCATTTTATGGAAGCAGAGAAACTCCAGGAGATCTCCTGTAAATCGGCCTGTTGCAAGGAGAGAGTCCAGGTCTGATTTAGATAGAAGTCATTTGAATCTTTTAAAGCCTGGAATTTCTCTTTGGTATTAACAAAGAAGTAAAAAATGAACAATTGTGTTAATGAAGTGAGAATACCTTCAAATTAAAAAAGTACAAAACTCACTTGGGGTATCTTGCAATCAGAACGATGCCCAGACAGGAACATGGTGGACGGGCTTCACGTGGCTTGCTTCTGTGGTGTTTGCTGTAGTGTTTTGACTTCATGGCCAGAAAAGCCAGTTATTTTAACTTTATTGCATTTGAGAAAGCATATTTAAGAGATCCCAACCGGATATTAACTCAGAGTAGTTTAGATATCAGGAAAAGAATTAAAACTGAGATACAACGACATTAACTAAAAAAAGCAAAACAAAATTGATACCTCTTCTTCAGCTGTCAGGCAGACGGTACATTTTTGCACAGTGGCCAAGACAGGGTCCAAGTCTCCTCGGATGCTCCAGCTCCCCTCCTGGCACCAGGCTGGCCACACACTTCACAGGCAGCAGGTCAGTGAGCCCTTATCCTATGGAGGCACAAGGTTATTACAGCTTTAGAAAAATGCCTTTAAAAGGGCTTGATGTTACGTGTCACGCTATCATGGATATCCTCGGTAAGTCCTTTTGATAGCAAACTGATGGCCACATTCATCGCTTCCTGAGAGTAAATGCACATGTTTGTTTGCTCACAGCCTGTGGTAGTGGGATGTGTCCCACTAAGATAAGAGGAAACATCTAGAAACTAGAGAATTCAGGTAAATAGTCACATGCAGACTATAGCATTTGCTTTCAGGCCAAGGAAGAGAGAAGGGTGAGCATTTTGTAGAAGAAAAGGTAGCCAGTGGGACCTGAAATTGACCAGAAGGCATGTGATCTAGTCTTTCTGAAAACCACAGTCTGGTCTAGATCAACCTGGAGCTTACATTTCATAGAGCCCTCTGATTTCAGAGCCAGAAACTGCACACAAGGTAGAGGAGGAGTAGGGGAGGAGCAGGGTTGTCTGCTTTGAGAACTGAGTTTGCTGTTTGGTAAGGGAGAGGTTGTGGAAGGCAATTCACTGAACAGAATCTGATACTGAAGATAGTGATTTTGAACAGTGAGATAAGCATGCAAGGTTAGCTGCAGATGAGTTACCATTTGTTTGCCCTCATCACTGTGTAAAGCATGGCACAGAAATAGGCACATGGCACAGTCTCTGCCTTAGAGCAGACTTGGAGAAAGATGCCTGTGACAGAGCAATACACAGGTGTCATACATAAGTAAAATAGTAAGATGTCCTAACTGATGAACAGGATTGAGCTGAGAAAAGATTTTCCGGTCTCTATGGCTAATAAGTGCCAAAGAGGGACCAAATAAAGGCATTATTTTTTTTCATTTCAAACATTTTCACTCAGAATTTTATTTTTTTAAAGATTTTATTTATTTGTCAGAGAGAGAGAGAGCACAAGCAGGGGAAGCAGCAGGCAGAAGGAGAGGGAGACTCCCCACTGAGCAAGGAGCCCGGCGCGGGACCTGATCCCAGAACCCTGGGATCATGACCTGAGCCGAAGGCAGAAGCTTAACCGACTGAGCCACCCAGGCATCCCTTCACTCAGAATTTTAGAGAAGGCTATGAGAGACACATCTTCAATGAGGAAAAATTGGTAGGAAAAAAAACCTGAAAAGTGAAGAAGAAAAAAACCCTTATCTGTTCCTTTAAAACATTTGGGTATTTTTTTCTCCCACCTTTTTTGGATTCATATGTACATACACTGTTATGATCATGTATTCACTTAATTTTTAAAGTTTTTATTTATTTAAGTAATCCCTACACCCAGTGTGGGGCTCGAACTCACGACCCTGAGATCAAGTCACATACTGCTCTTACTGAGCTGGCCAAGTGCCCCGATCATGTATTCACTTAAACACAAATAGTGTACTCCTTTATATGCAACTTATGAATCACTGAACTCTACTTCTGAAACTAATAATATACTATATGTTAAGTAATTGATTTTAAATAAAATTAAATTAAAAAAAAAACAGTGTAGTCTTTGTGTAGCCTGTGCTTATGTTTAAAAATTTTAACAAGGTTAACAGTACCATTTTGTGTTAATAAATCTGAGACATGATATGAATGTGCTATCATTTATCATCCTCCTAATTATTAGGTTGTTTATAGTTGTTTTTAATTATAAATGTGCTTTTCACTTTTATTTTTATTATTTTTTCAAGTAATCTCTACACCCAACGTGGGGTTCAAACTTACCACCCTGAAATCAAGAGCCACATGCTCTATCGACTGAGCCAGCCAGGTGCCCTTACTTTTTCAATTTTAAAAGTCATATTCTGGGGGGCACCTGGGTGGCTCAGTCGTTAAGCGTCTGCCTTCGGCTCAGGTCATGATCCCAGAGTCCTGGGATCGAGCCCTGCATCAGGCTCCCTGCTCAGCAGGAAGCCTGCTTCTCCCTCTCCCACTCCCCCTGCTTGTGTTCCCTCTCTCACTGTGTCTCTCTCTGTCAAATAAATAAAATCTTAAAAATAAATAAATAATAAATAAAAGTCATATTCTGGGGCCCCTGGGTGGCTCAGTCGTTTAGGGTCTGCCTTTGGCTCAGGTCATGATCCCAGGGTCCTAGGATCGAGTCCTGCATCTGGCTCCTTGCTCAGTGGGGAGCCTGCTTCTCCCTCTGCCTGCCACTTCCCTTACTTGTGCCCTCTCTCTCTCTCTTTCTCTCTCTGACAAATAAATAAAATCTTTTAAATAAATTAATTAAATAAATGTCATATTCCAATTTCAGTTTGGTGCCGGTATACTGAGCAAATAATTCATATCAGTGTATGTGCATATGTTTGTTGGGAAATAATCTTCCTTGTGCATTTTTTATTCTCTTTCCATTCTTCATATGTATCTTTTCAGATTGGTTTACTTTTGCAGTATAGCTCATGCAAAGTTACTTAATGAAACTAATATAACTCTTCTTTCCTTCTGCCACTTCAGTTGGGTGTACTGTTTATCTCTGATGGCCAAGCAGCTCCCCTGTCTGGAAATGTTTTCATGTGTTCAGATTCCACTGCTTTTGTGAATTTTAGTCTGTAAAGGGTAACCTTGGCAGAGCCATGGCAAGGAGTAATGGAGACTTAGTGAATATTGGTTTGTAGCGAGTGGATATTTGCTTTCCCCAATGAAACTAATGAACTAATCGTGATTGGAGGTATTCATTCCCTATCTTGTGTACTTTTTTTTTTTTTCTGTCCAGGAAGAGACTTCATCCGAAAGTTGCCTTTAAATCTGTGTGCTGTACGCTGTAGGAAATACCTGGCAGAAGGTTCTCAGTTGCCCTGGCTCTGTGCGTATGGAAACACTATGTAGAGAGAAGAAAACTGCTCATTAGTAGGTGATGTGGGTGATTTCATGGTGAATGTCTAATATATTAAACCTTGGCGAGGTAAAGCAGAAAAGCTTTATCCTTGCTACTCAAGAGTGGTGTAAGAGTCTTAGATGTCGGCTTCGTTAGGTTTAGCTCAGGCTCTTGGGAATGGCAGGAATTAGAGTTACGCATTTTCAGTTTCTCTGCAGAGACCACGTATGTGATATTACTAAGGGAAAATGACCCATACCAACAACAACAAAAACCTGCAAAATGTTTATATTTTTGCAAGTCAACACTTTTTCTTCAATCCATTGTTCCTTCTTTAAAGGACTCAGACAAATTAAGTGATTATGATAGATCCTGTAACTAGGAGAATCTCTTTGTTTGGGGTAAACGAAATCAATATGAGAAGCTCTTGGAATGGCCTTCCCCCACCCCCTCCTCTTCAGCAGCTCCTTGTATGTGGGCTTAGAAATGCTGGTTCTACGTGGAGAATGTGCATGCTGATACATGCCGAGGCCCAGCCTCGTTAGGCTCCAAACTTCTCCCTGAGTGTCTTTGGCACCAGTGTGTGTTACATAGATTTAGAAAAGATGGCGATTGGTTAAGTACAGAAATTTAGTTGTACATTTTTCATTAGGTAGACTTAGTTTGTAAACATTCGTGTGTCAGTGCATTTTAAAAAATGGATTAACTTAAATTTAAGATAAACAAGAAATTTAAAAAAAAAAAGAAAAAATAAACAAGAAATAAAAGCCAGTACTGAGTTAAGTGCTGTGATAACAACTTTCAAAGTCTGGATTTCCATCTTCTCAGTGATGCTAACTCTGAGCATTTCATTTAACATTGTAACTTCCCTGCAGCATTCCCAGTGCTTTTTCCTGGCTCTACCCCCCTCCCCCATACCAGGTAATCACTTTCTAAAACACACTGTATCTATTGTTTTATATCTATTGCTATCCGTCTCCCCTGCCGGAATGTATGTTTCTTTAGGGGAGAGCTCTTTGTCACTTTACTTCACTGGTAGATGTCAGACATCTTGAACAGGGCTTAGCACACACTAAGTCCTCAATAAATACTTGGGTGAAGAAGTGCCATCATCATCATTGTCTTTACAGTGTGACAGTTTTATAATTTTTTTTTTTTTTAAGATTTTATCCATTTATTTGACAGAGAGAGACACAGCAAGAGGGGGAACACAAGCAGGGGGAGTGGGAGAGGGAGAAGCAGGCTTCCCGCTGAGCAGGGAGCCCGATGCGGGGCTCGATCCCAGGACCTGGGATCATGACCTGAGCCGAAGGCAGACACTTAACGACTGAGCTACCCAGGCGCCCCAGTTTTACAATTTTTTAAGCTTTTATTTATTTGAGAGAGAGAGAGAGAGATAGCAAGAGACAGCACAAACGGGGCCAGGGAGAGGGGGAAGCAGGCTCCCTGCTTAGCAAGGAGCTCCATGCGGGACTTGATGCGGCACTCAATCTCAGGACCCCGGGATCATGACCTGAGCCGATGGTAGACGCTTAGCCGACTGAGCCACCCAGGCGCCCCAAGTGTAACAGTTTTAAACCAAGCTTATACTGGGATAGTAAAACACTTGATAAATATTTTTTCTTAAGAAGAATTGAAATTCTGAGCTTTGAAAGAAGGCTGAGAGTTCTGCAGTCTTTAAGAGCTTACTTCCTTCTTGTAGGTGGGCATTTTAAAAATACGGACAGATCCTCTCTAACACCTGTCAGTAGACCAGAAGAAGCTTCTTTGCCCTCAACAGGAACAACAGGGTGTCTTTTTAGGATCTTAAGTTGTAGAAATAACAAAATGGTCTGCATCCTTTCATGGGCATAGAGCTTGTCCCTCTCCACCTGCTCTCTGCCCATATTTCAAAGCCAAGCAGCCTTCCCTTTCTGAGGTCTAATAAATGTGTTCAGTATTGGAAGAACACAGGAGGATCTTGGATCTCATCTTCTTGGTCCTATAAAAATATGGAGCCTGACTCATCATGAATGAGACCAGTGATTCTCAGCCACGCAGGCTTACTCTTTACACCTTTTTTGGTTAAAAAAATTATATCTGCCTATGTATATATATATATATATGTACATGTACTTGTGTATATGTATATCTATATAGAGAATGCTTTAAAGTTTTTGATCTTTTTTTGGGCGCCTGGGTGGCTCAGTTGGTTAAGCGACTGCCTTCGGCTCAGGTCATGATCCTGGAGTCCCGGGATCGAGTCCCGCATCGGGCTCGCTGCTCGGCAGGGAGTCTGCTTCTCCCTCTGACCCTCCTCCCTCTCATGCTCTCTGTCTCAAATAAATAAATAAAATCTTTAAAAAAAAAAAAAGTTTTTGATCTTTTGAATTGCATGTTTTTTTGTTGTTGTTGTTAAGAATATTTTTTTTTAAGAAATAAGCCTAGTGCATCATGGTACTTCATGGTGTGTTGGAGAAATAAAGGCAATTAATAGCCTCAGATTCCATTTAGATTTGTAAGAATCCCAGTGGTACTCAGGAAGATACTAGAATGTATGGGGTACCAACCATATGCCAGGCTGGGTGCTAAGTGCTTTATATACCTTGTCTTATTTATTTACTCCATCACCAGCCCCAAGCAGTGTGTATTATCTTCTTTATTTTACATATGAGGAGATTAAGGCTCAAAGTGGACAAGCCACATCTGTAAGGAAACACAGCTAGCAAGTGGCAGACCTGGATGTCAGGTGTGTCTGATTCCGGATTGGTCTATCTACCATATCATGTAGCTTCTACAAAATGGTACTAATTATTAAGACTGATAGTTTCTTTATTTTTTTTTTAAGATTTTATTTATTTATTTGACAGAGAGAGACAGCCAGCGAGAGCAGGAACACAAGCAGGGGGAATGGGAGAGGGAGAAGCAGGCTTCCCGCTGAGCAGGGAGCCCCATACGGGGCTCGATCCCAGGACCTGGGATCATGACCTGAGCTGAAGGCAGATGCTTAACAACTGAACCACCCAGGCACTCCAAGACTGATAGTTTCTTTAAAAAGTGAAATACAAACTAGAAAAAAAAAGATTACCAGTTTCTTTTTAATAAAAGAGCTCTATTTCAAAACTATCTTCATTGCTTTCAGGTCCTCATGAACAGTATTCTTTTGACCAACTACAACAAATTTTCTGTAAGAAACCCTCTTATTCTGCACAATCTGCCTCTGTCATGTCTAACTTACTGATTGTTCTTCCTAACAAAAATAACTCCTTACGTTTTTTGCTATAAGACTGCTGAGCTGGCCTAAGGTGCAGTCATGTTCATCCCAGTGTGTTGTCCTCCTGTTAATTACTTGCTCACTTTTTCTTTCTCTCTTTCCTTCCTCATTTACATCATAGATTCAACCTGTTCTGTTCTGTTCTGTTCTGTTGCCTGGTGCTGATGAAGACAGTGGGGCTCTAACAGTGAACAAAATAGGTGAGGTGCCTGTCCCTATGGAGCTTGTAATTTAGTGGAAGAACAGACAATAAACCAACCAACATTGTGTGATTGTGTGTGTGTGTGTGTGTGTGTGTGTGAGTGCTAACCCATGGTACGTGCAAAGCGGAAAAATAAGGCCAGGTCTGGGGATCAAGAATGGGGAGGACTAGAGTCGCTGATTTAGATGGAGTAGTTAGATAAGACCCCTCAGAGAAAGTGACTAGGAACAGCAGTTGAACAAAATGAGGGGAAAGCTTTTAGGTAGAAGCACTTCAGATCCTAGAGTTGGGAATGTGCTCCATACCTTTGATAGTCAGCAAGGAGGTTGGCGCAGCTGGGCCAGGGGGGGGAAGAGGGGTGTGCTAGAGAAATGGGACGGGCTCTGGAGCTGGGTGGTGTGGGGCCTGGTGGTGCGGGGGTAAGGACCTGAATTCTAGGAGTGATGGAAATTCACTGGAAAGATGCCAGCAGGGAGTAGTGTGATCTGATAGAGGATTGCCAAGGGCCGCTTTCGCGCGCGGAGAGGGCAACAGTTGCAGCTATGACTAGATGTCGATGATGACCTCAGTCGGTGACATCCTTGTTTGGATTCCTGCTAACTGCCAGACAGTGGGGCAAATTATTTACATTGATCATCACATTTCATCCTTACAGTAAACCTGTCTGAAAGGTACCTTCAGAAGCTCTTTGTTGTAGCTGAGGAGCTTGAGATTGGGACATGTTAAATAAGTTGCCCCAAATCATGGAGTGTTAGTAGAGCCCAGTGGAGAGCAAGAGAAAACACAGGATTCAAACCCAGGCAGTTTGATTCAAGATCTAGAACTTTTATTTTTTTTTATTTATTTATTTTAGAGATGTCATTTATTTATTTGACAGAGAGAGACACAGCGAGAGAGAGAACACAAGCAGGGGGAGTGGGAGAGGGAGAAGCAGGCTTCCCGCGGAGCAGGGAACCCGATGTGGGGCTGGATCCCAGGACCCTGGGATCATGACCTGAGCCGAAGGCAGACGCTTAACAACTGAGCCACCCAGGCGCCCAAGACCTAGAACTTTAACCACTGTGTTATACTGTGAATCTGATGGGCGAAATGATACTGTTAGTAGTGTAATTTATGCAGATTATGGGCTAACTAGGGGTTTTTTAATGGGTTGGAATCTTTTAGACTTATTCTATGAGAAAATCCTTGCTGAGTTTTATACCACTTCAACTATGGACTTTGGAAGTACAGTCCATTCATTAACTGGGGAATACCTGTATTTCCTTACATCTTGGATTCAACGCTTTAGAAGAAACAGTGCCAAACTGTGTTTTCTCCAAAAGATGGTCGTAGTGCAGGACCTGAACAACAGGTCATCTGAAGGACAGCTCTAGGAGCTGGAAAAGTTTAATTTGGAAGAGGAAAGCTTTTAAAATGCAGCAAAGGCTTCTCATTGCTAAAATGTTAAAACCATAAACCCCATTATGATCTCAACACCCCTAAATAAGCATCTCTTCCTATGTGATCAGATCCAGTCTTCTGGCTTTAAATTACATTCACACTCTGATGACTTCCAAATTTATATCTCTAAGACCCAGGCTCTACATTCATTGCTGCTCCATATTTTCGCTTGGTGTCTCACATGCATCTCGGACTTACCATGAGCTCCCTTTTACTGCCATAGATTGGTTGATGCCCGGTCTTCCCAGCTCAGGATGGCACCACCATCCATCTGCTTGCTCAGACCCCAGACCTCACCGTTATATTTGATTCCTCATTTTGTAAACAGACTCCACTTTCAGTTACCAGGCTGTCCTCTTCTTTCTGCTTTCACTCACCTCTCCGCACCACTATTCAGACCTCTTTAACTAACCCTCCTCCCTCCTGATCGCTCCAGGCTCACAAACGTGTCAGGGATTTGCATGGAGCCCCTTTGCCAACCCCCAGATATTCTCACTTCCTTCAGGCCTATGGAAAGGGAATAATGGACCTCCAAGAATGTCTACACCCTAGTCCCCAGACCTGTCACCTGTGCAGAAGGGGCGTCATAGATGTGGTTAAGGTTACGGAGCCTATTTTGGATTATCTGGCTGAGCCCAGCATCATCACGTGAGTCCTTAAAAGTGGAAGAAGAAGCACAAAAGCAGATCAGAGAACACCTGAGAAGGACTGTTGTTGCTGGCTTTGAAGATGGAGAAAGGGGGCCATGAGCCAGAGAATGCAGGCAGCTTCTAGAAGCTGGGAGCTGTGTACTCAGCTGACAGCCAGCAAGGAAACCAAGACCCCAGTCCTGTAACCACAAAGAAATGGAAACCTTTTCTCCCAGTGAACCCCCAAAGGGAACGCAGCCCCACCAGTACCTTGATTTTAGCCCCATGAGACTTGAAGCAGAGAAGCCAGCCAAGTACACTGGACTCCTCACCCCTACAAATATGAGAGAAAAAATGGAGCGCTGTGTTTGTACAGCAGGAAGAGAAAACTCATACAAGTTCTCTACTCAGATAGGACTTTATCTGTAAGACCTTGCCTGACCACCCCACATAACAGCCATTCCTGCTCTCATCCAGGCCCTCTCTGTCCTCATTACCTGGATCTGCTTTCCTTGGTAGCACTTACCAGCCAGTCTGCATTTACCTGTGTGATTGTCTGTGTCCCTTTTCCATTTAAATGTAAATAAGCTTTGTTGGGGATCTTAGGGTCCGTTACTGTTGCGTCTCCAGGGACTAGAATGGAGCCTGACACATGCTAGGTAATTGTCCTTGTCGAGCCGTTGAATGGAGCTCAGTGTCTTCTGTCCAGCCTCTAACAGATGCTGACCTTCCATGTTGGCTGCACTGCACTCAGCTGCTCCCTCCTGTCACCGGCTGCTTCAGGGCCTTTGCACTTGCTCTCTATAGCATCCCCTTCCTCTTTGCCTACCTTTACTCTAGGTCTGTTCAGAAACATCAGCTCTTGAAGGAAAGCTTCCTGGATTCCTGAGAGTAAATCCTATTTTCCCTTAATGCACATAGATAGATTTTTAAAAATACGTGATTTATATTGAGTACAGCTCAGATAGCTTTTTATACTTTGCCTTTATAGTTTGTATCATACGTCAGAATTATATATTGTTTTGGCAACTTTGTTAATTGCTTTCTTTCTAGTGTTCAGGCACCATAAAGGCTAGGATGAGGGGTTTGCTTGCCACTATTTCTATAGCTAGTTGATGGTGGACTGTGGAACCAGACTATGTGAGTTTATAAATCCACTCCATGGTTTGGTTTCCTTGCATTTTGAGTGGGAATAATAATAGTACCTACCTCATAGGGTTTCTTGTAGGTTAAGCCATTTAATAAATGAAAGTGCCTTAGTGCACAGTACATAGGAAGCACTCAAAAATGTTAGGGGCACCTGGCTGGCTCGGTAGAGCATGCAACTCTTAATCTCGGGGTCTCGAATTGGGCATGGAGCCTCCTGAAAATAAAAATAAATTAATAAAAGAGCAACATTAAAAAAAATGTTAGCTGCTGCTATTGTATTGTTATTAATACAGAGCATAGCAAAGTGCTTGTCATATAGAAAATGTCCAGTAAATATCTGAGGGATTACATAAATGAATTTTGTATGATCTTGATGTTTATGTTAAAAAATGAGTAATTGTCATTTATTACATTTACTCCAGTAGGACTTTAGGAGGCAGAATTAGATAAAATTTAGATAAAATTTTTATAATTATAAGAATAATGTATGTGTGCTCTAATGAAAAAATGTAGATTATAGAGAAAATTATAATAATTTGTAATTCTATCTCTCAGGCATCCATTTGTCATCTGTTATGTGTATTTTATATAGTCAACAGCTTTGTATGGATAAAATATTTTCTCCTGCTTTTTCAATTAGTGTATATTATAAATGCTTCCTTATAACAGTGTTGTAGGTTCTTCTTGGTGATTTTTTTCTCCTAAAAAAAAAAGTCCAGTTTATTTGGGGCATATAATACATATAATATGAAATAGTTGATAGGAATACATTTGCTGAAATTTAGAGAATATGACTGCACTTTAAATAATAAGATTATGCCATTTAGATGATCTGTTTAAGGGGAAGGTATGGAAGACAGTGATGCCTAAAGCTGCAGAAGGCTCTGGAGTGGAGGCTGGATGGACCCTAGGATGGGACACCTGGGCCTGGAAAGGCTCACTTGTGAGTGGAAGCACTAGGGTAGGTGAGCATGCTCTGTGCAATTGGTGCCTCGAGTAGGGAGGACCTAGGATGGAGTTGTCTGTGATTGGCTACAGGACAGCTTTGGAACACAAGATGGGTTGATGGGTTGGGGCAGATTGTGGAGGATTTTGGAGGCAGATGGAAGAATTGCTTCTTTTTGTAGAAGCTATGAGCTTGTGATAAGGAGATGCAATTTATAGATAAATAATTTGAGGGAAGTATGATGGATTCTTTTTGTTCTTCTATATATGACAAGCTGTTTCAACCACAAGTCTCTTCCTCAAGCAAAACCCGTGAAGAAGGCTGTCCTCAAATGCTCATGAAGACCATTCTGTGCTTCCTGCTGGACACTTTGTTGCCCCACTTCGTAATTAGCAATTAGTCCTTCCATTTCAGAGCATCTCAGAAAGCACCAAGACATTTATTATCCCACAAACTAATACAGTGTCACATCCTTTTATTATTCTTATTTTATTAATGGAGATATTATGGTTCCAGGATATTTAGAGATTTGCCCAAGTAGTGCAGGTAAAATTTATCTCTTTTCCTTCTTTCAAAGCAGGATATAAAAGAGAATAATAGAGCTCATAAAGCATCTGTCTTTCAGAATGCTTAATTGTTTAACATAATATTTGATGTATTGTCACAACAGTTCCAGTAAGCAAAGAACCGTCACTATTCACTTTCTACAGAAAGTCTAAGTCAAAGTTATATGATATCAAAACTAATGAAAAACTATGTTAGCCAATCAACATGTATGACCTGGTGTATTTGAGTACATTTTTCCCCTCACCCTGAATTGATTGATTGGATTTGTGTCATTTAGATACAGCGTAAGAGGAAAAGAAAAATGAAGACTTCATAATCAAATAGTCAGAGAGCTGCAGCTAAAATTAGTCAGTACTAGGGTTTAGACTGAAAACCTGTAATTCTGTAAATATCACTAAACTCAGGAAAAAATTTTCCCTTTATAACCAGAGAGATTTAAAACTAAAACATTTAGCAGAGACAATGTCATTATTAGGATATCTGGAAGTAATATATATACACATGGAAAAACTTCCCATACTACATAAACATGTAAAAGGAAAAATAAAATGTATCTAACACCTTCTAGAGCCATAAGTTAGTTGAAACATTGCTAATTTGTTTTAAGCACCCAGACTTTAAATAGTATATCCAAAGCTCTGTTTTTTGATGTCTGAGTCTTGGAAAATCCTTAGTGCCTCTCCACTTTGAAATGTAAACGGAGTTTACACACCCCTGTACTATCTCCCCTCCCTACTCAGTTCCCACTATGTATTGATTTCAGTTTCATCAGTAAAAATGAACATCATGACTTTATATTTATTACATTGTAACTTGAAGCACTTTCCTCACCAATTTTTAGCAGTATCCTTTGACTACCAGTTATATAAGATGAAAACAATTTGTACCCCATTGGCTTTCTTTCCCCATTCACTTCCTATTTTCTGCTAGTTACATCATTACTTTTTATACTGACAAAAAGATGTTTACAATCTGGTCTGTGAAAAGAATTGTATTATGTTGTATAGGTTGATTCTAAAAACTGAGTACAATAGTTGGTGTTCCCAATATTATATGTGTGTGTACGTATGTTTATGATATTTTCACTTGTGTAATCAAGTGGAGGATGAAATGTCTCCTTATAAATTATGAAATCTGCTCAGTGGAGACTGTTCCCAGCATTATCTCAAACAGCCACTCTTCTTCTCTGGACTGTACCAAATCTTGTTACATTTATTTTGCTTTATATTTGGAATTGTATACTGGAATTGTATTTGGAATTGTATCCATTTTGTTTGGTTGGTTTTCTTGGAATTTTTAAGCAGCTTTTTATTTTTTTCCTGCACAGAGGTGAACATCTTGACACCATCACTAAAGGCCTACTATCTATAATTGATATTAATCATACAATTTTCTTCGGCATGCTTCTCGGAACCCTCTGGCTTCTTACTAATTTGAATATTTTTCAGGCTACCAAGCTGCCATCTTAGGATTTTTCCAGCATTTTCGTTCTAGGTTAGGGGCACAGTTTTTTGGCTTCTCCTTTAAATTCCATTTTTAAGAAGTAACTTCAAAGAAAATTTCATCAGAGTCTACATAATCTGTAAAATGCTCCTGCGTATCTGAAAAGAGCCCTTGACCTTCTTCTTAGTGGAAAATTTGCCTGGGTGTGGAATTCTGTGTTAGAGATCATTTACCATCAAACCTTGAAGGCATATGAAGCTAAAATTTCAAACCAGGTTTTCTGTGGATTTCTGGAGACTCTTATTTGTCTGTGTACCAAGTACTTCACTCACAAGTGCTTTCTTTGTAGACTCGAGCAACAGAGTAGCCTGTGAGGAAGCTGTGTCCATGTGATCATGGAACCCCTGTGGGCTTCCTGCTGGGGATGTCCTCAGCCTCCTCCTGATAGCAGCCACTGGATAATGTTGCCTTCCTCTATATTCATTTTCAGTGTCCCAGCATCATCGTCTTTAATGGTGACAAAAACAATGGCTAGCCTTTTGTATTATTTTTAATATACTTTTTGATATATACTTTGGTATATATTTATATATATTTATTATTTTATTGTATATTATATATTTTATATATCAAATATAAATTATACATTTAAAATATTAAAATATATTAAATATATTTAAAACTATATAAAGCATATATAAAAAATAAGTATATATTAAATATATAAAAATATACTACTTTTATATATTTTTGAGTTCTTTGTTGTGATTCATCTATCCATTGACAATAATTCTACATCTTCAATAATTTTTTGCGAAAAGTTTGTCGGGGGTTGGGGTGCCTGGGTGGCTCAGTTGGTTAAGCCCCCAACTCTTGGTTTCAGCTCAGGTCATAATCTCAGGGTTCTGGGATCAAGCCCCAGGTCCCTCAGCAGGGAGTCTGCTCAAGGATTCTCCCTCTCCTTCTGCCCCTCCCCCCACTCGACTGCACCATGTGCGTGCGCTCTCTCCCAAATAAGTAAATTAAAAATCTTAAAAATAAAAAAGTACGTGTGGGGTATTCATTTTCTGAGTTTGCCCACAGCCAAGGTGGGCTTTTTGCGCCTTTCCATGTGCATAATAACTTGGATGATTATGAAATAATGCTCTAATAAAACTTTGCTGACGCTGCTCCACATTTTGTAGTGGAGGCATTTAGGGTGGCAGAGAAAAAGTTTGGGGTCATCCTAATCTTTGTTCCTGCTTTTTTTTTTTATCTGTATTTTGCCAGTGTTTTTTTTTTTTTCTTCATTATTGTAATTAAAAAAAAAAACAAAAAACAGAGTAGGTAGATACCTTATTTTTCCCTGTGATACGGTAAATACTTTTGATCTTCCCAGCTTAGGAAACTTAGATTTCTTTTGTCTTTGGTATTTACTCTTGCTCTAAGTTTGTTTTTCTTATTATTTTTTGTTCTTTCATCAGAGATTTTTCTTATTTGGGGGTGTCCTGACTTTTCTTTGCAAAGAAGCATCGTTTTAAAAAAATAAACACATTTATTCATGCCCAGTTCTTACAGAGATGTTCTCTAGTGGCAATTACTTATAGAACTGTTCTTTTTCCTTAAGCAGTGGTTTATTCGAAACAGTTTACCTTTTTCTTAAAAATATTTTAAAATTCATGAAATTTACATGTTTTCTAAGGCATGAAGAAAGCTATTAGCAGTTTCTCTGCAACCAAATATAATAAAATTAATAATGTCTCTCAGTTGATCAATGTGGCATCTTGGATTAGAGGAAATATGATTTAAGGCTCAGAATAAGAACAAATTAAATTCTTACACTAGTTTTATTGAACTCTATACCTAGTCATTGAATATCATAATAATTTATAATTAGAGGGTTTCTGACCATCTTTCCCTCATAAAAGAACTGTCATGTGAATTCATACCTGTTAAGAGCCTGGCCCCCAAAAGGCACACAGTAAATGGCTCTTTTAGAGGTATAACTTTTTGTAAGTGAAATAACAACCTTTTACATTTATTTTATCTTTCTTGCTTATTCCTAGTCAAGAAAGAGACTATTTCAAGCCCAGAGTTGATTTCAAGCCTAGAGTTAATATTTGGGGCATATTGTTCTAATTGAGCAAGTATGAAAACATACATAAGAAGAGTCATATTTGAAGCTGGTAGTTGTCCTTTGTGTATATCTCAGGTTCTCAGCATAACAATTTTGTGACCCAAACCACTTGGAGCACTGGACTTTAAGCTTGCTTTATTTATTTATTTATTTATTATTTATTTAGTATGTGCTTTAAAAAAAGATTTTATTTATTTATTTGACAGAGAGAGAGAGCATGAGCACAAGCTGGGGGAGTGGCAGACAGAGGGAGAGGGAGAAGCAGGCTCCCCACTGAGCAAGGAGATCGACATGGGACTCAATTCCAAGGACCCTGGGATCACAACCTGAGCCAAAGGCAGATTCTTAACTGACTGAGCCACCCAGGCGCCCCAAGCTTTACTTGTATATAGAATCCCTACTGTAGTTGGAAGGCATTTAAATTATTTATTAGATATTTTTAGCCTGTTATAGGAAAAACTTTGTTTTTGCTTTGATTAGAAGTGAATAACTTTGTGAAGTATGAGCTTCTGAAGTCAGGAGGCCATTCAACCTAGAATATGGCTTAAGTCCTTCTTTAGCTTAAGTTTATTTCTTAAAATATATCTTTGGAAAATTGGGTGTAGACCCAAATTTTGAAATATTTTATCATGGACTTCCAGTTTAATTGCAGAGATACTATCACAAAGGAAAAAAATCAGCTCGAACATGTAATCATAACTGCACTTAGGAATGGAAATCTTGTCTTTAATGTATCTGTTTTCCTTTTCAACTTAAATTTAATGACTTAATAATGCTCCCAGGACTGTGGCTAGAATTTAGTCACATGAGCAATATAATTTGTGGTGGTTTTTTTTTTTTTTTTTTTTTTTAAGCAAACCTAAACGGAAGCCTTAATCTGTCTTTTTAGTTACGTGAAGGCTTCCTTGCTTTATACAGAGGGATTTCTGGAAATCTTTGAGGACAAGCCTATCTCTAAGAATATACGGTTAGACGGGGAGGTGGGACTTCTGTGTGATTTTATATGAGATAGTCGGAATGGAAACTATGCCACTCTACACACTGGTTAAAATACATCCAGTTAATTCTCATTTCACTCATCAGCTTCCAAAGTGACTAATATCGAGTGTTGGTTAGGATGGGCCAGACATTCCATATCCTGTTAGCTGTTGTGTAACTTTGTAGATTTGAGTGGGGGGGTAAATTTGGCAAAGTTTTTGGTAATTTATCGTGTGTGTGTGTGTAAGTAATTACATGTACAGCAACAAGGATTATGTATATATCTATATTTAAATAAAATACATAAACATACACAGTTGGCCATGGAACAGTGTGGATTTGAACTGTGTGGGTCCACTTCTATGTGGATTTTTTTCCCAATAAATATAGTATAGTACTGTAAATGTATTTGTTCTTTTTGATTTTTTTCCCTTTTTTTTTTTTTAAAGATTTTATTTTATTTATTTGACAGAGAGAGCACAAGCAGGGGGAGCGGCAGGCAGAGGGAGAGGGAGAAGCAGGCTCCCCGCTGAGCAGGGAGCCCGATGTGGGACTCGATCCCAGGACCCTGGGATCATGACCTGAGCTGAAGGCACACACTTAACTGACTGAGCCACCCAGGCACCCCTCTTTATGATTTTCTTAATATATTCTTCTCTCTAGCTTACTTTATTGTAAGAATACAGTATACAATACATGTAACATATAAATAGTGTTAATCAACTGTTTATGCTATCAGGAAGGCTTCCAGTCAACTGTAGGCTATTGGTAGTTAAGTTTTCGGGGGGTCAAAAGTTATACATGGGTTTTCGATTGCATGGGGGGTTGGTACCCCTAACCCCTGTGTTGTTCACGCATCAACTATATAAACATACACATATACATACATATATAAACATATACTTACATATGTATATAAACATACATGAATATGTATGGTATAAAATAGTACAGTGACTTAATATCTACCTTAGGGTCCTGATTAAATAAAGTATGGTAACAGTTATACATAGGAGTACTAGGTAGGTAGCCATTAAAGAATTAGGCATTGCAAAATGTGCTGATAAGATGTTCAACATGTACTAAATAAATAAAATAAGGTAAAAAAAATTCGTAGAAGAAGTGAGGTATTAGGACTGTATGACGTGGCTACAGTTGTGTAAGAAAGTAAATTCTGTATACATGTGTACATACAGAGCTTATATGCATGGGGACAATTTGTGAAAGGATATTTAAGATCCTTCTTGACTAGGCATGGACTTATACAAGTCTCTTATGTAAGAAACTTATTTAAGTTTACAGTCTTTGGAATTTTTGAAACGTTTTTTGATGAGTACATACTATTTTTTTTTTTAAGTGAAAACCATACAAGCTAACATTTGGAACCACAGTAAAAGGAGTTTGAGGGGGCAGTGTGGGCACAGATCCTGACAGGAGGAGGTAATATAAAAAAATACCCTTCTACTCTACAAAGTTGTAAGCTTTTTATAGAGATCAGTGGTCTGGTTCCATTGAAAGGAGCACAGCCTCCAAAGAGTTGAGGGTAAAGACCTCACGACACCATAAGCACTGTCCTTGCCAAGTGTCTTATGCTCCTGAGCAGCCCATCTAGGGGACAGAACCTCCAGGGAGGAATGAATGGAAGGTGTTGTCCTTACTCCAGAACATTTCCCCCAAGAAATGGGGGTATCTAAAGAACTCTGCCCATTGGGAGTCAGTATTATGCAGTGGTTGGAAGGGCAGGTTCGGGACCAAGTTGCTGGGTTCAAAATGCAGCTCTACTATGGTCAAGTTACTTAATCCTTGCCTCAGTTTCCTGACCTGTAAAATGGAGATAATGCTACCTATTTCATTTGGGGTGATGAGAACTAAATGAGTGGTTATTATGAGCAAAGAGCTTGGAGCAATGCCTGAACATAAAAAGTGCTAGAAAAATCCTTGTTTTCACTCTTGTTATTGCTATTTGACTGGGGAGAAGTTCTGAAATGCTTTAAAAATAATGATTAAAAATTTGACTGGTCTTCACTTGTACATTTTATTTTATACATGCTACTTTACATAGAAGATATTACTATGACAGTAAAACATAAGTGGAGTATATATGCATTAATCACTCTTACATGCTTGGTGATTTATGGAAATATTGAAGAAATGTGGTATCCAACTTACCTTTCTTTCTTTTCTACTTAATATCTCTTTTTTCCCCCTGGCTGCTTTTCAGATTTTCTCTTTCTTAGTGGTTTTAAAGAATTTGGTTATGATTTGCCTTGGGTTTTTTTTCCCCCCCATGTTTCTTGTATTTGGATCCATTGATCTTTTTAGATCTGTGGGGTTATGGTTTACATCAAATTTGGAAACATTTTGGTCATGATTTCTTTAACTATATTTGTCTTGTCTGCCAGCCCCAGTCTCCTATCTCTGCTCTCCTGTGGGAACTCCAATTATACATATATTGTTCTCTTTCAAGTTGCCCATAGTTTACTTATGCTCTGTTTAGCTATTTTTTAGTTTTTGTTCCCTTTCTTTCATTTGGGACATTTTCTGTTGCTGGGTCTTTAAGCTCACTTACCTTTTATCCTGCAGTATCTAGTCTATTATAAATCCCATCCAGTTTATTTTTGTTTTAATCATAGATGTTGTTGATTTCATCAGTGGGACCCAGACTTGCTATGTGTCTTTTTAGTATCTCCCATAGTCATAGTCTCTGGATTTTTAAATATAAGAAATTGCCTTATAATAGTGATTTTAATGCTTTCGTCTACTAATTTTATCATCTGTGTCATTTCTGGATCAGTTTCTATTGATTGGTTTTTCTTCTTATTATGAGTTGTATTTTCCTGCCTCTTTTTGATGGGATGCCAGACCCTGTGAATTTTATCTTGTTAGGTCCTAGATATTTTTATATTCCTAAAAATATTCTTAAGCTTTGTCCTGGCATATGGTTAAGTTACTTGGAAACAGTTTATACTCTTTAGGTCTTGTTTTAAGATTTTTTACACTGGACTAAAAGAGCCTTTAGTCTACTGTTAAGTTTGCCCCACTACTGAGGCAAGACCTTTCTGAGAACTCATTATGAGGTTTTCTACCCTGGCATTTGGTAACAGGCTGTATGCCCAGTTATCTGTGAGCTCTGAGCACTCTTCTCTCTAATGTCTTCCTGTCCTTGGGTAAGTTTACCCAATCCCATGTTTTGACAAGGGTTCAGCTGAATGCTGGAGGGAGACCTCTGGTAGGTAATAGGAATCCTCTCTGTGCAGCTCACTCTTGCCCAATACCCTGTCCTTGGAACTGGCTTCCCCTCACTTCCCCTCAGGGCTCTTACTGGGTAACCGTAGGGCTCAACTTTGTTTCTTTTGTCTCTCACTCTTCTTCATTTCCTCATGTCTGATGTCTTGAGAGCCACCATTCCCACAGATTTTGAGTTGTTTCCGGTGGGAGGGTAAATCTGCTCCCTGTTACGCCATCTTGACCAGACATGGAAATACCCTGCTCTAGGCTTTAATTTAAAAAAAAATTTTTTAAACAGAAATTAAAAAGAAAGTCCTTGTCCACCGACTCCCAGTCTGAAATTCCAGAGAAAGCCACATTCAACTTTTTCCTGGTATTTGTGTACAGATGTTGTACCTCTCACCACCGCTCTGCCTGGGGAGACCTTCTCTGACACTATGCTGTCTGAAACCACACCCTCGTTCAGCTCTATGTCATTACCCTGCTGCCTTGTTCTCCACAGGACTTTTTTATTTCCTGACTTCATTGTATTCATTCATGTGTTTATAGTTGGCCTCCCTCACCAGATAGGATATATGCACCTCGAAGTCTGAGCTCTTGCCTCTTTTGTTCACTGCTGAATCCCCAGAGCCTAGAGCAACTCCTGAGTACGTTGTAGTCGCTCAGTAAATATCTGCTAAATAAATAAATGAATGAATGCCAGATACTGTGCTGCATGCTTTCCCAGCATCTTCTTGTGCTGTCCCTATCAGAGGTGGGTAATAGCTGCTCAGAGTTTGCCAGAAGAACAAAGCAGGAAAAAGATTTTTGAGGGAGTGGGACAACATGTATCAGAAACTCTTAAAAAAAAAAACAAAACTGTGGAATTCAGGAAAATAAGATTTATTAAATTGGTTCCATTTCTTGCTTCACATTGTCCTGGAAATTCTGATTAACCAACTTCATTTCCAAGATATTTTCCCAGAATTTAAAAGAAGTCTGAACAGTATAAGGTTTATTGTACATTTTTGAAATGGCAACAGGATAAAAATATTAGCATGAAAATGTACCACGCAGGGTGCGTGTGTGTATGTGTATGTGTACAAACCGCCCCCCCTCCCTGCCACCCCCATGAATTGAGTGCCTGAAAAGTAACTGTGGAGCTTGGTAATGGAGCCATCTGGTCAATAGAAGGGATGACATTCCACGAGGCAGCCGCTGTGTAATGTGTCTCAACTCTGGCCTTCAAGAGGGTGACCCAGTAGGTTGAGCCTTTCCGAGTCTTCAGCTTTCTCCTTCTTTGGATTCTGCAGCAAAAGTGCCAATTAAAGTGGTGGGTTTTAGGATGACGCCTCATGTAACTGGACTCGGAGCATAACTTCATTTCTTTCCTGCCTTTCAGCAGATGGAAAGAACTTCTGCTCCCACATTGTCCTGATTTAACTACGGGGCCTGACACTAAAAAGGGACTCTGTGTCCTATTAACCAAGCCCGTGTGCTGAAGCTGAGCTTCTTTTGTTTGTGTTTCTCAGGGTGTTTTCCTCCTCCTATTCCTGGCAGTGTCTTTGAAGGAGAAGAATTTTCTTTGGTGAATTAGTAAACAGAATATTTTTTTAAAAAATAATATACATACATCTGAGACTTTGAAGCATATGGATCTGTTTTTAGAAGAGACTATTTTCACTAACTGACCAAAGAAAAGTATTTTTAGGGAGGTTTCTTGAAAAACTAAATGTTAGTATAAGATATTGATTAAACTGGTAAATATTTATCATATGCTTTAATAAAAGGTTTCTTAAGCTGAGTCATACAACACAAGATTTTGTTTCTGATTCAAAGAAGTACAAATCTACAAATACATTTTGCGTTTGATGATACAATTGTCAGAAAGGTCATACTTACATATGAGGTAGAAATGTAGAGCCGTAGCGGGTCTGTTCTCATAATGACGGTGTGTGCCCATGTGTTTCATGTGCTAACTTTAGTTTTCTTTAAAGTTAGCATGCTTTTAATACTTTTTCGTGTCCTGTGACCTCAACTCTAGTTTTTTCCAGAAGGGCAGCTGAAACAAGAAATTAGGCTTACTAACTCATTGAACAGTATTCCATCATCTTGGCGTTGTCCACGTCTTGCTCAGTGAAACAGGAGTCAAAGACATACTCTTGAAAATAACAGATCACCTTCTCTTCCCTTCTCGCTAAGCATCCTGCCCCCACCCCATCTTAACATTGTATTTTCATGAGCATTTCATGATATTGCTCATCCCTTGTTCCCAGTCTTGACCCACTGACCTAGGAACCAAGAAAATGTCATGTTAGTGCCTGCTAATTAGTGCACCCAGAGAGCCTTTTCTTCTGGCCTTTCAACCTTCTGGAGGTGGGAGTGCAAGTTGTCACAGGCATCATGCAGGGAAAATGAGCCTTTACTACATTTTCCTTGTTTTGCAAACAGCAGAATAGGGCCCAGCTGAGACTAGAGATGAATATGCAGGTTAGGAAGAAATTAACCTAAAATGCACTGCTCTTTGCCTGATTGTTGTATGGATGACAAAGCATGGCCATCATCATCATACCCGTAACGGAATGCTGGGGCCTGCCATTTCTCCCGGGCTCTTGCTGTTGTCACACACTTTATTTCGATACCATCATACTCATCTGGTGAAACTATTTTAAAGGAGGAATGTGCTCTGATTGGAAAGTTAAGGAGCCTGTGAATGCGTTTAAGTTTCTGTTGCTTTTAGACACGTTAAGGGGATACTTCAGTTTGTACTAACTAAAGCATTTGGCTTGAGTGCTCATTAATCAGTGCTGTTGGACCAGGGTCTCCTGAGCCTTCTGGGTTTTAGGGGATCAGCTACTGTAATTAAAGGGATGAAATATATCATGGTCACAAACTTACCACATCAGACGTTTGAGGGTTTTGAACTGGTGGAATTAATCTTTTTAATTTTTTTTCCTTAGGTATTTAAGATAGAAGTGCTAATGAATGGAAGAAAACATTTTGTTGAAAAAAGGTACAGCGAATTTCATGCCTTGCACAAAAAGGTAACTTTTTTTTCCTTTTTCCTTCTATGGCAGATGCTATAAGGTTAAGACTGCTTTCTGTGTTTTCTGAGAGCATGAATAGTTCTTGGCACAATAGGATTTCTTTGATCATGAATTAAGTCTTCTTTTAAATTATTCAGTCCCCTGAAGGGGTGCTTTCTAAGGAGATGGGTTTTCTGTTAAGATCTTTTACATAAATAGATAGGAGGTTGCAAGCTCTTTGCAGGTGTGAGAGGCTCACACAGAATCAGACTCAGACCTGACTCTCTCCATAAAATAGACTTAACATGCTTTACCAAAAGGAGAGAAAGAAGCAGATGATGATTTTACGGGGAGAAATTTATTAAAAGCAACTTACATGTTCCTGGAAAAGGTAACATGCGGCACGTGTATTCATGGACTCTTTGGTGAACGGGTATAAGGAGAACACGTATAATTCTTTTAATTCTTTTGAATTGTGAAGGCCACTTGACAAGATGGGTGTTCGAGTTCTTGGATTCATTTCATTACAAGTCTTAGAGAAAAGACACAAGAATACAGAAGGAATAGCTGAGTTTGGGGAGAAATAGTAAAGAAGAGAAGAGTGAATATTTTTTTTATTTTCTACCAAAATTTAATGTTTTGCAGGTTAGGAATTGTTGTTGGGGTGCTGACATTACCTGAATAACTAGACATAGCTTGTGAATATATATACAAGTGTATGTGTATATACACACATGCATGAATATATATATATGTACACATAACTGTATGCCCTAATTCATTTTCTTCACTTCTGTCACTTTATTAGGTAAGAAGTTAGATGGGAAGATACTAAGTAAATATATTAAGAAAGATAGTCTGTTCTTTTAATTTCATTAAAGACCTCTTAAATTTTCTGGGAACTGTTAGCGCCTAAATGGCAAGACAGTGTGCTTATTCTGTATTAAAAGTTCTTTGGTGTTTCTTTAAAAATTAAACTTCCCCACTTTTTTTTTTAGTCAGGAGAATGAAATATTGAGTATAAACTTTAACAGGATATTATGGAGAAATTAGTGAAACTCTTTCCCTCTGTATACTTTTCTCTTACGATGGCAAGGAATAATATACATGTCATTCTTCAGTTAAAATTTTGTTAAATCCAGATTTGCTTCCAAAAGAAACAGTGCAGGTGGATATGGATTTAGACCAGATGTTGCTGTTAGCCTTTACAGAAGCTCCTACCCGGGGGTCTTAAAGAAGAACAAACCTGGAGTCTGGGTCTCGGTACCTTCTCGAGGGATTCTGTTTTTGCTTGCTTGTGTTTCAAGGAAACAGATTCTAGGGAGATTTCCGCGGGGTACTTCATGAAATAAATTCCTGCACTAAGATTAAAACCAGAACTCCAACCCCTGCTCAGCCTTTCATGAGCCGAGGATGGACTAGGGGGCCTCTCACATGCAGGCTGCTTTCCTCACCTCCCAGCTCACCATGACCTCGACACAACCTTGCTGTCCCCACCAGATTCCCCAGGACCAGCTCCACACCAGGCACAGCAGGTGACTGCCAATTAGGCCCGCCCTGGACCAGAGGCTCCCATGCCTCTCACCCCTGCAGGGGCGTTTCTCCTGCTCTCTAATGTGACTTTATTTTCTCCCCAGTGATGATAGGCAGTTCTCAGATACTCAGAGTCAGAAAAAAGTCCTAGGTTTTCTTGAACTCTTCCCTCAAATTCTGCAGTTCCTGTTAATAATTTTAGCTATTCTGGGGCGCCTGGGTGGCTCAGTCGTTAAGCATCTGCCTCAGGTCATGATCCCGGGGTCCTGGGATCAAGCCCCGCATCTGGCTCCCTGCTCCGCGGGAAGCCTGCTTCTCCCTCTCCCACTCCCCCTGCTTGTGTTCCCTCTCCCGCTGTGTCTCTCTCTGTCAAATAAATAAATAAAATATTTAAAAAAAATAATTTCAGCTATTCTTATAATCATATAATCAGGCCTACTAGAGTTGAAAGTAGAAATTGTCAAATTTCTCAGTTTTGCGTGTTTAAAACATCCCGACAGGGACATGGAGAATAAAAATGGCTTCGTGAGGCAGAGTTGTAGTTATGTATTGACTTACTTCTACATTGTAGCACAGAAAGCAGCTCCCAGACGTCTCCTTTCCTTGCCCCAGTGCAATTGTATGTGATTTGGCTAAATGATGACTATAGAAGATAGTTAAGTATAAATCATGGTAGGGTGTGAAAAAAGCAGAAGTCTGTCATCTTGACTGTAAAATTGTGTTAAGGATGGAAATCAGCAAGAAATTTACTGAGAATGCACGAGTTTTATTGATTGCTCCTGCGATGTTGTAGAACTTGACCGTTTTAAGACCATTTGGATACCCCCATTTCCATATTTGAATTTGGTGATGTGTTTTGAGTGTTATGTTTTTATGTAAATTTTCCTTTTACATTCATTCAAATCTCTTACTTAATCTTCTTGAAATACTCACCTGTTTCGGCAGTCTGTGCCATTTGCCATGTTGTCAGTGTCCTGGTTTTTCTGACATTTTACATTGTATTTCTTATTTGTTAAACGTGTTTGGCCAGTGTCCCCATGTTAATTCTAAAATGATACACATGAGTTCTTAACCAAGCGCTTTGCTTCTTTCGAACAATAGGTGCATAGCTCTTCTCCACAGTCTGCAGACAGACAAATACGCCTCCTTGCTTATTGTCAGGCTAATTTTGAGGCAGAAACTAAGACTGTTACTCATTTCACAGTTCTTCTGGTTGTCTAAGGAAAGTTCTTAACAATTATTACTTCTCCCCAATTTTTATAATTGTTGATACTAAAATGCAAAGATAATATCCCAATTGTTTACACATTTCTTAGAATTTCTATTTTTTGGGTTTTTGGGGTTTTTTTTTTAAAGATTTTTATTTTTTATTTATTTGACAGAGACAGAGATAGCAAGAGCAGGAACACAAGCAAGGGGAGTGGGAGAAAGAGAAGCAGGCTTCCCGCCAAGCAGGGAGCCCAATGCGGGGCTTGATCCCAGGACCCCGGGATCATGACCTGAGCTGAAGGCAGACGCTTAACGACTGAGCCACCCTTGTGCCCCAAATTTCTTTCTATTTTTTGGAAACAATCAAGAGGTGTTTTGTTTTTTTCCCTTCCATTCCTGTTTTCCTCCTTTTCTTGAAATTGTTTAAAGATTTTATTTTTAAGTAATCTCTACACCGAACCTAGGGCTCGAAATTGCAACCCTGAAAATCTGTTTTCCTGCCTTTTCCAGCTTCTAGAAGCTGTTCACAGTCTGTGGCTTGTGGCCTCTTCCGTCTCCAAAGCCAGCAGTAAGGCCCCTGCAGGTTCTGTTACTATCATCATCTGTCCAGTCCCCACAATCCCCTCTCTGACAGTGACACTTTAGCCTCTCCCTTGAGATTACGTTGGGTGTACCTGCATAATCCCAAATAATGTCTCCCTCTCAAGAGACTTGATTTAATCCCACCCTTCAGCCACATAACGTGACACAGTCTAAGGTTCCAAGGATCAGGACGTGGACATCTTTGGGGAGAACCATTATTGTGTCAACCACAAACCCATTTTCTGGTCGACCTTATTTCTCACTTTCTCATAAGAAAACAGCAGTGGCCACCAAACCAGTCTCCCCATTCACCCCAGTGTATGAAAATCGCTTTTTCTGTCTGTCTTTGCCATGCCTTATGGCCTCCCCTCTGCGTTCTGATCTTTTCAAACCAAAGTAAAACATTGCATGTTCTCCTTCTCTCGTGTGGGTTTCTTTTATTCCCTCGTGTCTTTGTTCTTGGAATTCCTGTTCCTTTATTTTTATGTGTTTTTTTAAAGGAATCTCTGTGCCCAACGTGTGCCTCGAATTCACCACCCCAAGATCAAGATTCGCATGCTCTACCGACTGAGCCAGCCAGGCACTCCTCCTGTTCCTTTGGAGTAGACGTTTCTACTTAACTTAAAAACATCTAAGACGTCATTAAAATTTAGTTGTCCCTAAGTCTTGTCCAAGTAGAAGACACATTTTTTTTTTAATTTTTTTTTATTCTTATGTTAATCCCCATACATTACATCATTAGTTTTAGATGAAGTGTTCCATGATTCATTGTTTGTGCATAACACCCAGTGCTCCATGCAGAACGTGCCCTCCTCAATACCCACCACCAGGCTAACCCATCCCCCCACCCCCCTCCCCTCTAGAACCCTGTTTGTTTTTCAGAGT
>NC_138375.1:124024109-124089312 GCF_054177405.1 Leptonychotes weddellii | reverse complement strand
GCAGGCTCCCCGCTGAGCCGGGAGCCCGATGTGGGACTCGATCCCAGGACCCTGGGATCATGACCTGAGCCGAAGGCAGACGCTTAACCATCTGAGCCACCCAGGCGCCCAATAAAATTTGTTTTAAATCTTATTTCATCTTTATATTACTTTCAATTTTCCTTTCGGGTGTGTTTTACATAGCACATAATTTTTTTTTTTTTTTAAGTAGGCTCCATGCCCAGCTCACAGCCCAATGCAGGGCTTGAACTCATGACCCTGAGATCAACACCTGAGCTGAGAGCAAGAGTCAGACACTTCACTGACTGAGCTTCCCAGGTGCCCCTACATAGCACATAATTAAAGCAGTGATAGCTTTATATGGGGTATGATTAAGTAAACACATGTATTTTAGGGTGAGGGCTGAACTCTTTTTCATTTGAGAGGCATATGATGAAAGCTGTTTAGGATTTACTGCTCCCTCTTCAGCAGATCCTCTGTTCCATTCATGCCAAGGTGTTTTAAGTAAGTGAAATAGTATCATTACAGTGTGTTTAGAACCTTCTATATATATATAGAGAGAGAGAGAGAGAGAACAAAATTAGAATATATATATATAGAATATATATATATATATTCTTCCTGTAGGACTTACTTATAATTTATTAAACAAAGTGCTCTGTTTCCCAAAATCAATTTTTTTTAAAGGCCTTTCCCAATTCAGAGCTTGGCCAACTCCCATCCTGCTTTTGGACTCTAAGTGGTGGGTTATTTTCAGGCTAGACGAAGAGCTTCACCTCCACATCCCTGAATCCAGAGTGAATTCTAGTTGCAGCAATACCCTTAAAGTCTAAAGAATGTCTAATACTTTCAAAATCATTCCCTGGCTTTGCCTTCTCTCCTTCTCTTGTCCTCGTTTACAGAATGGGCAGTGTCTTGTTTTGTTTTTTTTGTTTTGTTTTGTTTTGTTTTAAAGATTTTATTTATTTATTTGAGACAGAATGAGAGAGACAGAGAGCACATGAGATGGGGGAGGGTCAGAGGGAGAAGCAGGCTCCCTGCCGAGCAGGGAGCCCGATGCGGGACTCGATCCCGGGTTCCAGGATCATGACCTGAGCCGAAGGCAGTCGCTTAACCAACTGAGCCACCCAGGCGCCCCTGTCTTGTTTTGTTTTTAATTTTACTTTTTCCACAGAGGATGTTTGCTCCTTTGGTGGGGATTGTGGCTTTTATCCCGTTTTCTGTATTCCCTGGCCCTCATAGTGATGGGAGAAGACTTGTCATTGTCTCTTGCCCCAGAGTGTCTTTCATGTTGCAGATACATAAATAAATTGATTTTTCTCCCTCATCCACCCGGGCAGGAAGGTAGGGCAGTGACATCTGAGCGGAGGATATGTTGTTGGAACTCTCATTGTCTGTCTCTGTTACTGTTTCAAACCATTCACTGTAGGAGACTCACCCTGGATGCCTCATGCCCTACTGAGGCCTTTTTCCTATTCCATTTATTCCAGATCTACAACTGAATTCAGCACCATCATACCCAGGATGCTCGTTGGGCTTATTTCCAATATTACTCATCATTGCCTTGTCACCCCCTTGGTGGAGACTTTCTCTACAGAGCCTCTCTTGTACTGTTATGGAAACATCTGGGCCATTCTGGGCCATTCATAGGTTCCTTTATAAAATCATTCTTCCCTTGGGCGCCTGGGTGGCTCAGTTGGTTAAGCGACTGCCTTCGGCTCAGGTCATGATCCTGGAGTCCCAGGATTGAGTCCCGCATCGGGCTCCCCGCTCAGCGGGAAGTCTGCTTCTCCCTCTCCCACTCCCCCTTCTTGTGCTCTCTCTCTCTCTCTCTCATTCTCTCTCTCAAATAAATAAATAAAATCTTTAAAAAAAAAAATCATTCTTCCCACTAGTAATAGTCCCATGACTGTGTCTTGCAGGCTATTCGGAATGAGTCAGAGAAGTACTTTCCCCTGGTCCTCATTGCCAGCCCATTTTCATTGTTCACGGCTCTGGTCCCTTTCTCCAAGATCATCATGGTAGTTTCCTCATGAGCTTGGGCTACTTGAGTTCACCCCGAGATGAATATTCCTACTCAACTTCATTTCTGGCCGTGATACCCATCTGCCAAACAAGACTTGCTATTCCTGGGCCAGGTGTCCAGAATTCCATCCTTACTCTGCCTGTCTCTAATGTGCCAGCCACCCTGGCTTACTACCTGCCCCTCATCTTGGCCCTCTTGTTTTTCATACCCTGTACCTGGCACATCCCTTTTTCTCATGTCTGTTTACCAAAGCACCCCAAAAAGTTCATTTGCAGTACCCCCTCTTTCAAGGGACCTTTCTCAATTCTCCATATCCGGATGTGATATTCTAAAACCCTCGGGTACCTTAGCTGACCACTATGCCAGCATATCTTACCTTCTGTTACAGCTCCTAGGGTACTGGTCTTACTTCCCCCCCTCCCCCGGATTTCCAGGCCTGTCTGCCCCCCAGCGGGGCTCCCCCCAGCATCTTCCAGCTTCAGCCCAGTCCACCCTGGTTGCTGTCCAAGCCTGCCAGAGGAATAGTTTGTTTTAATGATACCTGATACTATTCTAACCCTTTCTTTTGTTATTTTTTTTTTGTCCTTCCCTGATAGTTTGGAACATAATCTTTTACTGAAATAAAAGTAGTACCCACTTTCATCATGCAATATTTTATTGCATCATGTTCTCTGAGTTGATAGTGGTATTTCTGTATTATTAGGTATGTGCAACATTTAAAATTGGGCCGTGTGGAAATTTTAAATTGTATACAGCAAAGAGGTCACCGCAAATTCAAATCATAAGACAAAATGACTGAAAAAATAGGCACAGTACATAGGACAAAAGTCTAATTTCTGTGGTATGCAAAGAGCTTTTACAAATCACTAAGAGGAAGATAATCTAATAGGAAAATGGACAGAATTCATTCATTTAAAAAAATTGTAAATGCTCAGGAAACTAGAGAAAAAGATACCTCATTATTAATCACAGGGTACTAAATTAAAATGAGGTATTTACTTATGGAACCACAAAAATTAAAACAAAACATTTGTACTCAGCGTTGGTAAGGAATAAACATTCCCATATTCTTTAAGGTGACTGCCAGCTATAGCTGCCTTTTGGAAAAGCAGTTTGGCAATTCCCTCTCTATGAATTGATCCTACAGTTATTCTTGCATAATTGGGCTATGCTGTATGTAAGGCATGTATTTCACTGCAATAGAGTTATAAAAATTGCCCAATAAGGTGGGAATTGGTTAAAAACATATTGGAATATCCATACATTCGAAAGGTACCCAAAATGCCCCATAGCAGTTCAAAAGAATGCTGTAATATAGTGACAGGGAAAGATGTCTAAGACTTACGGACTGATAAGAAATAAGGAAGGTTTTCCAGAGACAGAAATTTTTCTAATGCTTTGTCTTAAGATTAGTAACATTCACAATTTAAAGCTCTGTGAAGACCAAAACACAGGGAAATCTTGTCATCACTGGGAGTTAGCGAAAACAGACAAATGGAAGATCTTATCTTCTTATGGCTGAAGTTTGTAAAAGCCTTAGTTAAGTGTAAGAAATCGTGATACTTATTTATTCTTAGAACCACAACTTTCTATTGCTGTTCTTACTGACAGATCACATGATCTTCGTATCCTGCTGTTTTACCACTAGCTGAGTAGGAAAATTTGCTGTAGACGTGTGAGGCTGACAGTCACTCTTCCAGATGGGTGCTATTTATTTTTCTTTGGCACAGAAAAGGTGGCTGAGCATCGCCTGGTCAGCTTCTGCCGGGCCTTTGCCGCGGTAATTGCACTGTTCCATGTCTTTATCAAGGAATCCCTTGCCAGTAAGTTTTTGGGAGGGACAAGTGTCAAGGATGAGAAGCCACAATGAAGTACTCGAGACTGAGCAAAGATGACACTGCTCAGGTCATTCTACAAAACTTGTCAGTTTGCTGCCCAAATAAATGCCTGGAGTGCGTAAAACACGGAGCAGAGTGACCCCAGGAAGAAAAATCAATTGCAATTCATATTTCATATGTCTATAATTGCTTGTGAAAGCATGGCACTGGTCTGTTTGCAAGGCAGCTTTGCCTCTGCTGTTGTTTCTTTCCTCATTTCTAATGGACATGTCTCTCACATGCTCTGATTTTCAGTGAAGCAAAATTTGGGGCCCTTTTTTTCTCGGCCACATTACCATCCTTATTACTGGCGCCCGGCCCTGCATTTGATCCGTGCACTGAACTGTAGACATGCACAGCCCATGCACTAGACATGGCTATTTTGATGTGAGGTTCTTGAAGGTTTGGGTGTTTTTTATTATTTGTTGATTCATTTTGCTTTGAGGTCGTGGGGTGGGGGGGGTGGGGAGTGCTGTTGAAGAAATCATCTTTCATTGGGAGAGTTGTTCGTTTATTAGGATTTTAAACATCACAATTGAATTTTTGTGTGTGTGCTTTGTTATCAGGACAGAGGATCCATAATGCCTGCTAGTTTTGAAAATCATCCAGTCTGTCCTGTCCACCCTTTCTGGCTCCCGTCTCCCCATCCCCAAATCCTTATCATGGGCTGCTACTTTTGGATTCGTAGCCCTTCCATGGACTGAGATGTCATAGGCATGGAGAAAATGCTGCTCACTTTATGGATTACTGTTAGGTCAACAAAACTTTGGCAGCATTGATTAACTTGACAGTGAGTACAGCAGTACATTTATCACTTATGGCTGTGCTGTAGAAAATCTAATAAGAGGCAAACAATTCCCTGTAGAGCGGTAACAGGTTCACTGTGGCTAACGGTGCATGCACTGGAAATTTCTGCCTTTAAATTATACCCTTGCTGCTGGTTGGGTCATTGACTCAAAGCTACGACACTTCTAGAGTGATGTTGTTGTTATTAATTGCATCACTGTGATCTGACTTAAATAAATATTTAAATTGTTCTGTATATGTGGTGTTTTGAAAATGAGTGGATGTATTAGATACAGTTCTAGAATGATGATTTTAAAGTAATGGCTGGAAATAGAGAGTTCTGTGGTATGAAACCAGCCATATGACAAGGAAAATTACTTCCCACAATCAGTGCTATGTAACTTAGCTTGTTTCATGATGGAGAAATTTGGAGACATGTTAGCCTCACCTAAATACCTTGTAAAGAAAAGTCTTTGTGAAATAGTCTTGGATGTGGATTGACTACAAACACGTACCGACAGAAATTTGGTGGGATTTTTCTTTGTACTTTTCTTCATGCTAAAGATAGGCCATTAAGACTTTTAATATTTATTTATTTTCCTTCCTTCTCCCTATTAAACAGCATTAGTCATTTTCCTCATATTTCACTTAGATTTTTAACAGTGCACTTTGGTATACATGTGAAAAATAGGACACGATATGTTTATTGGAGAGCACACATTCTGTCCAGGGATCAGAGAGGTATGTGTAAAGTGTGATGAGTTCAGTAGATCACAAGGAGTAAGGAAAGGGTTAGGTTTTTAAACTGTTGCAGTAGTTATCTGGACAACTGAAGAGTAGTTGATTGATGGGTAACTTGTCACTTTCATGGTACAGTATACAGAAAATCCGAAAACATGGTAAAAACAAAGCCACCTTCTCAGGGCAATTCTTATTCACATAACAGTGCTTTTCTATCTCTTAAACTGCCTTTTTAACTTTCTGGAAAGCTGTCTAATTTATCTTCATTTTTTTCTTCTTCCCGTGCCATGCTGAAATTCACAATTCATCTGGAGAGATCTGGTGAAAATAGAAAAAAAAAAATTCAGTTTTTTTGTTTTGTTTTAGTGCTTTGTATTTTGCTAGCAAACAGTTTTGAATGGAGGGCTTTTATACGGTAGCATCTGTGAGATGATATAGTTTTCTTTGTTGGGAGAAAAATATTCTGCCTGAATCAATTGTCAAGAGGTTTAATATAATAAGGCATCTTGTGGTATGACTAAAAGAAATACCGTGTGCAAGAAATTCCCACAGCAGTTTGTTTTTAGAAGAAAAACTGAGCTCCCCGGAAACATGAATACATTGAAAACCAAGACTTAATAAGACAGACCTTAAGAAGGAGCGGAAACGGTTGCTGTCCAAAGGTCCGTGTCAGTGATCTCGTCCAATATTTGTCTCAGATTGTAAAAGGCATATAAACCCACATTACTTTTTCTTGAGCTTTGAGAAGGCCTGGCTTTGAATCAGTAACAGTCAAGCCTGTTGATGGTAGTGTTTTGATTTAATTCCACGAGACTGTGTTCTCCTGTTTAACCTATAGGGTAAATGTAGACGTATCTCCCTTCCAAAAACTGTCTTTTCGGGAAGAGCCACATCTACCGCTGTGGATTTCACAGGTTACAATAGGAGTCTCCCCACCGCTTGCCCTAGTGAACAGAGGCCGGGTATTGATTAACTATCACGCTGGCATCAGAACTACTCTTAGGATTCAATTTTTTTGTTGTTTTGCATATTTTATTGATCAAAGCGGTAAATGAGCATCAAGCGTGCAAGAAGACGATGAATTGTTTACTTGCATAAAATAACCTTTCAATAAGGGAAGATGCATGGCTTACGCTTTGGTTCTGTTCTGCGGTCCGAAGCAGATGGCATTCAGCTGCTATTGATTTGCTTCCATAGTTAAGGAGCAGCCTGCAACCCTGCATGCCCACTGCATTGTGAAAAGGGGTGTAGATTTGGGGACCAGGATGGAAGCCAAGAAGGACTGACTAGCCCTCCCTAAAAGCCTAAGGAGGAAAAAAAAATCGTATTTGAAAAACCATGAATACCACTTAAATGGAAACTTGAATTAACGTAATCGGATGTGTGCTGGTGTTTTTAGAGGAGGAACATTTGTGGTCATCACTTATGCAGATGTCTCCAGTGAATAACAAATTGGGGAATAATCAGAGAATACTAATTTTAAGCATGTTGCATCTAAAGAAAACGGAATCAAATCTTTCCTCCTGCCTTTGGGGTAGAATGGGGTGATCTTCAGATAGATCACGTCACGTCCACGGCCAGGCCTGTTGACCTTAAACATAAATGTACACATAAGTTGTGCTGACTGTCCCCTTCTTCTTAACACTTATCTCTCTTTATACAATAGTCCACCCAGAGCCTTTGTCAGCAATCACATTTGGTTTTGAAATGTCTTTCTATAATAGATAGTTACAGATGTTGAATTTCTAAATATTTTCCTTGAAGCTGCATCCAACAATGACTTTACATCTCAAAAACTAAGGATAGGGGCTAACCTACCCAGGGTGGCTTTTTTCCCCCTTCCAGACTTATTAAATAAATACTTAAAACCACTTGTCAAAAACAACATGAACAAATAGCAAATATGTTTACGTAATAAAACACATATTTGTTATTCAGGGCTACACAGATGAGTGAGGTTGAGCTAAATAACTTAATTTTTTTTTGCAATTTATAATTTTAAATATAAGTAAAATACCCGCAAGAAAAATTTAGAACGAAGCTGCTCACCCATAAAAGCAGAACTTTGCAGATTTACTTTACTGGGTTCTTTCTCATAAATAAACTGTTATTACAAATGACAGCCCCTAAAGCATTCCCATAACTGTTATCCTTTATCATGGAAGCCTTTTATTGTAGGCTGTTTTTGGGAGGGAGGCAAGTTGGTTTTGTTTGCAGGGAGAGGGGAAATTCACCTCACTTGGTCCCAGGAGAGTCTTGAGTGAATGTGAGCTCCGTCTCCAACCTCTTCCTTACCTTGGCCATAAAGATTTGGGGAGGTGAATTTTGTTTATTTGGTTCCATAACAAAGAGCATATATTTTTCACATTTCTTTCTTTTCTCTTTTTCTCATGTGAGAAAAGCCATCTTGGAGAGCAGGAGAGTTTAGGGGGGAAAGAGGCGTTTGTGCAGTGCTGGTGTGTTGAGTGGGTGATGTGTCCTGATTGCCATCAGCACATTTTAGTTACTCCGAGTCCCTTCCACTGTCCAGTGCAAGGCAAACAGTACCTACTCGGTGCTTTTTCTATGAAAAGTCAGATGGTGTTTCCAAGGTAGGGAGAGAAGATGAGTTGGCATCAGGTTTTTCACAGTAAAAGGAAAGTTGCAGACTGGGAAGCCGAGTGGGACAAGTCTGGGAGAGGAGACTCAGGGCAGCACCTTGGATGTTGGCGTGCCCACGCCTTGTCTCCAACAAACGAGAGCGGTGTCCATGAGGCCAGAAGGTAATCAGGAAGCTGAAGGTGCAGATGATAGTGTAGGGGAGAGAGAGAAGAATGCTTCAGAACCAAGCTCCCGGCACTCATTTTGCATGGCAGTGTGTCGATTGTGTGAAAAAAATGAACACAAGATTATGAAGGTTGGGGGCCACCTGGATGGCACACTCAGTTAAGCATCAGACTTTTGGTTTCTGCTCGGGTCGTGACCTCAGGATCATGAAATCAAGCCCCACATCCAGCTCCACACTTAGCGCCGAGTCTGCTTGAGTTTCTCTCTCTCCATCTCCCTTTGCCCCTCCCTCCTGCACACACTCACTCTAAAATAAATAAATAAATAAATAAATCTTAAAAAAAAAAAAGATTATGAAGGTTAGGACTGATAGACTCTATTAGACAGGAGGTTTTTGAAATCTGCTACAAGTTTCTCATTTTGGACTTGTCCTAATTCGGATAAAACCTGTCATGTGGGCCACTTTAGTATGTTTGTAGTAGGTAAGGACTCTTTCTCCCTGACATACAATGATGTATACAAAAAGTGGTGTGTTTGATTAGTCTTTCGTTAGAGAGACAGATGCCTCCCTATTCTCTCGGCAACATCTGACACCAGCTATCAGCCATATTTAACAATATTTTTGCTGACCCAAGAAAAACTTAGTTAGCATACAGTATTTATTTAGCCAAATCAACTGACGGGCACACTCTTGAATGTCACCTGCAAGAGAGAGAAAAGACAGAAAACATGCACTTTTTAATGACTTTACTGAGTGAGGTGTCAACTGCACACTATGAAATACACACATTCTACGTGGACAGTCATTTTTTAGTAAACTCACAGATTGTGTGACCACTAGCACAGTCCATTTCTTAGGACATTTTTCTCACCCCCCGCCCCCCCCCCAGATTTCTTTCATGCCCACAAAATCTGTTTTTTTTTTTCCTACACAACTCAAGCAACTTTTATAATAAATTTGAAAAATCTAATGCATGGTAACAGTTGGTGAAGCCTCCCTTTCCTCATTCATTACTCTGACTCTACGCTCAGTGGTCTGCTTCGAGTTCAGAGAGTGACTTATCTTCACAGTGGAGATGGAAGGTGTAGCTGCATCTAGAAATGTAGCTTTTGGAACTTGCACTCCGGGGACAGTTGGGGAGAAGAGACAGAAGGTAGGAAGTGGGGAAAAGGAAAGACAGGAAGAAAATAGTTGAGCTTTTATTTTATTTGTGTCTGGTCATTTCCTGTGGCACACACGTGTGTTTTCCAGGGAAGAATGGCTACTAGATAGTAGAGACCTCTTCCATGTTTATTTCATCCCTGATTCCCCACCCACCCCCAGTCCCAGACTAGTGGTTTGAGCAGGAGAGGGAAGGGAAACTTAAAGTTGGTGAGCCCCTTCTGTGTTTCAAGGACTCCAGTAGCTTCCTACATGTGGTGGGATTGATCTGAAGGATGAAGGAGCCCTTGTGTCACACCCCCTTCTCCTTCTCCAACCGCTCCCCCCCCGCCCAATAAAGATTGTCGTCCCCTTCCTTTTGAGCAGTTCTCTTAGCTCATGTTTAATCATCTTCAGTATAGCATGCAAAATGTAGTGTTCTGCGAGTTAAACTGGTTTATGTATGACAAATCTTTAGAATTATGGACAACCTAATTATTTGTGCTTCTGAAAAAAAAGAAGACCTAGGGTCATCTAAAATAGAACTAATAACAGAAGCATTGCTCATGGCATGAATTTTGTAGTTTTCAGAATATGTAGCACACCTGTCAACAACTGGGAATAAGTTGCCAGTATTTGGTAGGTATTTATTGAGCGCCTACTGTGGGAGCTGCCTGGCACAGAGCAAATTATTAGCACATAATCCTTGACTTTGAGAAGTTTGGTTTGGCCATTCAGATATCTAAACAGATAACTACAATGTAATATGTGTGTTTGGAAGAAATATGTACAGTACTACACAGATACTAAAAGGAGGTCATTTTGGTTTCTTTTGTGGGTGGTTCAGAGAAGTTAGTTGGCTTTCAACAAAGCATCTTAATAGAAAAAAACTGGTATTAAATTTAAAAGTAAGATTAATAAAGAATCAGTCTCTCCTCAGGACATTTTCCTATATTATCCACAATGAGTAATATATTAAGTGTTTGCCTATTTATTAGATGTGTCAATTTGGAAAACTATTAACTTTTTTTTTTTTAAAGCTATTTCAGTAATAATAGTAGTGGTGATGATGATAATACAGGGTATCACCAGTTACTGATCTGCTTCCTCAAATAAAATTTTGATTATTTACTTCTAAAACTTGACTGTCAGCTTCACTTAGAAATTGAGAAAATCAGACTAAAGGAAGGTTATATTTTCAATAAGTAATATTTTCTTCTCAATCCTTAAAAGAGTCCCAAAGACAGAAGTAAATGAAATTCATATCCGTTCTTAATAAGGAGCTCAAGTGAACATTGCTGACATTATTGTGTGGAAGTGCAACAAGTTAGGTTATATTTTGATCATGCTTTCGCTTCCCTTCCCTTTTTTCCTTTTAAATGAAATAGTATTTATTTATTTATTTCAGGGGGAGAGAGAGAGAGTGGAGGGTAGGGGGGGAGAGAGAGAATCCTAAGCAGGCTCCATGCCCAGTACAGAGCTTGACCAGGGGCTCAGTCTCATCCCTGAGATCATGACCTGATCCGAAATCAGGTTGGTTGCTTAACCAAATGAGCCACCCAGATGCTCCTTAAATAGAATACCATTTAAATTTTGCCTATTATGTTGACCTTTGCATAACTAAAAGGCTTCTTATAGTCTTCTCCTTTGACTCCCTTAGGGCAACTAGAACCTGTGATTTTTAAGCATTGTTGAATGTTTGGCTCTACCATATACCATATATATAAAATACAAATGATTTTCTTTAGGTTCTGTTTATCTCAGTCAAATCGATTTAAGTCCCCAATCAGGGCAGACTTTCAAGCCAAGAGCAAGAATTAGCTTATGGCGTTAGCATGACTGGCTACTCAGATTTCATCAAGAATCTTCAAATACAAGGCAGCAGAGTAATAAACAATTATGTGACAACTATTTTTATATTGCTTCTGCTTTTATTTTTAGTGAAGTTGATATATTTGAAAGGGGTACTTTTGGGTTTGCCAAATATTCATATTAATTGTGGTAGTCATTCATCATATTAATAACAGAAGGCCACTGAAAAATCATTGGTTTGGGATAGCATCAGCATCACTGTTTTTTTCCAGAGTAATCCCTGTTTGCATTAATTAGTGAAGAAATGCCTATTCTATCAAAACTGGGTTTACTCGTGGAGACTTTAAATACAGGTGCAGGTCCGTCACCCTTCTCTGTAGCCCTTCCCCACTGATGTCTGTGTGATCATCACAGCAATCTGTGGAGAGACTTAACTTGAAAGGTAGTTTTTTGCCCTGAAAATATAATTAGCCGATTTGTTTTTAAGCACTTAAACGTATCAGAGTGTATTTTAAGAGTAGCTACTGCACACCCCCACAATTGCATTTTATCATTTTCTTATTTCAGTGTATCAGATTGATCCTTCTTTTATCTCTCCACGGATGACACAGTTAGTGGAGTTGGGGATATCTAAGCTTAAAGAGGCTCCTAAAAACTGAGAGCATTAACCCGAAGTGCACTGAATTCTCTGAACAGTCTTGCATTCTCCTGCTCAGGCTTGAAGTGGGCACCTGCTGTTTAATGTAATTAGTTTCAGAGGGAATGTCAGATCAGTCCTCAGGAGTTTACTCTGACCCAAAAACCCTCGTAAGAAAATATCAGTGAGACAAAACAAGAAAAGTTAGCACAGTTGGGAAGCTGCTTCTCACCACATTATTCGTTATTTGGGGGCATGTTTTAAAAGATTCCTGTTTGCTGTCTAGCTCAGTTATTTTCTGGTTGCAAAATTGTGCTCAAGATTGCTGTAGCAAGTAGCTGTTTTCCTTCTCCAAAAATGAGGACGTGGTGGGCTGTGTTAAAAAGAAAATTAGAAAATAGTTGGAATTACAACTTGGGTTTTTTGCACTTGTCATGATAGATTAAAAAATTAAAGACAAATTAAGCTTGTTCACTTTCAACCTACCCTTTCCCATTAAAATGTGTACTGAACAACATTGTCTCCCATTTCCCTTTTTATCCCTATCGATGTTCAGCTTATAATGAGCTGTAATAAAGGGGTCAAAAAGGGTCTCATTTGAGTAGCAGGGTAAATCTGAAACACCAAATGGCAGCATCACTGGTCTTTTTGGCTTATTTTTCATAGATGAGCAGTCGCTTATCTTTTTTTTTTTTTTAAGATTTTATTTATTCATTTGACAGATAGATACAGCGAGAGAGGGAACACAAGCAGGGGGAGTGGGAGAGGGAGAAGCAGGCTTCCCGCAGAGCAAGGAGCCCGATGCGGGCCCGATCCCAGGACCCTGGGATCATGACCTGAGCTGAAGGCAGACGCTTAACGACTGGAGCCACCCAGGCGCCCCAGAAGTCGCCTATCTTGTTGGTAGTTTGTAAGGCACCTCATCCAGTCTCAGAACGTTCTTTATTTCCCTCTGTCATCCTCCTTGGTTAAATCTTGCTTATACATTAAGCCGCACTGTGGCTGTCCTGGGCCCACCTCTAGCCAGAGGGTGAAGGGGGAGCAGCTGACCCTTGAAGGATCAGACAGTTGTGGAAGAAAGAACTGAACCACAAGACCCCTTTAAAGAGAGCACAGCCAGGAGTTTGTGCAAGACCTGGATCCTCGGCTCATCCACCCCCAGGGGCCGACTGTCCACCTTGGAGGATCTGGGCTTGGTGTTGCTGAGAAGGGAAGCAAGTCATTTAACATCTCAGCTTTCTCATCCACAAAATACTTTTGATCTGTGGACCTCAAAGGTGGTAGTGAGGATTAAGTGACCTAGGATACGTGGAGCCACTTGGCAAGCCATTAAACCTTATGCAAATATTGGATATTACTGTTTTTTCTCAGCAAATGCCTTATTTAATTTCCTACCTATTGATAAATCCTCATTGCAACATTCTGTAGCAAGTGGACCTCCAGCTGCTTTTGGTAATATACTTCCCGCAGAGGTACTGGTTACCTCCAGCAAGCACAACATTCCTGGCCGGCTTCTGTGACAAAGTTTCTCTTTATAGTAAGCCAAACTTTGCCTTCTCAGTATTTACCTTTGCTGACTCGTATTGGGCCTCATGCATCCAAAGCCGTGTCCTGGATGTAGAGGTAAAAGGTGAATGAATGAGACAGACCCCTTTGGAGCTGGAGTGGAGTGGACGAAAGCCAAGTAAACATTTAAATGAAATAATTGCAAGTGCTATACAGGAAACACATTAAGGGAGCCAGAAGAAAGTTATCAGAGAGGGAGTGCTTGGGTTTGGGTGGTCCGGGAGCCCACCTCCAGGGACACTTCAGACTGAGGAGCTTTGGGGCGCCTGGGTGGTGCAGTCGGTTAAACGTCCACTCGTGATTTCAGAGTGGTGGGATCGAGCCCCACGTTGGGCTCCATGTTCAGTGCGGAGTCTGCTTGAGACTCTCTCTGTCCCCCTGCCCCCAATAAATAAATAAATCTGTTAAAAAAAAGACTGAGGCTCGTTAATCTGTTGAGCATGCGCACAAGGGCCAAGGGACCCGCCCAGGCAGGGGCTGTGGGCGGAAGGGGCAAAGGCACATTTGTGGCTCTGGTGACCCCGGTGGCTATAGCTTTATGAGTGAATGGCAGAGGAGCTCCAGGTGATGCTAATGAAAGGCTGGATGTGGAGCTGAGGGAAAGGAAGCTTTCAGCTTTGGCAGCTGGGTGAATGGTGCTCCATCTAAATGCTGAGATGAGGAAGGGGATGGCAGTTGGGGGTGGGGGTGTTTTTTGTTTTTTTTTTTTTTTAAGGAAACACCAAGTTCTGCTTTGGACCTTTTGAATCGAGGATGTCTGTTAAGAAATTCAAGCAGAGATGTGAAGTAGGTATTTAGTTCCAGAAGAGAGGGCCAGCCTGGAGAAGTGAATTTGCACCTCATCTCCATAAGGGTCTTAAAATCCGTGGCAGTTGGGACTGCTCGGTTAGGGGGAGAGTGTGGGGAAAGCAGAGGCTGCTGGCTAAGCTCTGAAAAATCCCAATATTTTGAGGTCAGGTGGAAAAGGAAGAGGCAACAGAAGAGGATAAAAATAAAATAGGAGAAACACCAGAGGAGTTGCAGAAACAAGAAAAGTGGGTGAGTGGTTGTCTGGTGGAGTGCTGGCTGCCCAGAAGTTGAGTGGGGTTGGGATAAAAGCGGCCGTTGAATTTAGCAACGGGGAAGAGATCTGTGATCCTGACAAATGGAGAGTGGTGGAAGCCAAAGCCAGTTTGTAGAGGGTGAAGTAGTGGATGGACCGAGATAAGAAGGGAAAGCAACATCTGCAGAACATTCTTGAGAACTTTGGCCGTGAAAAGAAGCAGAGAAATAAGCTATATCCTCTGAGGGGGTTTTTGTGGTTTGTTCTGTTGTTTTAAAATGAGATACTAGAGTATGTTTTACATTCAGATAGGAATGATTCAGCAGAGATGATAGGATGGATAGATGGGTGAGTGGATGGATGGATGGATGGATGGATGGAAGGAAGGAAGGAAGGAAGGAATTAGATCCCAAATATGCAGAGGAGAGAAGGGCTGTAACTAAAGAAGGAAATGCTTGAGAAAATCAAGAAGTGGGCTGAGAGCCAGAGCATAACTAGAGGAATTGACCTCTGATTTCAGAAGGGGCACTTTTTCCATTAACACAAGGAAGAAAGAGAGTTTGATGGAAGAGAAATGTAGATAGAGTAGGTAGGGTGAAGATAAAGGACATCAACTCTGGTGGCTTCTGAATTCCCATCAAAGCCTGCGTGAAAATGGTTATCAGCTGAGAGGGAGGGTAGAGGAAAGGCTCAGGGAGATTCAAAGAGAAGAGAACGTGTGAAATGGGTAAAGGTGGTTCCTCTAGAGCAGTGGTTCTCAAAGTCCTGCTTCTGGCTGGCAGCTTCAGCATCACCTGGGAATGTGGAAGCTTTTTTGAAATGTGAATTCTGAATGCTCACCCCTAAACCTACTGGATCAGAGAGTCTAGAGGTGGGACCCAGCAATCTTTGTTTTAACAAGCCTTTGAGGTATCTACTGCTGGCTGAAATTTGGGAACCACTGTTCTAGAGAAAGGTAGCAAGACCATATTCTGTGGGTAAGAGCTTAAATTTAAAGTGAAAACAACTTGTTGGTATTGTGTGGTTTTCTTGCAGTGTTCAGCAACTGGGTTGAGGCATGGGTAAGAGATGCTAGGATTCAACCAGAACTGTGGTGTCCTGAGTACAACAGAAGGAGGGGGAGTCATGGGGCTGGAGGTGTTTTAGGGAACTGATTGTGATGGTAGATCATGGAATCTTAAGCTGGACAAGGAGGGCAGAAAAGTCAGAGGGGGCTGATGGAAGTGAGAAAGTCCCAGATCAATAGATTAGAGGTCCCACACATAGTAGAGGGGCGACTCCATTGCAAGAAAGGGCTCTGTATAGCAGCGCGAGGTCGTGCGTGAGCTTACTGGCCCATAGAGATAATGCTTTGAAGATCTGACTCAATGTATTCTGCATGGAAATCATAGAAATTCCTTAGAACAAATACTTGGCCTGTGTGCATGCATGCATTAAGAGGCCAGGAAGTTACAACATAGTTGGATTACATACAAAGCACAAGCTTTTTAAAATAATAACACAAGTAAAACCATGTTAGAAAATGTTTCCTTTCTTTAAATCGGTGATTTCAATTATTTAGCTTCTGTAAGAGTCTTTTAGATTTCCCAGGTCCAATTCCAACATGGGGGAGGGGGTTCTCGCCGCACACAACACTAAGCAATTCTCAGATATCAGCAGGGTGTCCTGCAATTCAACTCAGTTCTGACACTACCTCCCCAGCGATGCCATCAGATCCCACAGATTAAGGATTCTGTCCTATAAGACTACTCCCCACCCCATACTTCAGACATCAGTTAAAGCTCTTACCTGTACTGAGTGATTGGCTACAGGTTGGAGGTTCCAAGGACCTCCTCCTTAGGTTCTCTTAATTTGCTAGAGTGGCTTAGAGAACTCAGGGAAACACTTACTTACATTTCCTAGCTTATTAAGGGATATGATAAGGGCTACCCATCAACAGTCAGATGAAGAGATATGTAGGGCGAGATCTCAAACAAAGAAGCTTCTGTCCTCTTGGAACTTGGGGCCCAGCTCAGTGGCACATGGAAGTGTTCTGGTACTCCTTTTGGTACTTCCAAAAGGACTGTAAAGCTGTCCTCTTGGGTTTTTATGGGGCTTCATTACATAGTCATAATTGACTAAGTCATTGGCCATTGGCTGATTCAATCTCCAACCTCTCTTCCCTTCCAGGAGTTTGAGGGGTGGGACTGAAAGTCCCAACCCTCTGATCATGTGGTTGGTCTTCCCGGCAACTAGCCCCTGACCTTGGGTGGGTCCAAAATTCACCTTCAGTAATGACAAGACACCCATTTCAACTTTATGGCTCTGAAGCATTTTCAGGAACTATGGATAAAAACCAAATATATCTAAGAAATACATAGTCATCTAAAGTAGGAGTATGAGATGAATATATATATATAATGTATAGATTAAATCTATATTTCTTATAAATCATTATATCACAGTCAGAATATATATTTCTTATAAATCATTATATCACCAATTGTTTTTATCTTATGCTCCTACTCCTGTTACTACTAAGGAAAATAATAATACTAATATTTATTAGGTCCTTATGATATATCAAGTACTGCAGCAGTTTCTTTATGGGCATGAGTCTTATTTCATCATGACTACAAGGTTTGTGACAGATACTATTATTGACCCCCTTGAAGTACAGAGAACCCAAGAAACTTGCCTAATATGAATTGTAAGCAATTTAGGTAGATTACGTGTTTAGTACAGTCCTTGTAAACTGAAACTACCTCGCTTTCACTTCTCAGTAGTAACTGTGAAATAATGGGTGTAGTTTTCCCTTGATCATTGGCTGCCCCCCCCAGGTGATCACACCTAGCTGAACCTTGTAGAAACACACCCAAAAGATTTTTTTTTACAGAAAAAACTGGGAGCTTGCCTGTCAGCTGTTCCCAGGTACCTCCCTGGCTCCTTTTCGAGGACACCTTTGGGACAGGCCATGGGTGAGGGTTGTGGGGTAGACCACAGCCTGGGAAGGTTGGTCCGGTTGACTAGTGTGCTTAGTGCATAGGACTAAGAAGGTATCTAGGTTGTCTCCATTGGTCCCTCTATTGTATTTGTCCCCCCCACCCTTGTGTTTCTCCTCTTGCATCTCTACCTACCCCACTGATGTCTGGCTCCTCAGCAGCCTGTGTATCAGGGACAAGCCATGGGCAGGGAGAAGAAATGAATGCAAAAGTGTTATTTTAGACACCAGAGAAATAACTTTCAAGCTTCTTCTTCCTCTTCTTTTTAGAAAAAATAGTGTTTCTCCCTCAAACTTAGCTAAGATCTTGAAGATATACACTGCTTGAAGATGTATATAGTCATTTTAACTTGCTAGAGTATTAGTGTAAACCTTTACTATCTTCCTTTAATTGCTCTTAATAGAAAGCTGTTAAAAGTTCATAAAATTTGTGATTAAAAGGACCTGTTTAAGTAGAACTGTATTTTCTTCCATCAGCTGATGCTAAATTATTCCCTGTGGCTCATTCTGCAGTGATTTGGACAATCCTTTGTAAGATAAGTTTAATGAAACACTTTCCATTTCCACAGGGATAGTGTCTATGATTTGTTTAATAGACCCAATTTAGTAGGATATTTTTCTGGATAATCAGCTTACATTTTTCTTTGTTTAGTTTCATCTCATTAGGTGTATGCTTGATATTTTCCATGTTCCATAATATGTGTTCTTGGCACCTGCTGTGTTAGGCGGACAAGTTTTTCATATATTGGTCCTTTTCTTGCTTTTTATAGATTGTGCAATATATGTGTAAGCCTAATTGCTTTTTCATTTTTCGTAGGCTATTCTTTATGGTATGGACTTCTCTAAAGTCATAAGTTAAAAATAGAATATCGGGGTCTCTTGGTTGTTTCTTCTCCCTTTCTTCTTTCCTTCCTTTTCTACTCAGTATTGAAGTAATAAATTAAAGGTAGAATAGCAGAGTTGGGTTTTTTTCCTTCTCTTCTCTTTCTCCCTTAAAATAGTCTACCCAGGACTCTGTTCTATGGGCCAAAAATAGGACTTTATGATCTGTAGAAGCAAGAGGTTTATATCAGTAAGGGTTTCTGTTCTACCGCAGATATCAGCCCAAATAAAAGGGCTGAACTAAAAGTGGGGTTTATCTTTCTCAAGCATATTATTTCTCAAGCACTACTAGTGGTAGATAACTGTGGGTTTGGGTTCAGTGGCTCAAGATTATCAGGGATTGGATCTCTTTGATTCTTTTGGCCTCTCACGATCATAAGACGGCAGCTGAGCTCAGAGATCACGGTCATGTTTCAGGCAAGAAGAGGGAGGAAGCAGGTAGAGAGATGAGCAAAAGATGAGGGAGAGTCAGCGGAATCTGACCATTTACTTTTGGGCAACTTTTTGGATCTTTCCCATCCAGCAACTTCTACTGACATCTTAGTGGTCGTATCTGTGTCTCATGGCAAGGCACTTTGGAAAATGTTGGGGGCAGGGGTGTTGTGATGGTTTTTTGTTACTGTTGTTTGCTTCTATAACCTTGACTAACCACCACCCCCCCAACAAAACTGACGTTCCATTAATAAAGAAGAAGGGAAGAATGGATGTTGGGTAGCAACTGAGTCTGAACCACGGCTTCCATCTGCAGAAGACTGAGCAGAGATTTCGTGTTTCTGCCTAAGTGTAGAGTAGCTTTCCGTGCAGTCATTCTGTTCCTACTTCCTGGGGATACCTGGGAGTTTATCAGGAAATGCCTGCTGTAATGTGAAAAATTCCAGGAAGGGGTCCATGTTCATTGTTGAGTGTGAGTCCCTGAATAAACATCTGTAATGTAGTTCCAAGATACGGGAGCATTTCTCTCGGTGTTAGATTTAGGAGAAGGGCTAGAATAGATAAGTTCTTTCCGTGGACTCAAGACGGGGGTCTTACTTGGACATCCTGTGAATGATTAACAGCCATGTACACATAGGCCTACTTTCTCCTCTTCTTGTTATTGTATTCCGTCCTCCTTGGTGTCGTCCTGCTGGGCTACTGTTAACCCACCAGTGTGTTTTAGGTGAATAGTTGTATTGACAGCATTTTTTTTGTTGTTGCAGCCAAGAGGTCAAGGGCCAGTTTCCCCCTTTCTTTATTATTTGCTGCCTAGATGTGTTTTTAACTTTAGACCTCAGAACTGTCTCCACAAGGGCCACTTTCCATTGTTTGTGTCATTTCTCCAAGGACTCATTCCTGCATGTTGAAGTGGTCTCTGCTCACTCTCTAGGCTCTTCCTGCTCAGTCCCATGCACCATGCGCTCTGCTCATCCACTGGTCTGAAATTCCCATAAAATATTCACTGTAACACAATAACTGTAGCATTTAAACAGGAGATTCAATGCAGTATGCTGACAATTTGACAAATATAAAATGGTATTAGGGGTCTTCATGTAAACACACAAACCAAAAAAAGATATTTGCCCGGTACCCTATGTCTTAACTGCCGTGCTGCAAGAACGTGTAGGCCTAGGAATCCCTAATTGATCTGACTATACCACATGAAACCTGCAGTGTACAGTACGTGAAGAAAGAGAATGCTAAATAAATCAGAGGGGTAAACTAGGCGGTGGGAGGAACACTGAAGGGACTTGAGAGAGCAGGTTGTTTTCAAGCGCTTTAAACACTTTAAAAACATCAATTCATCAACATGCAGAGGCTATGCTAATTGTAAATCTTTCATTAAAAACCAGTCTCCTGAGGCTGTCTCCAGCCAACATCTTACAAGCCCAGTTCTGATTACTATTTCTTCCTTAAAGTAATAAGATCACCTTTCCATAAGCATATCCTATGATTTATATTTAAATGAGTGTTGTACCCCCCCACCCCCATTATTTGAATTCCTAAATCAGTTTTGGTTTGCTTTGTAATACACTGTTTTATTCAAATGTGTTCATAATTTTTGTGGTCTTAACTTTTGCCTTAGAGGTAAGAAGTTAGTTTATAATGGCTTTTAGAATTTGTTTTATTTGTTTTATTTTGTTTTTATTGGATCGGCAGGGAAATGCCTCATAAAATTCTGGTGTTATCTGTAATCTGTCATTGAGTCACATTGTTATTCAACATATAATTAGGTAATTGGATCAAAAGTACATAAAATGTGGCTTTAAAGTATTTCAACCAGTCAAAAAAGAATGCGGTTGGTCAGAGATTGTCAAATAGGTTTTGAAGTGTTATGAGGCCAGATCCTTTCGGATTATGCTTTTGTTTTTTTCAAGTTTTGTTTGTTGTTGTTGTTATTGTTGTTTAAATATAGGGCAGAGATTAATGGAATTTATTGCCTTTCTTCTTCTGAGAGTTTTTATATACTTGTCTTAGTTGAGATGTTAAGATACATGTAAAATCCAAAGAAAATCAGGAATGTGTTTTAAGGCAGTCTATTTCATTGGCTCCTTTAAATTTATCTATGGGATAAATTAAATTTATAAATATAGTGGGAAAATATATATTGGGAAAGATTAGGATTCCAGTTGAATTCACTAAGAAAAAAAAATTCACTAAGAAAAGAACCGCACAGTGCTGTTGTACATGCAGTAAATATTTATGGAATGAATGAATGAATGAATGAATGAATGGAGACATCAGTTGAGCAGTAGTTTTGGAGCTGGAGAACTGATCCTGACTACCCCTCTGCCCTCTGAAAAATCTTGCACAAGTGTTTAGCCTTTGTGAGCCCCCAATTTTTCATTGATAGAATTTGGATAATGATAGTGTCTCACAGTATTGTGAAAATCAAGTAAGATAAGGAGCTTGGCCCAGAGTAGGCATTAAATAAATATTATTGTAGTTTTAAACCACCTTGGAAATTTCCTTATTTGGTAGGTTAGAATTCTTGAAAGTTAATATGACTCAGAACACTATTAATCATCACGGCGCATGAAAGGATTCCATTTTTTCATAAAGGTAACTTAGTCTGTACTGAGGGTTTGGGGAAAGTTTCCTAAGGGAATGCTTGAGCTGAGACTTGAAGGCCAGGGAGGAGTTGGCCAGTTGAAAAGAGGTGGGAAGGGCATTTCCAGTAATGGAGCCACACCCTTAGTGAAAGATAAGCTAAGTAGACGATTTCAGAAGTGGTGTTTGGATAGATTGTTTCTCACCCCCTCTTACATATAGTTAGGGGCAGGTTCCCCTGGCCCAGGATCCTTATCATGAAAAATATTTGAGCATAATGCCCCAGTATATGCACATTTAATAATAACTTACATGTCTGTGCTACTATATGAATCTGTACATCAAAAGCTAGAAAGGATAGATTTCTTTATTTTTTAATTTAAAATAAATAGAAATTCTAATACCTGTTTTCCTGAATCACAGTTGGTAATTTTCCTTAATTTCCCATATGCTTCTAACCTACTTTAGAGACCACTGGCCTAGGAAAAATATACTGAGCATGGGCAGAAGTTTTCCTCATGCTTCCCAGCCATGTTTTATGGTAGTTTAAGGTTTATATTTTCAGTATCCGCAGGGTCTCATAACTCCCCGTCTAAAAAAGTTTACATAATCATTGGCTCACTGCTGATTGTATCCCGGAGATCCTAGTCGGGGATCTGTTTCCTAAGAGCAGAAACAGAACCACTCAGAAAGGATATACCTTGAACCTGGCCTGACCTGTCCCACAGGTAAAGCCCTGCTGAGATGAGCTCATGAACCAAAACCACAGAACACAGAAAAAAATAAACAGCTATGAGTGAGAGTCAGTGGACACATAACAGCAGAATTAAACCCCAAGAATTTCAAGGAAAGGACAATTTGATAAAAACCAAAAATAAAAATGTGTGACATAATTGTAGGCATAAGAAAAGAGCGAGCATCAAAGAAAAACAGACCAGGCAGATGTGGAAAAGAACCAGTAGAAATGAAAATATAGTCATTAACATTAACTTGATGGCTTGATTAAGAAGTGGTTTAGAGACAGCACGAGAGACAGGATTTAATGCGTGGTCACTGGGTGTGAGGGGCAGAATTGCTGTTTCAGTCATAGTCAACATATCAGTCAGATCATGTCATGTGTACCTAGATCCCCTACCTACACTTACCGCTAACACCGCTTACTGGACCCCTAAATCCACGGAGGAGAAAGAGCAGAATCCTTGACGTGACCCAGAAGCCCCACCCAGCCTCTCCAGCCCAGGTTCATTGCCCTCTAAGGCACAGCTACACTGGCGGTGATCCTGACTGCCCCTCTGCCCTCTGAGAAATCTTGCACAGGTGTTTAGCCTTTGTGGGCATTTAATACAACCAATGCTTCTATCTTTGAGCCTCCTGTGCTGTGTGTCTGAAATATCCCATTCCGTCTACCCATCAGCTCATTCTTCCTCCAGCTCCAGGATCACCTTGCCAGGGAAGCAGTCCTTCACCCCAGGGGCTCATAAGGGGGCTTCGTTACTAACACTTAAAACAGCTATACTTGCCTGCAAAGTCCTGGTTTCAGTTTGTGATCCCACATTCATGGCTGTGATTATTTGAACACCATTCATTTTCCTCACTGGACTATACGTCCTGGGTGGGCAGAACCATGGTTGTTTGGCCAACCATCGTGCCAGTGGTTGGACATAGTAGGTGTGAGACAAATATTCCAGAAATACACAGAACATAAATTTTGATATTAAAATAGCTCAAAAGATGGTTGATGTTTCAGTTTCTCTTGTTCCACGATTAGTTTTGTCTTTTTAGCTATATTATCAGAAACGGTATTTCTTCTTTCAAATCTCTTAAGCCATATTACAGAATTTCTTTTCACAGATTTTTTTTTTCTCTTTAGCATTTTAAAAAGGCCCTTGTCAGCATTCAGCTTTTAGTGCACGTCCTCAGATTCCTGCAAGATAGTCCATAAAGCCCTATGAAACCATAGCAGTTGAATTTTTTGAATAGTGCAGTGTTTTCCAGGCACAGAGTTAGGTGCGTCTTGAGAATAGTGTCATGCACAAAAGGAAGGATGCGTGGTACGGTGGGTTCTTCTGACGCACATCTGATTTGTAATTTTTAGGTGCTCATCTGACTTTTTAAAAGTACTCCTTTGATAACCTTACTGTTGTGGCTCATTTTGTGAAATTGAGAACAAGTGCTGGGGTGTGGGTGAGCAGAAGCCTGAGGACTGCGAAGGCTCTGCGCACTGGGAGGCTTCCATGTCTGAGGACCCGGACACTGCCGCCCATTTACTGCGGTGAGGACACATTGATTTTCTCCCTCTCTTGTTTTTCGCTGCACTTCTGAAGTAGGTATGCTATGAAGCATCTTTCCTAGTGGGCAGCGGAAAAACCGTCATGAACTTTGTCACCCCAGCAATAAGGCATTTCAAACCCAACTAGATGGAAGAGGAGAACAGGGCTTTTAAGACTCCTGAAAACCTCCCGACTTAGTTCAGCCTCCTGGCCGTTGTGACAGAGAGGTTCCCTGCAGTTTGTAACAAACCCTGATAGACAATGGGACAGAAATGTGAGGGGTTTTTTTTCTTTCTTTACTGTTTTGAGGAGAGAATAAAAGGATCGAATCGGTGAAAACAATGCAGCTTTGTGCAGCAATCTGGGAAGGTTAGCAAAGTGGTCTTGTCCAAGTTTTCAACAAGATGTTCCGTTCCTGTTATAATTGGCTGCTGGGTAGGTTTGGACCTAACTAGAATGCCAGTGTTCGATTTCACCGTGTCCTCGGTGGAGACGTGTCACCGTTTATGCTCGCCTTAGTGACAATTTTCTAAAATGGAAACTCGTGGGAAATCATTACAGTGTTTATATGTCTCCCTTGTCGGACGGCATTATCCTGTGATATTTTACCAGTGTTTTCCACTGCATGATGGCATCTAGCGAAGGTTAAGGCAGAACAGGTCCCTCTGTAATTTTGTGACTGCATTTTACTTACTCAAGAAGAAAAGATAACTGACAATTAAGTATTTGGGATGTCACAGAAAGAACACGTGCAACTAATCAATGGTATCCTTTGGGAACATGATTTTATAAAGCTGATAAGGTAGAAAAATTGGGATTTTGTGATTTGTGTTACATGATGATAATTGCACCTTTTCAGTAAAAAAGATTTCTCGAGTAAACATTGAGCTTGCAGGGGATGCTGGTAGAAATGCTGTTGTTTTTCTGCCCCCATCCAGGCAATTTTTTTTTTAAATGCTTTTGTGACCAGGAGATTTTTTTTTCCCCATTCTTTTAGAGTGATGTTTCTGAAGGAATATCTGGTGTGTTTTAAGGAAAGTCATTTATTATCCTGAAAGCAAGTAACACTGTGTAAAGAATAATAATTATTATTTTTTGCTTCTTACAGTTCCCCAGTTTTAATGTTTATCAGAGTTGGATACAGTAATAGCAGTCTGTTACATAGTATATCACACACTTGTTACAGTTCTTTATTTAACCCCATTTCTTATGTGCATCTTAATAATAACCTGCTTTTTAGTCTACATTACTTCCAAGTGATAAATTGCATGGAAATTTCTTTGATGCATTCTTCTGTTAATTCTCTAGCTTCTACCATGTGCATGTGTATCAAAGAGCAACTAAAAGACATTCAGAGCCCAAGCTTTTCTAGAAGCTCTTGCAATGCAGGCTTTTCCCATACTTGGGCCACTTTTGCTTCTTTTTTTGCACTGGCTTCAATTAGAGATAGACACCTTCTCTACTGGTTAGGACAGTCCTTTCTTACTGTTCCAACAGCTTTGAAAATCCCTACCCTCCTTAAAAAAACATTAGTTAGGGGTTCCTGGGTGGCTCAGTCATTAAGCGTCTGCCTTTGGCTCAGGTCATGATCTCAGGGTCCTGGGATCAAGCCCCGCATTAGGCTCCCTGCTCTGCAGGAAGCCTGCTTCTCCCTCTCCCACTCCTCCTGCTTGTGTTCCCACTCTCACTGTCTCTCTCTGTCAAATAAATAAATAAAAATCTTTAAAAAAAAAAAAAAATTAGTTAACTAAACAACCAGACTCCTGGGCCCTACAACACCTCATTCCATGCTCGGTACCTGCTATTGGGTGACCTCTTCTAATAGAAACTATTTTGAATCTTCTGTTCATTTTCATTGCTCCCCTGTAGGCCTTTCTGCATTTATTCTTATTTCTCTTTCTTTGGGGGCTAGATAATATTGCATTAAGTGGAGCCAAGAGGATTGCTCAGCTCATTTTTTTAAACCTTCTGGAAACAACACTTCTTGCTGACCTACCACTTGAGACCAACAGCACTTGTACATAAACAGCTACTCTTCATCCTACATCTGGGTACTTAATTCTGCCTCATGTAGTATTTGACTCAGTCCTTACACCTGTAAAATTTAGTGGGATTTTTTCTGATTTTTTTCTCTAATTTGTCATATTCATTATGAATTCTGATGTTTTACTCTATAAATTGGTTGCCCAGCCATGTGTCCAAAGTTGGACCTAGGGTCGGAACTCTACCATCAGAGTTACTAGTTAATTGATTAGATAGTCTGGGACCCATCACTGCCCTGCATTTCAAAATGCTCCTTTCCTAACAAATGTTGGGTTCTCGTGCCTCCTTAGCTGGACTTTGACCCAGCAGAGTTTAAATAAGAGTTTAAATAACATTTTCCTCCATGTTTTGCTAACTTTGGGAACCATCAACCCTACAGGTTGTTAAATTCTAGAATTTCATATGAAAGGCACGGAAGCCATGAATTTGATTGACTGTCTAAATTCAGTGCAGTAGTAGATTTTGACCTACCAGAAAGAATCCTGCAGCCGGTAACCTCCCTGCCAGACAAATATTTTCAAGCACAGCCCAGAGCTGAAAGCACTAATGAATTCCAATCCCAAGGCAGCACACACTCCGGAGGGGTTGTAATTGACCAAGAGGTAGAAAACTAAAACGGGAAGGCCAGCGCGTCCTTTGGGGAGCTGGTATACAGCACAGGCCGACAGCGAGGGCTTCAGGCGCCAGGCCAAATGAAGAGTGTCCCCAGCAGCATCACTGCCACATTGGAGCTAAAAGCAGGTGTCCTTGGCGGGGCTGTCAGGGGCCTCAAACCCCCTGCCACTGTCAGCACAATTATATATGGATGCATATTTTTCAGCAAGCGAGATTTTCCGCTTTTATCCATTTTTCAAAAGGATCCATGAATCATAGAGGGTTAAGAAGCCCTGTTTGCTGGATGGACAATAATCCAAACTTCCAAAACCGATAAAATAGGCTGTTCGGGATTGATAGAACGAAGAGATTGTAAGGAAACAGTGAACATTTATTGAATGCTAATTGTGCCCCAGAGACTCTTGAGGACATCAACTTATCCTCACACTAACCCCATGAGGTAGCCAGGGGGTGTTGGAACCCAGCTCTGGCTCCAAAGCTCCATACTTCCTACCACACCGTCTTGCCTCTCTAAAAAATGGAAATGACTAACCATTGAAGATTAATCAAAAATCATGGTAAGCAAGCTAAAACAATGGGGAAATATGATTTGATATTCAAAATGTAATTTATATCTATTTTTATATATTTATTTATATAAAAATTATTTATTTATTATATGTTTAAATATATTTATTTACCTGTTGAATAAAGTTGGGTAGTTAGACCAGACTGGGGTCCCAAGAAGGTGGAATGGACCAGGGCTCAGCTTTAAAAAGGAGGGATCGGGGCGCCTGGGTGGCTCAGTCGTTAAGCGTCTGCCTTCAGCTCAGGTCATGATTCCAGGTCCTGGGATCGAGCCCCGCATCGGGCTCCCTGCTCCGCAGGAAGTCTGCTTCTCCCTCTCCCACCCCCCGGGCTTGTGTTCCCTCTCTCGCTGTGTCTCTCTCTCTGTCAAATAAATGGATAAAATCTTTAAAAAGTAAAAAATAAAAAGGAGGGATCTTCTTGAGTGAAAGCTTCTCAAGAAACAGGACAAGATGGGGCGCCTAGGTGACTCAGTCGGTTAACCGTCTGCCTTCAGCTCAGGTCATGATCCCAGGGTCCTGGGATTGAGCCCTGTGTCAGTCTCCCTGCTCAGCGGGGAGCCTGCTTCTTCCTCTCCTCCCTGCTCATGCTCTCTGTCACTCACTCTGTCTCTCTCAAATAAATAAATAAAATCTTAAAAAAAAGAAAGAAAGAAAAAAACAGGAGATGTAAATGGAACAGCCCCACATCACATTTGGGTTTCTCAGAGAGTGAGATCATGTGTGTATGAACCGAAAGATTTGACTAAACTAATTTAATTTCTCTTGTACATCTCTGTACTAATCAATGACAGTCATTTCTCTTGTACATATTAAATTAGGTAAATTCTACCATATGACACTCTAGCTCTGTTTGGACTTAAGTATTAATGATTTTCTTACAAGCCTTCTTAGCAGAGTTTAGGAAATCTTGCCACCATGTAACATGGGGTATGCTTAACTAACCCCCCTAACACTACTTTCTTTACAACTGTAAGTCCTGAAATCTATATTGGTGACTCTTTTATGAAAAATATTTGAGAATTTTCAGGGAACATTTAACAAAAATGCTCACAAATTTCTGGAGTTTTCTGTATTTTTTTTTTTTTGCCAGTATATCTTACCTTAAAAAATGTGATCATCCATTTGGAGTGCTCTGTTTGGGGAGGCTGGACAGGATTAATTCCCGTCCTGGTGTTGCAGTGTAAACAGCTTTTTGCCTGTCTTTTGTCATTAATGATCATGCTGTAGCTGTATCCAGTGCATTGTAAGCCAATCTGTCAAGGCAAATAAACAATTCACCTTGTTAAAATTCCCCAAATCTTGCATTAATAAAACCAAACTAACCCCCTGAACACTCAAGAGATGTCTTCCTCCATACTGCAATGATGGATGACATGTCTAAAGATCCTGGAAATTAAGTAGTTCAGGTCATTAAAAGTGTCCCACACTTGTTATTGATTTAATTTATTTTAAAAGGTGGGGGTGGAGATAAGAGTGTTAACCCCCCCCACCATTTTTTTTTTTTTAATCTGAAAGCTACCACTTGTACACGTAATTAAAACTATTGCCTGGGTGAACAGCTCTGTATTTGTTACAACATCAAGCTTTATTATTTAAATAGGTATTGTATCATTCTCTTAAACAGATATCTAGAAACATGGAGATAATCATTACAACTTATTTTATGGCAAAAATTCCCTGGAGCTTCATATATACGATGATCCTTACAACCTTTGAGTTCTGGGCACTGAAATAATGACCTTATGGGCACCCCCAAAATTTCCCTGAGTAGATGAAAATTTAGAAGGTCATTGAAAATAGTAGTGAAAGCATGCCTCTGGGAAGAGGAGCTTTTTTCTATTTTATGCATTTTTTGTTTTCCTACTTTCTGTTTACTTTCCTTAAGCCTCAGTGGGTACAAGCAGCTATGTAAGGAATAGGAAGAGACCAAGACAGGGCTGGGTTTCCAGATGTCTCCTCTCGAGAAACTGAACAGCAGGAGGATTGAGTGCTGGTGTAGCTCAGGGCTCAGCCTGCTTTGCTTATTCCATTCATATGTCCTAAACTGGGGAACTGTTTTAAAACTCTGCTAGAAATGAGACCACTCAGTATGTAAATTATGACAAAAAGCAATGTTATGTAGAATTACATGTTTCAAAATATACATCATTTGACCTTTTGTCATTTGCGCCTTATGCATCACATTGCATAGCTATTCCTGATCAGCCATGTGGGCAATACTTCACCATCCCTCCTCATTGTTCTTTAAACAACATGTGGGAGGAGGACTATGATAAATGATAAAAATGACCTTTGAAAATAATTCTCTTACTTTCAGAGATTATCGTACAATCTTTGATGTTTTTTCCATGGTCTTTGTAAAAAAAAAAAGGGGGGGGAGGGTGGTGGGAGAGAGGGGCAACTGTTTCATCAGTTCATACACTGTGGCCCTCTTTTTTATAAAAATAGATACCCACGAAAATGCACTCTCTTGTTCTCCATTAGATTTCGCCTTGCACTTGTGTAATTCGGATAGCCGAGAAAGGACATGGTTATGCCATTATGCCAGCTCCTTAGCAGAGCTCCCTAAATGGAAGAACCGTATAGATTTTTCTTTTTTTTTTTTTTTTTTGTATATACACTGATTTACACTTAGTGGTAAAGTTGTTACTGACCCTTTAAGTGGAGCTGTCCAAATGGCCATAAATGTCAGTTGATCCTAATGCCGAAAAGAGGTGATAGCTGAGGGATCTTGGCTAAATCTTCCAGTTAAAAAAGCCATGTAGTATTTTCTAAACAGTAGTGGTCTCTTGTAGACACACACATACACACATGCCCAGACCACTTTATCACCCAGTAAGGAAAATTTGATGTACATATCTTAGCAGAATTATTGAGGCTCCCAGGTTTTTAAAATACTCTAATCAGAATCTCCATGAAGGCAAGAGTTCTGCCCACCTGGTGGCCCACTGTCTGCCCCCCTCGTCAGCATCTGATGTGTAGTAGATGCTCCATAAATGCTTTTTGGGTGAGAGATAGATAAAATGGAGTATTTGGTGACACTGAAGAGCATGCCTGTCCCCTGAATTCTTGGTGGGTGAAATAGGGACCACCCCACCCCTTACAGATTGTGAAGAATGATGCTGGTAAGAACTTAGATGGGCAGTCATGACTTTTTGATGTAGTTCATTTGATTATTGATTGCCTAGTAAATTTCACTTTCTAAGTTCTCTTTTCTCCTTTTGCAGGCTGTCATTTTGGAAAATGAAGAGCTTCCCAAACTCTTCCTTGATTTCCTAAATGTGCGACACTTGCCCTCGCTACCAAAGGCAGAGAGTTGTGGGTAAGAAGTGTTGTTCACCTATCGGACATGTATTTGAAGCTACTCTGCAGTCACTTGTTGGGCTAACCAATAACCCCAGTGATGCTAGAAGGGTCAGCCTGGCCACGCTCATTCTCTCTGCTGGGACAGCACTCACTGGCCCCCTGCATGTAGTCAAAGGAATTCCTCTGCAGTCCTCATCCCTAAATTGCTGCCAAATGACCAAGGCTCAGTAACTCAGGTTTAGACTTACGGAATTGCCTTTTTAAAATATGCTGCTTCATGGAGTGATGTTACGTAATGGGACTTATGAATCTAGATAGCCTATTGAGGGACTAATAAATTTATTTGTGGGTACTTGAGCAAAGCGTATATGCCCATGCATATGCAGTCATATTATCTAAAAGCTGTGAATGACCTTGGAGGTAATTTTAGCCAACTCCCTTATTGTTGACTTGATCAAACTGAGACACAGGAATTAAGTGTCTTTCCCAAAATCTCTCACCTTGTCGCTGGCAGAGCCCAGGACTTCCCACATGAGCTCTCTCTCCCTGCTCTCCTGCTGCCTCTCCCACAGGACCTTCTAATGCGGGGCTGTAAATCCCAGTCCCTGTGTACCAAGGAACCAGACATTTGATATCATCAGCAATTGGGAAGTGTTCTTCTGAAGAATGAACTCTGAAACCACTTGCCCAGCTCTGGGCCCCCGACTTAGGTTGAGCTGGCCTCCAAAGGCCATCAGCAGTACCCCTGACATATTAAATCCATTTACAGAGAAACATTACAAAGTCTCTGCAAACCCACGCAGGAGAGGGGGTTTTGTTCATCCTCTTGTTGCCTCCAGAGCCGCCTGAAGGATGCACACTAGCTACAAGACGTTCACTCAGACCACACCCAAAGGCATGTTAAACCCCAGCCATCTTCAGGATGAAGGCTGCAGACATCAGCTCTCTCACTGGTAGTGTTTGCTCAAGGCCACGCTCCACTCACCCCAGAGAGCACGGGTGTTCTCCAAATAATAGGCATTGTCCGTCTGTCCTGTTCTGACTTGAGTGCATTTGCTAGGAGGTTGTGCTCTATACAAGAGTGTTTTTAAGAAGAGATTTTAGGAATGACAGAGTGAAATCTTTTCTCCATTATATAAGCCCGAAAGTAAAACCATAGGGTGTGTAAGTGATCTTCGGGAAAATTGAAGTTCAAGAATATGGTGGTCTTAAGATTCTTTAGAAGGAGGCATCAGTCATGCTGTGACGTTGTCAAGACAGCTCTCTCTTCAAAATGTTCCCCAGTTCAGAGCTCTAAGAATACTGGCTCTCTTTTCCTTGGTTTGCAGCATCATTTCCCCAACTTACATGGTCTTCCTCTTCTTCTTTTAAAAAAATTCTAGATCTTTTGATGAGACGGAATCTGAAGAATCAAGGTAAGAACTAACACTAGTCAATCAAGAGTTATATAAAACCAGGAATAGGACTATGGTTTTGTTGAGTGTTTAATGACTATGGTATAAATGTATCAAGTCATGATCTTCTTGATAATATTTGTTAGGCAATTAATTTATCAATATTTGATAGGAAGTTAGAGAAGTAACCAGCTATATCTAGGAATGAAGGGATAAGAACCCTACATTGTTTTGTGCAAGTAATAAGAATACTATTTTATCAATAATTGTGCTGTGAGATTTTAAAAAAAGACAAAAAACAAAAAACCCAGCACTTTTCAGCAATGATTTATCATATAGATTGTATATCTGTTTCAGATTCCACAAAGAAATGTTGAGAAGGTGAGCACAGTGCTGGTTCGTTCCCTGTAACTCTCTGCTCGCTATTAGTCACCCACACGGTTAGATACATAAACCTTGAGATGTCCCCACACAGCAGTTTGATCCCCTCAAAGCTAGTTTGTCGTGTTTTCTGTTTACCGTCGTCCCCTGATGCTGACATGCCTGTTCTTGACCTTTCCAGCAAACTGTCCCACCAGCCGGTACTGCTGTTCCTCAGGGATCCATACGTCTTGCCTGCAGCCGGCGGTAATCAAACCTGTCATCGGCTAACAGCTCTTTACTGATCTGACCCTGCACCACATAAACCACGTTTTTAATACAGGTCTAACAGAGTGACATTGGTCCAGGGCTTAATAATCTGCCAATAAACCAGTGCTCTTGGTGTAAGAGACCTTCAGAATTTTAATTGGGGCAGGCCTTTCAGCACGAATGTAATTTTTCTTTCTACCGTACCAGGCAGTTTTGAATTAGAGTAATAAGGAGGAACGATACTCATTGTCTTTTCTTTGTTTGTTTGTTTTTGGTGGTGTTATATTTTGGTCTCTGCTTGTTTTTATCCAGATGTTAAGGTTTGATTCCAAGGCTCTGGTTCTTTTTTTTTTTTATGAAATGCTTTTTTCCCCCAAAGCGATGTATGTATGTTACATGTGTATCTTTACTTCCATTTAGGTTATAGCATCTCAGATGATCAAATGTGTATTTTTAGGAGTTATATACTTAAATATAATGAATTTATGCATAAGTGTAATCAATATTTTAGCCTGGGTCCTTTCTTTGTGCCAAGAAATTTAAATTCCTCAGAGTCCCTCCCCAAATGGTCTGCTCTACACCTCTTCATGAGTACATTGTCAGACGTTTTCTCATCTAATTTTTTTTAACAGCCCCATGTGATAGGCAAGGCAGGTATCCTCATTGGCTAATGAGAGAATGGGGGCCTGAGGAGGTCCCTGACTTGCCCGGTGTCACATAGCTGATGGGCAGACCCCTTGGTGCCTAATTTCTCCTTGTGCGCTCTTTATGTAGAGTGAATGTTCAGCCCTTGTTCCTGGGAGTAACTAAATAGCATAGCAACTCAATAGCAGTAGATAAATTATCTGTTGAAACTGTTCCTACATTCTGACAATAAAACCTTATCACCAGCAAGAGGAGGGGACCGTTCTGTGGCAGCAATGTGTGTCCTGAGATCAGTGACTTAGCTGGCAGAGTAAAGAGGGATGGCCAGGACCCAGCCCGGCTCCATGGATGGACCATTCCTGGCGCCCTGATCGTAGAGAGCCACCTTTGCTATATAGGAATACGTTCTTAGAGTATTTTCCCTATACAGTTCTTTCAGTGAGGAATGATTGCCTTTGTCTAGCATTTGCTTCCTGTGTTTTTAAAAAAATGCGTATTATATTAGTTGACATTAGGTTAACAAAATGTTACAGTTAACAGATACGCATCATGTAATCTAGGCTAGAGGAAATAGGCAGCGTTCTCTAAAGCATTCTTTTTATCTTCTGAACGTGGTTCTACAAGTACTTTTTCCAGGTATTGTGGATGGTCAGAAATTTCATGCATTGGACCGATGACACTCCTGTGGATGTGTGGAGAATGGAATGATCGTTGTGATCATAGCCAGGGTGCTTAGTGGAAGAGGGAAGATGTTTTATGATCTGTGCACCTGGTTGGGCAACAAAGAACAGGAGGAACTTTGAGGGGGAAAGAACTTCAGGGGCAAATATCTGGAGCTAGAGAGGGTAAAAGTGTGTATTGTTGGTAAAACGTTGGCGTGGACGGATGACTTGTGCAAATGGGAGATTGCCGTTTGAAGAGGACACGGAAATCACGGGTTTTATGGACAGGATGGCACCAGGTATGGGAGGGCCTGTCACTGGATCTGTTTTTGTGCAGTTTGGCCAACCCACCTTCATAAATTGGATTCCCGTTATCTTACAAGTATGAGCTGCTGATAGGCTCTTGCAGATCTTTAGCATTTAAATGAGAGATAAATTTTACTGGCATCACATTTCTGTGTTATTTAGGCCTCTTAGCAAAAGTGGAGGGTACTCCTCCAGAGGCAGACACTATCCTCTTATAAAATGCTAATAATCAGTCTTCTCTGAACATACGCTTTTTGGCCTCAGTTTGGATTTCTCAGGGGAATGCACAACAGCTCTTGCCCTGGTCCCCAGCATCTGCAGCATTGGCTACGCTCTGGATGTTTTTCATCAGCTTTCATCAGACCTCCCATCAGCTTCGGCCACCATCTCAACCACTCTCTCCCCTTTCATCCATGGTCTCCCCTGCGCTTTCCCCCTCTCCCACTTTTCTTCCCATCCCCGGCAGCCCACCGGCGGGCTATCATAGATCCTCTTGTCTTTTCCTTTGCTTTCTTTTGGATGATCTCCTTGCTTGTGGTCTTGTTGACCTTGTGTATACAGCTGAGACACAGTCTTGGGTTTCCATCCCCACCCTCTCTCTCTGAGCTTTGACTCCTACGAGGCTCTCACAGCCCTTGATGCTCCGGCCCCTGCTCCTGTTTCTAAGAGGAGCCCCTTCCACGCTCTGCCGCATGCACCCTGAGTTCTTTCTGGGCCTCTGAGGTGTGCGGTCCATTCCCCCCCCCCCCACCCAGGGCACTGTTGTTCCCCCTCCCACCCCCGGGAGCTCTCTTCTTGTCCCCACACGGTGCTGCCTCTGCATCTTCCGGGCGCAGCTTGAGAGAGCCTTTGCCTGCTCTGCTCTCAAGGGCCCCTTAAGAGTTCCCCCTTCCGCCAATCCCATTGCCTTTTTTTTTTTTTTAAGGTCCACAGTAAGTGTTGACCAAAAAAATGAGAACCAACAAAAATGACAAACCTTTCCTAAATCATCCCCTCTCAATGGGAAACAAAGGCGGGGGCAGCATTCAAACACTAATGGGCATTGAACGAAAATCCTAGGTATGATGAAGCCGAAATCCAAAGTGTAGAATGGAGTGGAACCAGATGAGGAAAAAAAATGACCTCTGATAATCTTCTCGTTGGTCCCTGATTGGTGGACCTTGTTATAAAACACCTCTGTTCCATTCACTTCGATCAGAGTCCCCCCGCTTGCTTCCTTTACTGTAGTGACCACACACACTGTTCCCTTTTTCTTTCTGTCGTGTTCACCTTCTGAATCTCCAGCCTCTGGCGCATGTTCAGCACTTGCTGGACCATAAACACAGCGCCGTGGCCTGCCATCTTCCCTCTGCTGGGAATGCTCCTCGCCCAGACACCCTGGCAGGTGGCCGCTGCACCCTCATTCCACAGTACCTGCCCACAGAGGTCTTTCCTCACCTTCCTGTCCCCTCACCCTCAAGCCCTGTGCCCTACTTCAGTTTTCCCCTTGCCTTGATTTATTTTTTTAAAGATTTATTTATTTATTTGGGAGACAGAGGGAGAGAGAGCACACTCAAGCAGGGGGAGGGGCAGAGGGAGAGGGACAGAGAAAGAATCTCAAGCAGACTCTGTGCTGAGCATGGAGGCTGATGGGGGGGCTCCATCTCACGACCTCAGGATCATGACCTGAGCTATCAAGAGTCAGACGCTTAACCGACTGAGCCACCCAGGCACCCCTCCCCTTGCCTTTAAACTACTGCTTGACCTCTTCAGGCGATGTAGCATTACTGAGTAATTAATAGTATTTCCCCTTTTTGTCCCTTTTGCTGAACTTACTTAAATCCATTTAAGCTGAATATGCTGATGATGTAATTTCACTAACCTTCAAATAAACTTTTATATTTTGGGTAGCAAAGAATAAATGCCCCAGTGCTAATAAAGCATGTTAATGTGTTCTGTTTGGGCATTTAATTGAGAATTGATCAATATCTCCATTGATGGCTCTTGGTTTCAGTACACTTCTGTGGGGGGAGAAATACTTTTAGAATTAAAATGAACTTAGCAAAATCATTGCTCTTGATTGCGTTCAAAATACGTAGATTTAAGTCCTATCACAGATTATTAAAGGTATGTTTTGTGGAAAATTATGTTGTTTCATGCTGGATAAAAGCAAACACTAAGAAATTGAGTGTCATCACCCAAAAGTAATTGAGTTGCTCACGAACTGGAGATATTTTTAAAGCGTATTTTGTTGGTGTATTCATTTGCTTGTCTCCCTGACTAGCATGGAGGTTCCCTGGTGTGGACGGGGCCTGTTACTTACTTACATTCCCAGTAATTAGACCATACTTGGTACGTGATGGTAGCTAGTACTTACCGTGTGCCCAGGTCAGGTGCAAGCGCTTTGTTTTACCCTCCAGTTTGTACAACAACCTTTCAGGCAGGTACTGTTACGAAATCCCTCACTCGTCACGGGAACCCACCACCACTTTGAATTTGTCCCCGTGTACCCTGAATGACAGCCAGAGCTATCTTTTCCAAACACGATTCAGTTCTGTGTCACTCTGCTTAAAATCCTTCAGGAGTTCTCACTACTTTGCAGACAAAGCCAGAATTCCTGGACTTGCCTGGGTCCTCCGGCCCTCAGGCCTTCTCCCTCCCTCCCTGTCTACACTGGCCTCCATTCCGGCCTTTGAACCTTCCTGGCTCCCTCCTCCCGCAGCCTTGCCAGCTGGTCCGCTCCTCCAAGAGCCTTTCTGCCCTCCCTTGCGAGTGGCTTTACGTAGTAGGTACTCTATGGAGGTTGGATTAATAAGTGAACATACTAGTTTCTGTCTGAAAGTATTGGACCAACTAATTTCCTTACCTAATAACTAGATTTATTGAAAGTGGTGGGCTTTCACGTAAATCCTGGATATAATTATGTGCAGATTGAAGTTGAGAAATTGAACCTCTGGGCCGTGTGATGGATGGGGTCCCCCAGTGCAAGGTATCCGTTCATATTTTACCTGCTCTGATAACTGGAATGCGCCATGGCGGATGCACACCTCTGGGTTTCCTTTGTATCTCCTCTAAAAATGTGGCTGATTTTGCCAGTTTGACAGGATGGTTTTTGTCAGAAATGTGCCCTTTTAAGTTAGGAAGATGGTCCCCGTTCCTCCCGCTCCCTGGAAGCTCGTGCAACAAAACGATCATCCTCAAGACACCTTGGACTAAATACTGCTGTAAACCACAATGGAAAAACTGCAGCCAAGTATTCCCAGTAGAAATCTTGGAATCCCTTCAAGTATATTGAGATTTTGTTAGAAATTGAATTGCCAGTGTAATCCATCTTCCTTGTGAGAAAACCTTCAGATAAAGAGCTGGGGCCTAGCAGCATTAACCATTAGAACATCCCTTAAATCAATAAGCTACAAATCTGGCCGTGCATTCCTGCAGAGCCTGGTCGTGCACTGAAGTGGCTTTCGGCTGAGGCGACATGACAGATAGCGCGTCCTCAACAAGAGCAGGCTGCACGGTGATGCGGGTCCCTAAGTTACGAGGGGCCTCGCCTTGTTCAAGTCTGCAAAATGCAGTTGCGTTTTATTGCTGTGCCTAAGAAAAGCCATTTTCCTTTTGTTTTTCAGATTTTCCAAATGTGGTTATTGAAGGGGTCCTCCATGGGATATTTTACCCCCATCTGCAGCCCAGGTAGAAATCCTCCATGGCTAGAAGAAGCCGAAGCAGGTTTCACGGAAATCGATACGTACCAAATTAACCTAAACTCTATGACATAACAGCTCTAGCTAGTGGTAAAATTCACAGTCCCAGCTTAATTCAGGGCAGGGACATTTCCATTAGAATGGTGCTTTTAAAAATAGAAACTGACCAGGGTGGTGCTGAGGTTAAGGCCAAGTGTTTGAGAAGTAGAAGGTAGCTGCCAATTTCGAAACTATAGAAGATACTGGGAGCAGCAAGTGTAACAAAACAAAAGTTACTCTCTGCTTTAGTTGCACCATTTGCTAATTGAACATCTTATCCTGAATCATACTGAGACTGATCTACTTTGGTAGCTTGCTGCTGCTGTTGTTGTTCAGGTTTTAGGAGACACTAATCTTTCCATCGTGAGAGTTTCTCGGTCAGTGATAGATAACTTTCTTACGTCCTGGCACCATGGGAGTATCACAGATAACACACAGTGCTAAATGTGAGTCGGAACTAAACTGGAAATTAAACGATGCTGACAATGTTAGGGCATTTTTAAAAATCTTGTCATTGCTGTTCACACTGCAGTGGAGTCGCATCATACCTAGGGATTAGCTTCTAGTGTCAGGACACGAGATAAAATGGAGTATGGAGGTTCCCCTTGACAGCCATTTCAGAAGGCGCCATATTGGAAGTCTGTGCGTCCAACACAACCAGATTCTCCTCCGGTGTTGGAAGAAAGGACTGTTTCTTCCCGTTGAAGACCATTTGACGTTGTTGGTGTCCGCTTAGGGCAATTTTGTAGAGAACCACATACGTTTCAACACTAGAATCACCCTTCGTCCTGCAAGATGCTTGTCTTCTGAGAGACAGATGTGAACTGACTGTACCCGAGAAGACGCCACAGTGGTCACTTGGTTTCCTCAAGGTTCTTCAGCCGTCATCAGGGTTCACTCATTCATTAAACTGGTGGGATTGTCACGGGATTCATTGTTATTTTCCTTATTGTTTCCTTTTCGCTGACCTCCTATATGGAATTAATGTAAGCTCAGTGAATGATCTAACTCCACTGTACATCTCACTGACACTCATATTTTGAGTAATAAAGGACAAAAGCATATATGCAAACTTTATGTACGTGCTGTACTTAGGCATTTTGTCAAAAACTAATAGCTAGCCTATTTATGGTTATTCATTTTACTAAGCTTCTGTGTGGGATTCAGAATGAATAACTAAATCATGGTTTTTGGTCAGGATCTAAATATACAGGTTTAAAGCCTGCTGCAGACTTTGAGAGATACCTTTGTGATAGATGTGTTACTTCATGCTGGAAACAGGCGAGGACTCTGTAACCAAAAATAACTGAATACTCAAGTGTGGGAGATATTTTTTAAATGTTTTGTTGTTAGCTCTTTTGAGTTAAATAAAAACAAAGAACAAGAAGTATTTGAATTTGTCTTCTAGGATTTTACTGGAAACACAAATTGTGTCTTGTCTCTTTATACACACACACACACACACAAAACTTCTCGCATACTCATAGGCAGTTATTTCTAATCTAAGTATTAAATTACCTCATCTTTAAGCCAACAGGTACTCATTAAATAGGTGATGACTTACAAAGAGGGTAGAATTTTTTTTTTAAGATTTTATTTATTTATTTGACACAGAGAGACACACAGCAAGAGAGGGAACACAAGCGGGGAATGGGAGAGGGAGAAGCACGCCTCCCGCGGAGCAGGGAGCCCGACGCGGGTGCTCGATCCCAGGACCCTGGGATCGTGACCTGAGCCCAAGGAAGACGCTTAACCGACTGAGCCACCCAGGTGCCCAGGAATTTTTTTTAAATACAAAAACCAAGCATTTTTGGTGGCACACTCCTCAAGAAATCTGATAATTTTTTTTAGTGATGACTTTTATTTATTATTTAATAATTTTTAATATGTAATTTCATATTCCGTTTCAATTCCATTATAGGAAATAGAAGCCACAGTAGGTCTTTTAAGCAGAATGGACTAATAAGGAACTGAATGTTCATAGAATCTTGGAAGGGCAAGGAGAGTGAACTCCTAGTGGGTAATGCAGGAGTGACTTCCAGAATCCTCCAGCAAGATCTGGTACCAACCTGCCAGGGGAGGTACAACCTTTGCTTAACGTTAAGCAGGAATTCAGGTAGTCAGGAGGCCGCTCCTGGAGCTACTGAGGTCAAAAACACCACTGCAGCTGTGATCCAGGTACCAGCAAGTAAGATCAGGAAGTCACTGTGACCACCGTTAAGTGCCTCATAGCAGCACCCAGGAAGCTGGACCCTGGGCCCTGGAACAGTGTCCGGCTGACACCACCTACTCTACAATTGCTTCTCAACACCCATGGCCTTGCTTGCCCACAACTACAGCCCCACGCAGGGGGAAGATGGTACTCACCCACTTCCATCTTCCACTCCGACTCATGAAAGCACATCCACTTGGCAGAACCTTATTATCGATCCCCAGCTTCAAGGGAGTCTGAAAGGGGCTGGAACTTTCTGGTCACTGCAGTTCAGGAATGGACATTGGAAAGATGGTGGAATATATTTCCACAGTTGAAAATGTAATAACAACATATGAAAGGATATATAAAAAAGAAAAATCTCCCACCCCGTCCCCTGTATTCCCACTGCCCACCCCCACCACAAACACCCACTGTGCTTAATGTATGTGTATACTTGCAGAGAGATTTCATCCACATGCAAGCAAATAATGGACATTTAGTGTACATATCCCATTCCCCCCCCCCATTTTTTTTTTTATTTTTACAAAACCTGGATTTTTCTTTTTCTTTTTAAACCTGGATTTTTCAAATCATGGATTCATAGACAATAGAACAGTAAAGAGTAGAGGGATGGAAACAGAATAAGGAGAAGGAAGAGAAACCCCATGGCCACCAGAGGCAATGCTCCTAGTTGCTGGATTTGGTGGTGTGCTTGGGCTTGGTCTCAGATTTCCTTCAGTTCTTCAAGCAGAGCCCCTCTCGGGCCTCGCCTCCACCACGCGGCCACTCCCGGACCAGCACCCCCTTGGTGTCCTTTCTCCCCCACCCCAGGGTTTAGACCACTGGCCATCTATACAACCCCAATAACGCTTACCATCCCTACCTGGTAAGTCCTTAGTCATTTCACTTCGAAAAGCACAGGAACCTCATGATCACAGTTTAGAAATAACAAATGGCTGCCACCTCGTTGGTCGCCTTTGATCAAATGGTAATAGGCTGCCTAACGTGCTCGGCTGGGGGTACCGGTACTGCCATTAGGGTGGCTGCTATCAAAAGCAGCCAATGACAAGTGTCGGCAAGGATGTGGAGACCTTGAAACCCTCATGTGTTGCTGGTGAGAATGGAAAATGGTGCAGCCTCTGGGCAGAATGATCTGGCAGTTCTTCAAAAGATTAAAATTACCATGTGATCTAGCAGCTCCCCCTTCTGGGTGTATACCCAAAAGGAGCCAAGTCAAGGGGCTTGAATAGATTATTTGTACACCCCAGTTCTTGGCAGTCAGTATTCATGAACACCAACAGGTGGAAGCAACCCAAGTGTCCATCAGTGGATGAAAGGATAAACAAATGTGGTCTGTGCATGCGAGGGGGATATTATTCAGTGCTAAAAAAGGAAGAAGTTCTGACGCATGCTACAGCATGGATGAACCTCAAAGACAGGCTAAGTGAAAGGACAACTCCGGTGTGATTCTACTTCTGTGAGGTACCTAAATAGTCCAGCTCCTAGAAACAGAAAGTAGAATGGTGGTTGTCAGTGGCTGGGGGAGGGGGGGATGAGGAATTAATGTGCGCTGGGTTTCAGCTAGGGAAGACGAGAAGGTTCTGGAGATAGGGGATGGTGATGCACAATAGTGTGACTGTACTTTATGCCACTGAACTATATACTTTAAAATGGTTAATGTCGTGTCATGCATGTTTACCAAAAAGTTTTTCAAGTTTTATTTTTTAAAAGATTTTCAGTGAGTATGGATGTAATAATGCTAACCAATTAATGATACTTGCCAGGGAGCAGGAGGGATTTGGGCACACATACTTGGTGCAATGCTCCTATCCCCGGACAGCCTCTCAAACAACAGTTCTCCCTTGGGGATACGTACGCATCACAGTCACCTGGGTCTCTGAATCACTGAATCTGGGCTGGATGGGGCCTCTCTCTGGGTACTTAGAAAAACTGCCGAGTTGATGCCGATACAAACATATGTTAGGAACCACTATTGGAGGGATGTGAGGATGTAAGATGCTTTACTAACTACCCTTCTTTCGTGGCTCTTCACTTTTATACCTTCTGCAGGACCCGCTATGAAGAGAACATCGATTCAACTCCTAGGCTATTGCGGGTGGCCACAGGGAGGTACTTGTCTTAGTCAATTGTGATGTATAAGAGACATAACACAGACCGGTGGCTTATGAGCAACCAAATTTATTTCTCACGGTTCTGGAGGCTGGGCAGTCCAAGAGAGTCCTGGCACATTTGGTATCTGGTACGGGGTTCTCTTTACTGTGTCCTCACGTGGTGGAAAAGGGGCGAGGAATCTCTCTGGAGACTCTTAGAAAGGCACCCATCCCTTATTATCACCTAAAGGTCCTACCTCCAAACACCACCACGTTGAGGATTAGGTTCCAGCGTATGAATTTGGGGGTAGGGGGTGGGACACTGACTTTGAGACAGTAGCAGGACTCTGCAGAAGCAGCGAAGGTGACAGACCCCTGTGAGTCGTGGTCTCATTGATACCCTTTCGGAATATGTATTCAGTTACTCATCCACTCCTTCAGTGACATGCATTTGAGTTCCCTCACCGGATTAAGGCACTGGTTAGGCATCTAAAGAATAGAGACATAATCGTTGTCTTCTTTTGGAATTTTTGGCCATTTACTAGAGAGTATCTTTCCTTTTAATTGAATTGGTTATAAAGTTTAGGGAATAAGGCTGTCTCCTACAGTCTCTATATACACAACTTTGAAGCTGTCCTTTTCATCAGGGCTTTGTTGTGGTTTTCATCCTTGATAATTACAGATTTTGAATTCAGCAGTGGAAACCCAGGGAAGAAACAGACACTAACTCAAAACTGATATTTCTGCACCATTTATGTTTTCTGCCCCCTGCACAGACATAGTGAAAGTCTGGGCTCTGGTGAGGGTGAAGAGGCACTTATTTTTGTGCGAGGGGGAGGAGGGTACGTTAAAATGGTAAACCTCTGGAGTCCATGTAATTATCTAGAGAAGAACTTGGTTTTATATCCTAGGAGTAGACCTGTAAGTCTGACCTCTAAAATGTGACACATTTTCTGTCTTCACAACTCTCCCATCATCAGTCAGAGAGACCTCAACAGTGTCTCCAGCTTTGATATTCTATTTATTTGGATACTTCTGTGTACTGAGCTCCTACTGAGTGCTGCATATTGTTGGATAGGGTTTTTTCAGACCTCATCCCATTATAACTTTACAAACTTTTTATGAGCTTTTACTGAAGAAGAAAGTGAAGATGGGCAGGATTGGTAAGTAGCAAATATGACTGAGTGCTAATTTGGGTGCCGAGAGGTACGAGGCTAAATTCTGTCCCTAGATTGTCCCACTGAAGCCTCACGACGTCTTTATGAGATATGTATTCTTACCATTCCGCTTAACAGAGAAAAATGAAGGCTACAAAGACAGAATAGCTTGACCAAGGCTACCAGGTAATAAAGAAATCAGAATTTGAAACTTTTATCCCCCAAATTTAGGCTAATGCACTCCCCCAGCAGCTTCCCATTACAACCGTTTGTATTTATGGGCTTATTTGAATCACTCCACACATGAGTACTCAAGTGGGAAAGAGCTAGGCGTGTAACAGTTGCTGATCTTTCTACACGACTTTGCAAGTTACCGGCCGCTTCCCCGTCCCACATGATTAAACCAAGCTCTGCGCGCCCAGCTGCAGCCGCCTCCCGCGTCTCTCTGCGTCCCCTTCCACTGCAGTCTGTTCTGCACACCACAGCCAGAGATGTCTTCTTATTGTGTCCCTCAGATCATGTCACTTGCTCACAATCTTCCAGGAGCTTCCATTCCCACATGAAGCTGAAACTCCTGCCACCCTCTCCAAGTTCCTTTGCTCTCCTCCTGCGGGTATTCATCCAGCTAGTGACACTGGCGTTTCAGTCCCCAGGACTTGCCAACCCTGGTCCCTCCTTGGGACTTGCTGGTCTCTGCCTGGAAGACCCATTCTCCCCTGAGAAGATGCTCATTCTCACCTGTTAGGTATCAGCTTCAACATCCCCTCCACAAAGAGCCCCTCTTTGGTCACGCCACTCTGCACCATGATTTTTAAACATTTTTAGTATTGAAGTAGAGTTGATATATATTAGCTACCGGTGTACAACATGACTGAACAATTCTGTACATTACCCAGTGCTCTCCATGATAAGTGCAGTCACCATCTGCCACCATCCAACGTTATGACAATGTTGTGGACGATATTCCCTGTGCTGTACTTTTCATCTCTGACTTATGTATTTTATAACTGGAAGTTTGTATCTCTGAATCCCCATCACCTATTTAACCCATCTCCCCACCCCCCTCCTGTCTGGCAAATGCCAGTTTGTATCTGTGAGTCTGCTTGTGTGTTTGTTCATTTGTTTTTTGGTTGCACGTATAAGTGAAATCATACGGTGTTTGCCTTTCTCGGACTTCTTGTGTATCAGAGCAAACTGTTACTTCATAGTAGTTTTCACCATCTGTAATTATCCTGTTTGTTTATTTGTTTACTCTCCCCCTCCTCCAAAGAACGTGAACTCCATGAGAGCAGGGGCATCTCCTGACTTGTTTATACTCTTCCTCCAATGCAGGGCCAGGAGTAGATCTCAGGAGACGCTGTTGAAGGAGCAGATGCCCAGTGCCTGTGTTCCCAGCACCGAGCTCAAGGCTGGCTCCATGCTTCACAGCAGAAACTTCATAAATGCATGTGGGGTCCGTGACCTGAATGAGGATTTGCTAACATCTTCCCAAATTCCCGTAATGTTTCATTACATCCTGATCTGAAAACAATGATTTCCTACAGTTGCTCACTAATTTGACTGGATTGGGTAAGTACACATTTGGATGATTTCTTCAACTATCCTTCTTAAAAAATGATGAAGCTAATTCAGTGATTAGAAGCCATGGTTGGCTGACGCCCTAGGGCAGTGGTTTTCAAAGTTTGACCTGGGACCAGCAGCATCAGCAGCATCCAAGAACTTGTTAGGAATGTAATTTCTCAGGTCCTACCCCCGATGTCCAGACTCCGATGCTCTGAGTGTGGGGCCTGGAGATCTGATAAGCCCTTTAGGTGGTTCTCGTGCACAAAGAAGTTTGAGAACCACACTAGAACATTTCAAATTATTTTCATGTTGCATATTTTTTAAATGTTTAAACTTTTTTTAAAACTCTTTTCTAATTAAAAAAAATAACCTCAATACTTGTAGGGGGAGCACATCCAGAGTCAGGCATTGTCAGGACGGCTACAATAGAAGGCTGATGATACCTTTAGGACAACTGTCCAACCCATCAGCATCTCAACAAAACTAATAAGATATTTTAAATGTAGTTAAAGATAAGAGCTATCACACTTCGCAATTATCTTCTTTCACATGAACTTTTGTATCTGGTTATCATGGTAATTTTTCTTCACAGAAGACAACAAAAATGTTTTTCTAGATCCTTGGTATCTTTCTAAATTTGAATCTGAATTTGAATGTGACTTCATGGAACTTACAGAATAATGTGATATTGGACGGATAAAAATCCCTGAAATTTGTCATTATGAAGTGTGTTAAGTGCTATAAGGAAAAATGAATACTTATGTTGCAAGGAAGATACCTAATTTAGATCGGGGCGGGGCAGGAACCTTCTCTGAGGAAGTGGCATTGAACTTGAGACCTAAAAAGTGCTGGAGGAATTCATAGTGCAAAGAATGGGGGAGGGGAGTGTGTTGCAGAGACATCAGCAGGTTCTAAAGCCCTGAATCAGGAGAGAACTGTGTCAAGTCTCCACAGAAAGTCAGTGAGTGTGGAGGAGAGTGAGGGGCTGACGCCAAATCCCACAGGGCTCCCCTCGAGAGGTGGCATTCAAGACTTTGACTCATAGCCTACGTGCAATGGGAAGCCATTGATGGGTTTTACACAGAAGAAATACGATTTATTTTATTTTCTTGTATTCAGCTTTATTGAGGTATAACTGACAAATTATTTTTTACGTTCTTTATTTTTTTATTAGTCATGAGACATTTTAAAAATTTTTTCAAGTTTTTTTTAATATTTAGGTCATTTCTCTAAACCCCATGTGGGACTTGAACTCATGACCCAGAGATCAAGAGTTGCACTCTCCTCTGACTGAGCCATCCAGGTGCCCCAGGCATGAGACATTTTAAAGCATGAATTTTAAAGAATCCTTCAGACAGCTTGCAAATATCAATGAACAATAAACCATTTAGGGTAATTCACATGATATATCACACTTGAGCCCATTTATTTTTAAAAGATCACTCTAGCTGCTGATGGAGAATGGACTGGTCAGGTGCAGGATCTGAAGCAGAGAGACTGCTTGTTAGGAGACCCCTTGAATAATCTAGGTGAAGAAGATAAGATGTGGATATTTAAGATGTATGGCACAGCTTACCAATGACCTTAGTGATGGATGTAGAAAGTAAAAGGAAGGGAGAAAGAAGTCAAGGATGGGTTTTGGGCTTGCACAGTGGTTGAAGGGTGGTGCCGTTCACTGACTGGGGCCGGGAGTGGGAGGTTGGGACTTGCTATAGACTAAATGTTTGTGTCACCTCCCCCAAATTCATATGTTGAAACCTACTCCCCAGTGTGATGGTATTTGGAGGTGGACCTTTAGGAGGTGGTTAGGTGTGTGAGAGCAGGGAATTCCCTTGCCCCATCCACCATGCAAGGATACCACAAAAAGATGTCAGTCCATGAACCAGGAAGAAGACCCTCACCAGTCACCAAATCGGCCACCAGACTCCAAAATGCTGTTTACAAACCACTCAGTCTACAGTACTTTGTTGTAGCAGCCTGAATGAAAACAGGACCCCTGTCCCCAGGGAGTTCCAGGTTTTTTGGATAAATCCTTTCCTTCTTGGTCTCTCCTCCAGTGCATGCACGGTGACCCCTCCTTCGTGAGTTATGCCTGCAGCAGCATGAAAGCAAAACTAGATGCATCACTGACCCACCCGCAGAGGGAAACTCCCCTGGATTTTTCCCATTGTGGTAACAGATTGGTGCTGAATTCTTTCCCACTTTTTGCACAAGGGTTGGGAAGATGCTCTGTAGCCAGGAACAGAGCAGAGCACGGAGAGCAAACCTGTAAGGTTGATCACAAAGTGCATGATATTGATACCCGCCTGAGTTTCCAGGTGGTACGTGGTGTGATCGTACACACTTTTCTCATTGACCGCCCCCAGCCCCTGCACCAGGCAGGCCACATGAATCCCCCAACAGATGAGGATTCAAACGTGAGGCTTTCTAGGGTGGACAACCTGACTTGCATAGTATTTACGACTGGAGAAAGCAGTTTCTCATCACCTCTCAGGCTGAATCCAAACTGCTCGGCTCAGGGTTGGGCCTCCACCATCAGAAGCCAGCAGCCGGCCATGCTCGCAACCAAGGAATGACATGGAAGCCAGATACCACCCACCACAGACACTGCCACTTAAATCTTACCACCACCTGGATCTTTCCTTTGACTGTTGGACACCCACCACATTTTTTACCAATCTACTTCTACCAGACCGTTCAAACCTCAACTCCGAAGTTACATATTTTTTAAAGGCAACAGTCTTTGAAGAAGAACAGAAACAGCTGAAAGATGAATGCCAAAGTTGAACAATCTTTTAATCGGGGGGATAGTGGCATGTTGGGTTCTCTCTGTATCCTCCAAATCCTGACTCTTGAGTCTTCTGTTGGAACTAGTGATGGGATGCAAATTCCAAGTATGGGGCGCCTGGGTGGCTCAGTTGGTTAAGAGACTGCCTTCGGCTCAGGTCATGATCCTGGAGTCCCGGGATCGAGTCCCGCATCGGGCTACCTGCTCAGCAGGGAGTCTGCTTCTCCCTCTCCCGCTCCCCCCTCTTGTGCTCTTTCTCTCTCTCACTCTCTCTCTCAAATAAATAAATAAAATCTTTAAAAAAAAAAAAATGAAAAAAAACTCCAAGTATGGATTTTGTGATGCATTTAGTGTTGACTTGAATATTTGTCAGGTGGACCTTTTTTCCCTCTCTCTTCCAGACAGGACTCCTGTGACTCGTCACTGTTGTTCTGTGTTAGTGCCAGGTGCTTTTCCATCACTCAAGAACATCAGTAAAGCCGGGGCGCCTGGGTGGCTCAGTTGGTTAAGCGACTGCCTTCGGCTCAGGTCATGATCCTGGAGTCCCAGGATCGAGTCCCGCATCAGGCTTCCTGCTCAGCAGGGAGTCTGCTTCTCCCTCTGACCCTCCTCCCTCTCATATGCTCTCTCTCTCTCTCTCATTCTCACTCTCTCAAATAAATAAATAAAATCTTTAAAAAAAAAAAAAAAAAGAACATCAGTAAAGCCAGCAAACCTCCAAGCAGGTGAGGTTATATCACATGAAAATTTAACGCTTGGCCGAAATCTGAAGTCCACAAGATGAATAACAGACTTAAGTAAAAGCCGTTATGTACTTAACAGCACAAAAATTTTCCATTACAAATACTGTTTTTACTCTTTCTTAATTAAAAAAAAAAAAATGCCTTAAGGGGACTTTGAATTTCCAAGCCTTCCAGATCAAAGATTTCTTCAGCTGTCTGAATTATAGGAATGTTGAAAAACAAAAACAAATCCTTTTCCTGCTATAAAATCCTTGCCATGTTTTTGTCTTTATGTAACTCAAAACGGCTGAACTTTTCAAAAAAGGAGTTTGGTGAGTTCTGCTCAAAACCCAAAATCTCATCAGAAACGAAGTAGTTAATAATTTTGAAAGTGTCCTTCTAATCAGTCTGTCCAAGTAATAAAGTTTACTAAAATTTATCCGATTTGAAGATCCCCAAAATTGCTAAATAGCACTTGGAATACAACAACTTAGAGCTCAGGATACCAAAATATTTTAAACTGTTTATTAAAGTGATTCAGGACCAAATTTTATAATTAGGGCACGGTGATGGTGGTGGCCAGTATAATTTTCCTCTGATTCTGCACACACCCTTGGCTCTATGTGTCCTTTTTTTTTTTTTTTTAAGATTTTATTTATTTATTTGAGAGAGAGAGAATGAGGGACAGAGAGCACGAGAGGGAAGAGGGTCAGAGGGAGAAGCAGACCCCCCGCTGAGCAGGGAGCCCGATGTGGGACTCGATCCCGGGACTCCAGGATCACGACCTGAGCCGAAGGCAGTCGCTTAACCGACTGAGCCACCCAGGCACCCTATATGTGTCCTTTTGACAGCACAGTTGCCAAAAGGGCAAACTGTTGATTTCAAAAGCTTTTGTAGAAAGCATAGGCTTTTTGTAAAGTAGTAGTGGATAGTTGTGAGTTTGCTGCTGCTTTTGGTCTATGAGTTTTTGGCAAACTCACTTTTAGCTCACTTGATAATTATTTATTGAGTGCTGGGTAGAGCTGCTAACAGGCAGCCATTGTGGTTCCTCCATGTAGGAGAGACAAACAGCTCTGAGCAGGAGGTGCGTCCTTAGCTCATTGGCCATCTGGTATGGTAGACAGCCTAGCAGTTTATTCCCTGTGCGCTAAGTGCTCTCAGAGTTTCAGCCCTTTGAAAATGAACCCCTTTTTGCTTCGTCACTAGTGAGGTATCATTATGCTCATATTAATTTAAAAAAAACACTACATGGCAAAAGTACGTGTCCCAGTGATCCCAGGGAGCTCACGTTCCTGCCCTCTGACACAGAGACTTACGGCACTTTTTTGTGTCTAATGTATATTTGTTTCTAATTTCCTCCCATGTTACCTTAAAAACATTTTTTAGATACATTTTTTTTCCTAATTGTTAGAAAGAAATGCACCTTAGAGGAAAACCAGAAGACCAAAACAAGCAAATAAATAAATAAATAAATAAACTTAAGAGTTTAAAAATCCCACCATTTGCATTTGCTCCATGACAATTTATATTTTGTTGCAGTTGCCTTGTGAGAATGTATTTACACACCTGAGATTATGCTGTGCATGGAATTCCTACTTTTTTTCTTGAAAAGGGCCATTTTCTCATGTTGCTCTAAGTTTTCTATCATTCATCTTAATGAATGCATGCTATTTTATTATGGGATATATGACATAACCATTTTGGGGACATTCAAGTGGCTTCAGTATTTTGCTAGCATAAATAATTCTGCAATTCACATCTTTTTTTTTTTTTTAAAGATTTTATTTATTTATTTGACAGAGAGAGACACAGTGAGAGAGGGAACACAAGCAGGGGGAGTGGGAGAAGGAGAAGCAGGCTTACCACGGAGCAGGGAGCCCGATGCGGGGCTCGATCCCAGGACCCTGGGATCAGGACCTGAGCCGAAGGCAGACGCTTAACAACTGAGCCACCCAGGCGCCCCCCCCCCCTTTTTTTTTTTTAAGTAAACTCTACCCCCAACATGGGGCTCAAACTCAAGAGTCACATGGTTTACCAACAGAGCCAGCCAGGTGTCCCTGCAATTCACATTTTTATACATAAAACTTTTCAGTATTGCTCCGTTAGACAAAGACTTTAAGTTCCAAGTCACAAACATTCAATTTGCCCTGGCTTAAGCGATAAAAAGGAAATGTATTAGCTTGCAGAGCTAAAGAGTTTGGGGTAGAGATGTGCTTCAGGCATGGCTGGACTCAGGGGCTCATTGGTGTCTTCAGGAACACATCTTTGTTTCCTGGATCAGCTTCCCTTTGTGAGGGTTTCATTCTCAGGTTTGCTCCTTTACAGCCTCTGAGAAACAAGATAGCAACTATTTCCCAATATTTCCATTGGAAGTCTCACAACTGAGACTCACTACCATGACTCGGGTCAGATGCCTTTCCCTGAGCCAGTCACCCGGCCCAGGACATCCTTTAGGACATCTCTGCTCCCTCTTCCATCTCACTCCCCCACCACCCTTGCTTTGCATACCTGGACCCTGATCTTTCTTGAAACCACCAGCCTGACCATGGCCCAGGGCCATGGCCTCACACACCCTTCCCTCCATGTCTCTGTGGCTTGCTGACCCCTCACTTCCTTCAGCCTACACTCAGGACTTCCCAGAGGACTCTCTGTCCTTTCTCCATGCTGTTTCTCTTCAGAGACGTATTACTACCTGATGTCCTGTTACATATTCATGTGGTGTATGTTTGAATCATTTGTCTCCTTTCATGGGAACCACAATGGCTGCCTGTTAGCAGCTCTACCCAGCACTCAATAAATAATTATCAAGTGAGCTAAAAATGAGTTTGCCGGGTCACGTATGTACCCATCCGTAGGGTCGGCCTCCCCTACTAATAGGAAGTACTTGAGGGAATACTCTGATTCCCCAAAGAAAATGGGTGGCCATCCCCAGGCCACGGGGACTGGATGCTGGACTGGCCAGTGATGCCCATGACAATTTGATGTCACGTTCCGGAGCAACGTCCCAGGAATAGGACTTCAAAGGATGTGAATGTTTTGAGTTTCTGGATGTGTATGCTAGCTCCCCTATAAACATCCTCCTTGTGGCAGACGAAATCATCTTTCTTAAGTGCATACCAACTCAGGTCCTGCCCCAGCTGAACACCAATAGCTCCCCATTGTACTGTGCATCAGGGAAGAACTCGACCCTGGCACCCAGGCCCAGAACAGTCCAGTCTCAGCCTGGGTCCTCTGACCTCTCAGGCTCCAGCAGGCCCTGGAACCCGCTCCTTCTCACCTCAGGGCCCTCATTACTTCAGCCTCCCTCTCTGCCGGGAAGGCCTGCCATGCTGCCGGACTGCTCCCTACTCTTTCTGCCCCTCAGGAGGCCTTCCCAGACCCCTCACCCAGCGCTCCCCTCCCAGCCGCCCTCCCAGCCACCCCAGCACAATTGGGCATGTCTTCTACACACCATCGGCATGCTTTTTTTTTGTCACCTTATTTATTCTGTCTCTGCCTCTAGAATGTAGGTTCCCTGAGGTCCTTTTCTCATTGTCATCTGCGATATTCCAAAACTCAAAACTGGTACCCGGCATATCAAAGGTCTTTAGTAAATTTTTGTTAGAAAATAAATTGCTCACCAAGAGGGTTGTAGTGATTACCTGAGAATGCTCATTTCATCTCATCTCCTGTTTAAACAGTTTTCTTAGACTACAGCTCAAGAGGAGTGCCTGGGTGGCTCAGTCGTTAAGCGTCTGCCTTCGGCTCAGGTCATGATCCCAGGGTCCTGGGATCGAGCCCCGCGTCGGGCTCCCCACTCAGCGGGGAACCTGCTTCTCCCTCTCCCACTCCCCCTGCTTGTGTTCCCTCTCTAGCTGTCAAATAAATAAATAAAATCTTAAAAAAAAAAAGAATACAGCTCAAGAGATGGAATTTTTTTTTAAAGATTTGAGAGAGTGAGAGAGAGAGAGAGAGCGCTCACGAGTGGGGGAAGGGGCAGAGGGAGAGAAGCCAACTCTCCGCTGAGCAGGGAGCCCAACTCTGACTCGGTCCCAGGACCCTAGGATCATGACCTGAGCCAAAGGCAGACATTTAACTGACTGAGCTACCCAGACATCCCATGGAGATGGAATTTTTAAAAAAAGGTAGTTGTCAAAATTTATTTACTTCTTATATCTTCTTTTTTTATTGACGAGATGGAATTAGATGGAATTCTTGGAGTCCTCACTCCACGGGTCCTAGAGGAGAAGCAACGGGGCTGTTTTCAAAGAGATATCACTCCCATTTGAACAGAGATCAGGTGCTCTGTTCCAGCCAGGAATGTTACAAGGCCCCAGCAGGGTTCCACTTTCCCATTTGGTTTAAGTACAGTGCGAATCTTCATGCTCCTTGTGTAAGTGAAAAAAAAAAAAAAAAAAAAAGCCTTTTTGTTACAACTCAACTCAAGGGATCTTGTTACAGTGAGTAAAAATTAGTAAATTAATCTGCTCAGGTATTTGAGATGGGTTAGGCATCATTTCTGTGCATTCCTATCCCAAATTATCCAGTTGCGTTAGCATTCTGATTGACAGAACCCTCTCCATTCTGTTCATTGTTAACATCAGAGTACATATATTTTTGTCATGAATTTTTTAAAGAACTTTAAAAAAAAAAGACTTGCAAAAAGAGTTGACCGATATAAAAAGCATTTAATATAGAGAACACAAAAGCACCTTTTATCAGGTAAAAGTCCCTATGACATATATCAGATTACAGATTACACTCATCAAATCTCCCTTTACCTGCAAAGAATTTGTTTGAATACAAAATAACAAACTTTACGTCCCCAGTCTTCTTCAGACAAATCTTCAGCGTCACTCAACTTGGGCATCACAGTTAATTCAGCAAAATAATGATTGTGTTCTTCAAAAGAAAACAGACAATACAAAGTTTTCTAGTTTAAAAATAGCACCACTGGAGGAAGGGCATAGGTCTTTTAAGTGCCAAGTCCCTAAACAAGTGATTTACCACAATTCATGCAAACTAAACACGGAGTGTTGATGTCCTGAACTTTCCTGTGATCGGGGGTGAAACACAGAAGTGAGGAAACAAAGCAAAACAGTAACTTTGGAGAATTAAAAGACACACACGCACACACACACATCCCTGCCAGAGTGTGTTTCTCGTTTTCCGCCCGTTGTATTACCAGTCAGCGACCTCAACCACAAAGGGGGTCTTCACGTCTATCTTGCCGCTGTTGATGATGGAGCAGGCGGTGAGCGGACGGTCATGGCCATCAGTCGCCTGGAGTTCTATGGAGTGGACCACGGTCTGGTGAGAGAAAAGCAGACCCCTGGTTCACTTCTCACCAGTAACTGTGCGGATCACAGGTGAAATCAATGCCTAGTCTGAAAGCCCAAGTAGGAAACCAGGTTTGTTGTTGTTGTTGTTTTTGTTGTTGTTGTTTTTGGTATGATACAAAAGTCATGCAAGCCAACTACGGAAAACTTAAAATATTCAGGAAATGTATATATAACAGAATAGTGCTTACCCACCACCTTGCTACTGAAAGAACATATTTGTATATTTCCTCACTTCTTTTAATTAGCATTTTATATTCTAAAAATAATATTTTCATAAACACATAGCTCTAATAAAATGTATTTCTACCCACTTCATACCCCAATGTAAGAGTTAACATGGAATATGAGTCAGCTTCAGTGATACCCTGTAAACGGTGTAGGCATAAGAAACTGGGTCAGAAAGTAGATTTAGAAGTGGAGCTAGTTCTGGGTTTGCCCGTTTTAAAGCTGACCCAAGCCCTTAAGCTACAGGTGGAGTGAGAGACCCCACCCCCACAGTGGTGTGAAGGCTCTTTCTCTACCCTGGACGGCTGCACATCCCAGGTACCACCTTGAGCTTCACACTGAAGGAGGGAGGACTGGTCCAGGACTAGGAATGTTGGCTTCTGACCGGTTTCCCAAATGGGGCTGAGACAAAAATAGCAACAAGCTGTCTCTTTGCCTCGGACATGGTGCCACCTGACCCAATCACTGGCCAGTTTAGGTGAACTTAAAAGACCAGCGTGCTTCTAATAATAATCATATATATTGCTAAACATTGTGTCTGTGCACACATGTACACACGTATGCCTAAAGCAGTGGCTCCCCACCTGATTTTTAAACGTGCAACGTTTTAAAAAATGCTCATTTCGAGTTAAAATGGAAATCTCTATGTATATTTTCCAACAGTTTTTAAAAATGCTTATTGGTGGGCCCATCTCTGGACGTCCTGATTCTGTACATCTAGGCGAGTTCAAGAAAAGTGTAGCATTAACAAAGCAACCCAGGTGACGTCTGTGTTGGAATTCAGGAGAGTCTGAAAATTCCTTGAAACGGTGTAAAACACACACACATACACACAGTTTTTTTCCTCCTGGAGAGAAAGTCTATAGTTTGCATTAATTTCTCAAAGAAGTCTAGGACTCATAAAATGTTAAGGACTGTTCCTCTAGGCCCAGGCAGCGGGTCTTCCAGGACACAGCCCAGCGGGGGGAAGGAAGTTGGTACAGTCAGGTAGAGCAAGAAGACAGAAGATCTAGAGAGTGAGAGGAAAAACCATGACCCGAAGAAGAAACCACAACACCTGCACTCTTCATTTCTCCTACAGGTTAGCACGGTGTATTCAAAAACACTCGTCGCATGAATGTTTGAACCTGGTTACAGTTAAACTTTTTAAAACCCGGTTCGGTCCACTGGTCAAAACCGCTAACTGATGGAACACAGGCACATGCGTGTTTAGCTCACTTCACGGGCATCGTTCCGTCAGAGACTTGAGGAGTGCTGGCATTCATTACTGGGAGAACAGATGCCTCGAAGGACAGTTACGGCTCGTGAGAATATAGGCCTGTCCTTTACTGTGATAGGATGGAAAGTGATCTATGAAGTGACACGTGTCTGCCCTCGCTCCCTCTCCTCTCACTTGCCAACAAGAATCCTGTCTTTGGCGGCTCAGGCTGAACACTTCCTTGCCTTGTGAGGGAGTTCTGACTGGGTCAGCTCGGTTCCTGGCTTTTTGATGGGTAGAATCAGGATGGGGGTAGAAGCTGTGGAAGAACTGTTGCAAGCGAGCTTGGTTCACTTGCATTTGGATGGAAGAGACAGAATGGCTCACATGAAAATAAAACAAAATGGGGACACTTGGGTGGTTCAGTCGGTTAAGCGTCTGCCTTCGGCTCAGGTCATGATCCCAGAGTCCTGGGATCGAGCCCTGCGTCGGGCTCCCTGCTCAGTGGGGAGTCTGCTTCTCCCTCTCCCTCTCTCTCCTATCATGCTCGCTCTCTCTGGTTCTCTCTCTCTCCCTCAAATAAATAAATAAAACCATTAAAAAAAAAAAGAAAATGAAACCAAATCAAATATGGAAGGGGGGCTGGTCAGGAATGGTCCATGGTTGGGTTGGGCAGACCTTACACCTGCTAGTTCAGGAGCTGGGAGAGCTTCTGTGGGCAGCTGCTAGGGAGGAGAAATGCTGGGAGCAGAGGAAAATAAGGATTTTAAGAAGTGTTTCTCTGGATTATGAATTGGACCCCTGAGATATTCTTTGAGACATACCTGCAGGAATTTGAATTCCTTCCAGTAACTGTGTTTGCTCTCCTGACTGTGTCTTTGGAGGGGACTTGTTTCGGTATGCAACCATGTGGTGCTCGAGGGATTTTTTTAGTATTTTATTTTCAATTGTGGTAAGAAACCTAAATGTACCACCTTATCTATTTCTAAGTGTACAGTGCCGTAGTCTTAAGTATATTCCCATTATTGTGCAACTCATCTGCAGAACTTTTTTTCTCTTGCAGAACTGCAGCTCTGTACCCACTGAACACCAACTCCCCGTTTCTTCCTTCCCACCAGCACCTGGCAACCTCCATCCTACTTCATTTTACAGGTATTTGACCACTCTAGATACCCTTTAAAAGTGGAATCATATGGTCTTTTGTGACTGACTTATTTTACTCAACATATTCAAGGTTCATCCGTGTTGTAGCATGTGACAGGATTTCCTTCCTTTGTAAGGAATAATAATCTACTGTATGCACATATGGGGCCCGGGTTTTATTTGGTGACGTTAAAAAAAAAGTTTCCATTTATACCAAGTAGTGAGACAGATTAAGCCCTCAATTTTTCCGTGGCAAGTCTCCATCTTCTGCCCTGGTGCTCCTCACAATTAAAATACCACACACAGTTCACCTTTGAAGAGGCAAGTCAGCATAGGATGATGGACCTCTACCAAGCACATTTTAAGATTAAAATAAATCACGGAAGGTACTGTCGCTATAAATATAAAGCTTTGAATGAGGCATAATAACATATCACATTACCATTCCATCAATGACTTTTCCAAATACCACGTGTTTGCCATCCAACCAGGTGGGCTTGGTCAAGGTGATGAAGAACTGAGAACCGTTGGTATCAGGCCCAGCGTTGGCCATGCTGACCCACCCAATGCCATAATGCTTCAGTCTGAAGTTCTCATCTGGAAATGTCTCACCATAAATACTTACACCTGGGTGAGACAAAATTAAAAAAAAAAAAAAAGGAGAATCACCAGAAGTTATATGAAAGTAAATTCTTCAAAGGGAACCATAAGGTTTTAATAGATTTGGTTAAGAGAACCCTGTAGGACATGGGGATGGGGAAAAGATGGTCAAGCCTAAGGAGAAATAAAAGAAGTGATAAATTCACTCCTTTGGGAAGCAGGGCACCAGAGACTCAGACAGAAACTCAGATAAACACACAAAAAGCCTTAAAGATGGCACCATCCTCTGGCCTCAAAGCAGGACCCCAACCAAACAAGTCAACGATTTCACTCTGAAATCAGAAGCGCGTTAAGCCACGCGGAAAGCGGGATGAGCCATCTGACTGGGGCCATGTCTGTCCCGAGCTTCACGTCACTCCCGCCTCAGCACCCAACCCTGGTGCGATCAGCACTTAATAAACACCCTGAGCTAATTCTCACACCCCTGCAGAACAGTCTTCTCAGTCCCACTGTAAATGAGGAAACCGAGGTTTCAGAGCGTGAAAACTGCGCCGCAGAACCTGGCAGTCCCATGGCTTTGGGACCCTACAGCTGCGGCTCTTGCCTGCGTCCCCGCCGGAGCCAGGGTGGCCAGCCGGGCCGTCGTGGGCCCGACACCTTCCAGGCTCACCAGGCTGCAGAAGGGCCCAGCACCGGGAGCGCCGAGCGAGCCGACCTGGAGCAGAAGAGCCGGACGCGGCCATGGGGACTGGAGTTCGAGCCCAGCAGCAAGGAGAGCAGCACCCGCTTCTGCCCTAAGAGAACAGTACAGACCATGAGAAGCGTCTGCTCTGTCCTCCAACACCTGGAATGCGTGTCATGCCCGCCTCCTCCCTTTCTGCTTGGCTCTTCACCCTTCGGTTGCCAACCTCGAAATCCTGGCTCAGCTGGATGGACCAGAAGTGGCTACCAAAGGCAGGCAATTTAGAGCGGACTGGTCAGTGACAGACGACGTGTCCTGGAAGGAAAGCTCTGCTCACAGAAAGGTCTAGGCTGAACGTAAGTGACCCAAAAGGTCCTTCCTCCAAAACTCAAGAGAATTGTAATGCAAGACCCGTGTGCACACACTTACATTGGTGCGTGGCTCACGCACACACACACACACACACACGCACACGGCAGGGAAGGCAAAGGGAGAGAGACACGTCAGAAACGAGGACACAGGAAAGCTCAGTCACTGTTCCTGCTGGGCCCCAGGGTGGGAGCGTGGGACGCCAGGGTCCAGGGCATTGCTCCTGGGAGCTGCACACTCCTGCAGGGCACCCAGCTCTGCAGCAGCGGGGGGAGGGAGGGCTGCTCTCCCGGGCATCCTCTCCCACCCCACGGACCCAAGTAACCTGACCGGGTTTCTCTGCTCCATTCTCTATCCCCATCCCCTGCAGCGTTTTTGCAAGGACTAAAAGTAATTCTCCTGAAGGCCCTGGCAAATCCAAGGGTTTAATGGCAGCCTTTTTGTTGTAAGTAAATCATTGCGATAAACATAAAATTAGCTGTCGTGCTTGAAAATGGGCCCAAGGGTTTCTTTAAAAAGTTAGCAATTTCATACCCATCAGAATGAGTACTTGCCAAATTAAAAATCTTAAACTTGAAGTAAATTTAAATCCTAATGTAGTTAGCTATAGCGTGTGTGTTCAGGAAAAGGACTCACTACAGTTCTGAGGGAAAACAGCCCAGAGAGCTTGGGTATGTGCAGTCCCCCGTGAGGAACAATCAGCTCAGGGATATGTGATGGTCCATAAATTTAACTATTTGTGCTTTACAGAACTCTAACTTGGCTTATAAAAATGTATATTATAATTTTGACAACTCACTGATTACTTTTATTATTATTGTTGAAAAAGCGGACAACAATATGAAAGAATTTGGAAAAAAGGGGGTAAATCCACCTGCAATCCTGCCACCTCAACTCCGGTCTCTCCCTTCGGGCATGCTTCCCCCAGCCCTCCTCCACCACATCCGTGTCGGGAGCCGGCTCTCCCGCAGTGTGTGCACACGTTCGTATTTGACCTTTCCTTTCCGTGCCGGGCATCTTTCTCTACTGCTGCCTACTGGGAGTCTAGCATGTTAATAAATGCAGAGCCGTCTCCTGGATGAATATATCTCCACTATGGAAAGATAATGAACCAGAGCAATATTGTTTCAAGTGAGGAGGCCTCACTCATTCGTACCTGTAATTACATCTTGGGAGATGAGGCCCCCCAAACCCTGTCCTTCTGAAGAATTAGTTTGTGGTCATGAGGAATTTGTTTCCTATGTCTGGGAATTCAACTCGGGGGGTGAATGCACGGACTTGATCTTGGGTTTCAGTTCGGGAAGCGAAAAGGAGAAATACAAAAGACATGGTTACCACCGGTGCCGTCCCCACTCGTGAAGTCTCCTCCTTGAATCATGAAATCTTTGATGACGCGATGAAATTTGCTTCCTTTATAGCCGTATCCTTTCTAAAGAGATTATGTCAATTGAATATACGAGTAGATACAACCCACACTGCAAGATGAACCCCAGTGTTTACCTGGATGTGACTAAATGAGAAAACGACACAAACTACCTACAGAATTAGGTCCCTGCAACGATTTTCTGGTAGAAATGTAATCATTGACGGACCCAAAATAAAGAAATAAATCAACTGTGGAAGTAGGGTATTAATGTGAATAAGTGAAAAGAGAGCAACCTGCATTCTCACGTGCTGATTGCTTCCCCTCAATTTCTAGAACCCCGAGGACACTGAGCACCCAAAGAGTAAGATTTGGTAGGAAAATAAAGTAAAATATGTAAGATGTCTCAGGTTCATCAGACCTGCTCAATCAACACTCATTTTCCCGGAAGACATCTTTATGCTGGGCTTCAAAGAAGGAAGACCCCCTCCCATGCACATTTAAGGGATCCAAAACTGAGACATACCTCCCCTGTTGCGAGCGCGACAAAATTTTCCACAGTCTTGGGCACAACCTTTCCAAAGAGGCCAATCACAATTCTGCCAACATCTTTGTCTCCAATCCTCACATCGAAGAAGACCTGCGTGTGGGTGAACAGCAGAGCAGAGGGTTACAATGGGGAAAAGCCACGAGTAGGAGTGAAACGAAAGGTACAACCTGAGAATGCATCCAGATGCAAGAGCCCTTCCCCCGCCAGCAGGTGACAAAGGAGCTCTACAACCATCTTGTGGCTGCATTCCACCTGTAAAAATGTTCATTCCGCCAACATTTAGTGAGCACCCCCTATGGGCCAGGCACCACACGGAGGCGCTGGGTTTGAAATTTGACTCAGCACGGTCCCTAGTCAGCCAGTGATGTCTCTGAGAACTCCACACCCAGGGCGGCACTGTGGCGAACTCCCCCTTCCCAGCTTTGTGCTCTTCTGAAAGGTGATGCTCTTGATCTTGGCAGGAGAGAACAACAGGTAAGGGGAGAAGATTTATTTTTTTGTAACTTCGACCCGTGCCCAATTCCCAGGGAGTGCTCAGTAGACACCTGCTGTCAAGGGAACTGCAAGACATCAAAACGCACAGCAAGTCCTCCGAAAGGCCTGCCACTCACTTCGGACTCCGTAAGGCTCCAGGTCCCCAGCCTCGTCCAGAGCCCCGACAGAGCCATCTGCCCTGCCCACTCCGACGCCCAGCTCAGTCCTCATGCCCCCAAAGTCCCGCGGGGACACTGTGGTCTCTCTGAGGCACAACACGTTAGAATAGATGAAAGAAAGCACGTACCCAGAAGTGAGTGTGAGTCATGTTGTGTGCCGATGAACCCTACAGGTTCCCTGAAATGAGTTTTAAAAAACTGTTTCATCCGAAATGAAATGATACACGTTTTGCTTCACAAATCACTGTGTTAGGATGATGCAGACGGAATGCTTGAAAAGGCTACGGAGTCGAAGGGCATTCCATTAGCGGGTTTAGATGATATGAACCAATTTACTGTTTGAACGGGTAAAAAAAAAAAAAAGACATTCGAGAGATGGCTTTAAAAAATATAAGAAGGGTTGTCAAAGAAAAAAGATGTCTTACAGGTTAGAAAAATCATGAAGTAAAGACTGTCAAGCTTTAGCGCAAGACAAGAGCTTCTGCCAATACATCAGCCTGTCTGTCATGGGTTGATGTGATATTTAGTGCTCCGTGTGGCATTTTTGAATGTTCACATGGCCACAGCAGCCGGAACTGTATTATTATTTATACGGCAGAACTTTATAGACTGTATCAAAGACCGTGCCCTGGAGATGAGGCGGTGCACTTGAGGGTGACAGTTTGGCATGGCCCGGGGACAGGATGCCACAAGCTGGGTCACGCAGGGCTGGTGTCAAAGAGAAGCAGCTTCTCCAAAGGGATTTCCAAGCCCAGGAGTAAATTCAGGAACAGGGAATGATGAAGCAGCCCCGGGAGAAGAATCAGGGAACATCACCTTAAAGGAATGCCATACAAGACACTAGAAACGCCTGCCAGACTTTTTAACCTACAGAAGAGAAAATAAGGCCTGTGGATGTTTGGACAGCAAGAAGCATAGAACGCGGGAGAGCAGCGGGAGAAGGCGAAGAAAAAGGGCCTGTCACCCAGCAAAACTCTTCAATAAAAATCTGCCATTCTGATGCGCAGCCTCGCACACATACTAATACGATTTTCCCCCCTGCAAACTTCAGGGTCCTTCCGCTTTGTGACTGACAGCATGAAAATACAGCAGAGTTTTCCTGACTCTGGTGGAAATGAGAAAGTCACATCTTCCTGGGTCACAGGAACGCTGTATCCCCAGGCTGGAGGGACGCTAAGGGCTGAGGGAAGGCATCCTGGAGAAGGGAGGGGAGCGGCCTCCGGGGACAAGAATGGGCATGAGCCGCACCGGGCAGGGTTCTTTCTGGAGCCAAAGCACCAGGGCAGGAAATGGGCTCTTTGTGCAGGGGACCCAAGGTGGCTGCCAGGCAAACCCTCTCCCACTGCCCTCTATCACCCTGAGAATATCTCTGACTGCTTGCGTGCCCTTGGGGCCAGGCCCTCTTCTGGACACGGGGTGAGGCTGCAAAGCCCCTAGCCGCAGGGAGGTTACAGTCCCACAGAAAACACATATGTAAGTAGCTATAATATAATGGAAAATCTGGTTTTATAACAAGATAAGTACAGATGAAATGTCATGGGTAGAGGTGATGATTATCTGTGGGGATCAGGGTAGGCTTCCTGGCAGAGGTGGTAACTGGATTCCACACTGCACTTCAGGAGTAAGCTCAGTCATTTCTTTTTTCCCCTGAGGGCTGCCTTTGAAAGTCATTTGAAAATGATGGGCCACTGGAGGTAGAGAGAAGAGGGAAGAGGAAGCAGTCACTCACACAGCTTGATCCTAACCCCTGTAGGGTTAATCCTGCTTCCTTCCATTTCCAGAGCAGCTAGGGCAGACGCCAAGTACAAGAGCCAACTGTTCTCACACCCCCGCTGCACCGCTAACTGGCTAGGGGACCTTGGGCAACTTAATTGAACTCTGAGCTCCTGTTCCTCATCTGTTCAACAGATGACCCTTCTTTTCAGGGCTGCAATTTCACGGGAGCATTAATAAGGTAACATAAATAACACTAACAATTGACCTCTTAAATCATGGCTAAGCACTTTACCTGCTTTATCACATCTAATATGCAAAAAAAAAAAAAACCCTGTAGGTAGATATTATCTGTGTCTCCACTTAAGGAGAAGGAAATGGAGCTTCACACATTAAATCACCTGCCCCGGGGCACCAGGCTGTGTAGCCAACTCCATGCTCTAGAAAGTGCCAGCAAGTTGGGCCATGCATGAATGCAGCTGGAAAGATGGCAGCATTATTCTTTCTAGTCTACGTGCCTGACCTTGCCCAGAACCCCTGGCATCTGCTGAGAAGTGCAGGGTGGCAAATGCCTATTCGGGGGATGTTGAGACCAGTGAGCCAGAGTGTGGACCCGAGGCTCCAGGGCTGGGCTGCGCAGGCCGCTGAGCTGGTGGCCACTGAAGGCCCTGGGGGGACAGTGCCTCATGCCTCTCTTATTCCAGATTCCAATTTTAAATGCAATCGGAGGAAAAAGAAAGGACTGCTGGGGAAAACATTAGAGCAATGGCCAATTTATCAACTTCTCTGAACTCAGAGAAATAATTCGATTTTTTTAAAAAATTGTATTTATTTATTTGACAGGGAGCTAGAGAGAGCAAGCACACAAGCCCGGGGGGGGGCAGGCTCCCCACTGAGCCGAAGGTAGATGCTTAACCGGCTGAGCCACCCGAGTGCCCCTCAGAGAAATAATTTTTAATGTCTCTATTTTCCCATATATTGACTTGTTTTAAAGAGTCCATTGAGAAAGTCATTCGACAGGGTCAAATCTGTAGAAGACTCGCCTACACCACTAGCTTTTAGAACTTCACGATAAATTTGGTAGGAAGGGAATGGAGATCTATTACTGACAGTTGAGTGCAGGAAAACTTGCTCAGTGACAGCACCCCAGCCCATGGGCAGAGATGCTCCAACTTCCCCTCCTGTAGCCACCAGCTTCCTCCCTTCTCCGCGCCCCCGTAGACATTTCCAGCTCCGGGCGACACACAGATCGTGACTGACCTGATCGGGGTGGGTCTCTGCACTGGGTAGGTTTAAAAGCATCCCTGGGGAAGTCTGTTCCCAAATACCGCAGGTGATACACTCACAGCAGGAACTGATTCATGTTTATCTGAAAGTCACACCTCACTGGGAATCTTGTATTTTATCTGGCAATTCTACTTCCTTCCCCCCACCCCCATCTAAACCATCAGCAAGTCCTGTTAGTTACGCTGCAGAACATCTTTTTCACGTCCCTCCGCCTTGCTCCCCATTTCCACGGCCACCACCCAAATCCATGCCATCGCCATCTGGACTCTGACACGGAGCCTGAATGACCTCCCACTTCACTCTCCGCCGAGCGACCACAGTCATTGTTGAAAAGCATGTATGAGATGATGCCAGTCCCATGCTTAAAACCCGGGAGCTCTAACTGCACTTAGACTAAGAATTCAAATTAGAAGATTAACTGCCGCAAGACCTGCTCCTAACTGTGGCCTCCAAGGCCCCGCACGATTTTGCGGCTGCTGACCCTTCCAGCCTTATCTCAAGACAGGCCACTCACCCCTGGGCTGGAGCCTGTCCCCTCTCTCTGTCCTCTGAACACTGATGGCTTTCCTGGCCAGAGCCCTTGCGCATGCAGCTCCCTTCACCTCCCAAGTGATGGCCAGGCTGGTTTTTCTTATCCTCCAGGTATTTTTAAATGTCACAGGGGCTAGAGACGGACTTACAATAGTCCCCGCCCCCTTATCCACGGTTTCCATTTTCTTTTTTTTTTTTAAAGATTTTATTTATTTATTTGAGAGAGAGAGAATGAGAGACAGCACGAGAGGGAAGAGGGCAGAGGGAGAAGCAGACCCCCTGCCAAGCAGGGAGCCCGATGCGGGACTTGATCCCGGGACTCCAGGATCATGACCTGAGCCGAAGGCAGTCGCTTAACCAACTGAGCCACCCAGGCACCCTCACGGTTTCCATTTTCCCAAGGTTCAGTTATTCACCTTAACCGTGGGCCCAAAGCAGATGGTTCTCCTTGTGAGCTGCGGTCAGAAGATGAGGAGCCTAACACCTGGGTCACCTCACTTCATCTCATCAGGTAGATACTTCATCACCTCCCGCATCGCAAGAGGAAAGGTGAGTGCAGTAAGATATTTTGAGAAAGACGACATTCACGTAACTTCTTACAATATAGTGTTATAATTCTATTTTATTATCAGTTATGATTGTTAATCTCTTACTGTGCCTAATTTATAAATTAAACTTTCTCATTGGTATGTACGTATAGGAAAAAACATAGTATATGGGTTCAGTGCTCTCCTGGTTTCGGAATCCACTGGGGGTCTTGGAACTTAGCCCCTGCAGACAGGAGAGGTTTACTATATGTTCTTCATCATTTTATGAATGTTGTGCTTACAGTTATATCCCGAGAGACCCAAATTGTACGTGCAGACTGAAAGACTCCGTCTCCCCCACCCTCTCAGCTCTATGGCCTTGGACAAGCCATTTCTCAAAACTAGATATGCCCCAAATACCAAGGGGCTGGGCAGAGGAGGTGCTCAAAACAGTGGGGCTAAGTTTCTCTCTCTCACACACACACTACCTGCAGCCTGGTAAAGCCTTGCTGTTCATTCTCAGGCTACATCAGATGTTGGGGTGACCTCCCTCTCCGCACGGCCCTCATTGTCCGGACCCCCCCCCACCCCCCACCCCAGCTGGGGTCTGTGGTAGAGGACTTAAACACTCTACTACTGGTTCAGTAGTATCATTCCCACTGGCAAACACCGGACTTACTATTAAAACAACTTGCAGCTGCCCCTCCTTCCAGATTCCAAGACACTGCTGCCAGTGGGTTTTTCTAGAAGTGGTTATCAAGGGCACCAAATTCCCTCCCTTCCTTCCTCCCTCGCTCTGTCTCTCCCCACACCCTCCACACCCTCCCATTATCTTCTAACCTGGGTAAATATGCTGGAAAACAGCACCGACGGTGGAGAGAGGCGGTCCCAGGCAGATTCCCCCGCCCCCCATCAGTCTCCCCCGCCCCCCATCAGTCTCCCCCGCCCCCCATCAGTCTCCCCCGCCCCCCATCAGTCTCCCCCGCCCCCCATCAGTCTCCCCCGCCCATCCCCTATAGAGATTCAGAGGCTGTGCGTGCTAGCACCTTCCCAAGCTCAGGGTCCAA
>NC_138375.1:123956039-124024009 GCF_054177405.1 Leptonychotes weddellii | reverse complement strand
GGCTCGGAGCGCGTCTCTTCCGCCCGCCCCCGCCCGCATTCTTCCTGCTTCCATTCCCGGGTCCTCGCCACGCCGAAGGAAGTACTCGGGCCGCCTCCTTCCTGGAGAAAGGGCCCACTGGTTCCGGAAGCTTCCTCCAGCCCGCCCCCCCCCCCAACGCCCCCGGCAGGTCACGTCGGACCACCGGCCCAGAGACTAAGTTCAAACTGCTCGGCCCGGCGCCCCCAAGTCGCCCGGGACAGCGCGGTCCCCGCGCGCCGGCAGCCCCCTCCCCCTGAGCCCCGCGGCCGCCTCGCGTCCCCCGCGCCCGGGAAACCCCCTCCTCGCCGCCGCGGACACCGAGGACCCAGTCCCCAGAGCTCCCCCGTCCCCCTGGCCCGCGCGAGGGCAATTTGCTGCCCGCCAATCAGTCACCTTGGCCGTCACGGTGGGGCCTCGCCTGCTGACGCCCGAGGCCCCCGCAGAAGGCGCGAGCGCGCCGAGCCCCACGCAAAGCGCGAGAGGGAGCAGCAGCCGGGGCCCCGGGCCCATGGCGAGCGGTGGCGGTGGCGGTGGCGACAGCGGCTCGGGCGCCACCTCAGCCTCCGGGACCGTTGGCTGGACTCCCGGGCCGCTGCGCCTGCGCGCCTCCGGTTGGGGTGGGGGGGTTGATGGGCTGAGGCGGTCGGGGCAGTGCCGGAACCTGGGGCGCGCTCCTCCCAAGTTCAGCCCAGCGACCGGCCAGGGACTGGGCGCGGCGCGCTGCGGAGGCCGAAGCCCGGGCCGACGGACGCTCCAGCGGCGGGGGCGCAGGGCGCTGGGGGCCGGCGCGAGTCCGCTTGGCTCGGGCGCGGTGCCCCAGAGAGGCGCGGACGCTCGGCGCCCCGGAGCTGCGGGGTGCGCGCGGGGCATCTCCGGCAACTCACCGGCGTAGGCGCGTGTTAAACCTGGCCGAAAGTTCAGGACTCTCGGCGCTCCGAGTCCGCCTGGCAGCTTGCGCGCTGCGGGGCGGGAGGCTCTGCAGACCGGTTCGGGTCTGTGATCGCTGCTGCTCTTGGAGGAGCCCCTCCGCACCTGTCAGGTTCATGGGAGCTCATCGAAGACATTAGCCTAAAATACTGGACGCCTTTCAGAGCTTTGGGACCCCTGGATGGGTTGACTCGATGACATGTGATGAGTGACCCTTCACTGAGATGATTCAAGTTGGAGATACAATTTTTACAAACTTATGAATTGGGTGTAGGAAGATGATTTAATGATACGGGAAAAATTCGTTGTATTTTTTAATGGAAACTCAGGCTGCAAAATCATACAGAAATTTTGATCTCAGCTGTGAAAATAAATACATGAAGCCTTTTTTTTTTTTTAATGGAGAGAAACGTACCAAAGCATTTACAGAAGCTATCGTGATAGAATTACGGATTTTTGCTTTCTTTGTAATTTTCTGATTTCCCAGGTGTTCTATATTGAGCATGTAAGTATTTTATAATCAGGAAAACGTTATTTTAAAACTCAGTGCTTTCCGAATTAGGACTTAAAACTTTTTAATGCTGGAGTACTAGCTCCAAAATTAACTACAAATTAATAATAATAACAAATAACTACAAATTCTCTTGGTTTTCTGAGTGGCTGCCATGACCTTCAAGCCAAGATTTTCCTTGGGTAAGCAGATGGGATTCCTACGTGTAAGTGTAGATGTAAAATTACACTGGAACCATTTCTTTTTTTTTTTTTTTTTTAAGATTTTATTTATTTGAGAGAATGAGTTGGGAGAGGGACAGAGGGAGAAGCAGACTCCCCACTGAGCAGGGAACCCGACACAGGGCTCAATCCCAGGACCCCAGGATCATGACCTGAGCCAAAGGCAGACGCTCAACCCACTGAGCTGCTCAGGTGCCCCAGAACCATGTCTTATATATAAAGGGAATGACTGCCACTTTGGAGGGATGGGTAGAACACATCCAAACTACTTTGATAATTCAGTCCAGTGAAAGATCTAAAGGCTTTCCTCATAACCTCCCACCCCCAAAAAAGAGTCTTCTCTATTATATATATATATATATATATGAAAAAAAAGAGTTATTCTTCAGTAGCGATCTAAGGGTATCAAAGCACTTATCCCACTAAGTGATTGTGTGTACTTTTCTGTATTCATTACTCCAATTGTTTTTGTCTGCCTCTGTTACCAAAATGTAAGCACCACCAGAACAGGGAGCATACCTGTTTTTATCCCTGCTGATGACCCAGATCTTTCAATGTCTGGTATATAGTGATTTCTCAGTAAATATTTGTTCAGTGAATAAATGTGTCTATCTACGTACTTTTTAAAAATCACTTTATTGGGAAGATTAACACAAATAAAAGTGCACAGAATGTAAATCAGTGAATTATCACAAAGCAAACACAACTAAAACTGCACCCCCCCAAAGAAATGAATATTCAAGAGCTCCCTGAAAACTCCTCTTGTACCCACTCCCAATTACTAACATTTTCTTTTCCCCAAATTAACCATAATCCTGACTTCTTACATCATGGTTTAGTTTTTTAACTTCATATAGATGGAATCTTACAGCTTGTATTCTTTCGCTCAGATTTATGCTTGTGAAATTCATCTGTGTTTTTGCACATAGCTATTTTGGTGCATAGCACAAGGTAGGGGTCAAATTCCATTTTTGGGGGGGGATATCCGCTTATCCCAGCACAATTTACTGGAAAGTCTCTTCTTTACTGATTGCTCTGTAATGATATTTCTGTCATGGAACAAGGGTCCCTACATGCCTGGATCTGTTTATGGGCCCTCTCTTCTGTCCCACTGGCATCTTTGTCTGTCTTCGTGCCAGTACCACATTGTCTTAATGAAAATAGCTTTATAATAATAAGTCTTCATTTTTAGTAATGCAAGTACTATCACTTTGTTCAGCAGATTCTTGGCTCTTCTTGACCCTTTCCGTGTCCATATAATCTTGAGAATCAGCTTGTCAGTTTCCATAAACTGGGATTTTGATTAGGATTGCATTGCACCTCTAGATCATTTTGAAAATACTTAGCATATTTGTAATATCCCGGTTCATGAGCATAGCATATTCCTCCATTTATTTAGGTCTTCTTTAATTTCTCTCAATAAGATTTTATACTTGTCTTCCTAAAGGTCTTATTCATATTTTGCTAGATTGACTTCAAGGTATTTGGGGGTTTTTTGTGCTATTGTAAATTATACCTTTTTAAACATTCATTTTCTTGTTTGTTGCTATTGTAGTAAAATTAATTTTGTACATTATTTTTGAATAAACCAACTTAGTTAAACTTATAAATTCTAATAATTTCTCTGTGAATTATTTAGGATTTTCTACACAGACAACTATATCATCCATGAGAGTTTTATTTCTTCCTTTCTAATCTCTATATGTATTTCTTTTTCTTGCCTTATTGCATTGGCTAGGACCTTCAGTACAAAAGGATAGAAGAGTAGGAGGAGTCATTGTTTTGTGGGTTAAGTTGTGTTCCCCAACAAGATATGTTGAAGTCCTAAGCCCCAGAGTCTGTGAATGTGACTGTAGTTGGAAATAAGGTCTTTGCAGATGTAATGAGTTACGATGATGTCATACTGGAGTAGGGTATGACTGTGACTGGTGTTCTCATAAAAAGAGGTGAGATAAAGACATACACAGAGAAAATCACCATGTGAAGGCAGAGACAGAAATTGGAGTGATGCATCTAATGCCAAGGATCATTGGCAACCACCAGAAGCTAGGAAGAGGCAAGGAAGGATCCACCCCTAAGGCCATCAGAGAGAATGGGGCCCTGCCAATGCCTTGATTTCAGACTTGTAGCCTCCAGAATTGTGAGACAATAAATTTCTGTTTTAAGCTGTCCAGTTTGTGGTACTTTGTTATAGCAGCCCTAGGCAACAAGTAAACATGTCTTGGTCCCAATTCCAGGGAGAAAGCTTTCAATATTTCACCATTAAGTCTGATATTTGCTGAGGTTCTTTTGGGAATGGATATCATTTTTCAGTTTATGAAAATTCCTTTCTAGTCCTAGTTTGTTAGGAGTTTTTGTGATGAATTTGATCAACATCTTCTATTAAAGTCAACTGAAATAATGTTTCCCCTCAGTCTGTGAATGTGGTGAATTGCATTGATTTTTAAATCTTAACCCAGTGTTGCATTCTGGAATATGCCCAACATGTATTGGCCTTTTTATATATGGCTAGATATGGTGTGCTTATTATTATTATTATTTTAACAAACTTACTGAAAACCGGGAAAAAAAGGCATTTCTCCTGAGGTTTGGGGAAAAAACAATGGGTAAAGTGGCTCTAGCTTTCTAGTTGATATCAAGCTGATCTTTAACATTCCATCTTTATGTTAATGGATAAGTTTGCTATTCTTTTTTCAGGATATCTGCGTCTGTATTCATAAGTCAGACCAGCCTGAAATTTTCTTTTCTTGAAATTTCCTGCCAGTTTTTATATCAGGGTTATTCTGGACCTCTTAACAGGAGTTGGCAAATGGTAGTTGTCCTTCCTGTGCTCTGAGTGAGTTTGGGAAAGATTGCCTTCATTTCTTTCTTGAAGTTTTCTTAGAATCCCCCAGGGCCTGGAGTTTTCTGTATTTACACAGCTTTAATTATAGGTTTAATTTTTTAAAAATAGTTGAAGGATTATTTAAATTTTCTATTCTTCCATCAGTGTTTACATGTATATTTTGAGGAAAATTTCTCTATTTCATTCACATTTTAAAATTTGCATGCGTAAAGTTGTTTAATACATCTTATTATAACCTCATAGAGCTGGAAGACTTAGAGTCATGTCTTCTTTTTCATTCCTGACATTATTTCTTTTTCTTTGAACAGCTTCACCAAGGGAGCTGGTAATTATATTTATTTTCATTTCATTAGCTATGTTCTTAAATTTATTATTTCCTTCCTTCTGCTTTCTTTTGAGTTTAATTTACTGTTATTTTTTTCTATCTCCTTGAGATGGACTCTTTTGTCTTTCTTTCTTTTTTTTTTTTTTTACTCAGTAATATGGATTTATATCTCCTCTGTGTCTTTTCATGGCTTGATAGCTCATTTTTTTTTATTGCTGAGTAATACTCCACTGTATGCTGTTCCACTGTTTGTCCATTCATCCAAGCAAAGGCAATCTCTTTGTTGCTTCCAAGTTTTTGACAGTTTTGAATAAAGCTGCTATAAATATCTGTGTGCAGGTTTTCGTGTGGACATAAGTTTTCAACTCCTTTGGGTAAATACCTAGGAGAGTAATTATTGGATCAGATGGTGAGAATATGTTCAATTTTGATGGAAACTGACAGACTGTCTTCCAAGGTGGCTGCACCAATTTGCATTCCCCCCTTGAAATAAACAACAACTCCTGTTGTTTCACATCCTCAGCAGCATTTGGCGTTGTCAGTGTTTTGGATTTTAGCCATTCTAATAGGTGTGGGGCAGTAGTATTTTACCTTTTAATGTTGTGTAAGCCAAATTCTCTTTTTTAAATCCATGAATATCACAACATCTCTGAGAAGAAAGAATCCTGAAAAGTAAGACACAAAGAAGTTAGGTTTTTTAAAATTTATTTAAACTAAACAAAAAATAAAAGTTTACTCAATTGTCCCCCAACCCCAACTACCAGTCTGTTCACTGTATCTATGAACTTAATTTTTTTAAATATATTTTTTAGATTCCACATGTAAGAGAGATCCTATAGTATGTGTCTTTCTCTAACTTATTTCACTTAGTTCATCGATTTTTTTATCCTTTCTTCTTCTATGTTGTTCTGTGTGCCATTATAATGATAAAATTTCCCTTATTAAGCACAGCTTTAAATGCTTCCCACAAGTTTTGATATGTAGTATTTTCTTTAAAGATTTATTTATTTTTAGAGAGAGAGTGTGCAAGCAGGGGAGGGGCAGAGGGAGAGAGAGAATCTCAAGCAGACTCTCTGCTTAGCGTGGAGCCCAAAGGCGTGGGACTTACTCTCCTGACCTGAGATCATGACCTGAGCTGAAACCAGGAGTCGAATGCTCAACTGACTGAGCCACGCAGGTGCCCCTGATATGTAATATTTTCATTATTATTCCCAGTTAAAATTTTACTTTTTAAAACCCATGTGTTATTTAAAAGTGTAGTAGTTTATTTCCAAAATATGACTTTAAAAAATCTTTTTGTTAGTGATTCCCAGCTTTGCTCTATTCTTTGAAAATGTGTAGACACTTGCTTAATGATGTAGGACCTGATCATATTTTTGCAAACTGTTTTCTGTGTATTCAGTGTATTATTCTACCCTTGTTAGATTCTCTATTCTCTATCTGTCCATTGGATCAAATTTGTCAATCCTGGATTTTATATCTGTCAATCCTGGATTTTTTATCTATTAATATACTCCCAGGACCCTGAGATCATGACCTGAGCCAAAGGCAGACACTTAACTGATGGAGCCACCTAGGTGCCCCTGAAAATGTCATTCTTAAAGGATGTTTTTGGCCAGTATAAAGTTGCTTTTTTCAGAAATATGAATATTTCATTTCTTTTGACTTACAACCTCCATTATTTCTAATGAGAAATCTGCCATTATTCTAATTGTTACTCCTTTAAAAATAATTGGGGTTTCTTTTTTAAGATTTCATTTTTAAGTAATCTCTGTACCCAGCGTGGTGCTCAAACTCATAATCCCAAGGTCAAGAGGTGGACTATCTACTGACTGAGCCAGCCAGCCCCACATCTGTCTTTTTTTAATCTTGGTGATATTAGTACTTTTCTCTCTATATTTGGTTTTTTAAGCACTTTTACTAGAATTTGCTTAGGTGTAGATTTCTTTTTATTTATCCTGCCTGGGATTCATAGGGCTTCTTAACTCTTGTGACTTGATGTCTTTCACCAATTTTGGAAAATTCTGTCATTAACTCTTCAAAAATCACTTATAATTAGTCTCACTACCTAATACAGTTTTCATTTGTGTACCTTCCTTTGGAGTCTCTGTCACTTGTTTCAAAAAGCATTTGAAGCAATTATAGTGTAAATTATACAATTAAAATTATAAAATATACAATTAATATTAAATCTATGCAAATATATTGCATGTATGAATTATGAGAGGAATTGGCTAATATGTTGGCAGTTACCGTCTGTAATATCCAAATAAACCATGGAGGTGTAATCCTGTTATAGCGCTCCAATTCTGTTGTTCTGGTTTTCATTCATTACAAAGAAGGACTGCCTGTGTTCCATTTATTAATGATTTATGAGTACCAGAGAGTACGGTTTTGTCATTCCATCCTAGTACATAAGCGAATTTTAGATCTCTGCTACTTTTAAAATAAATGTGACTCTCAAAGCTACATTTCAGTGTCTTTCAAAACACTTTATTTTTTTGTGCACTGTGTTAATTTTTTCCTCATTTATATGAATAACATCTTAGTTGAGTCAGACATTACTTTCCCTCAAACTACAATGAACCTGGCACAAATACCTTTGTTAAATTCAGTTCATGCTTAGCAAATAAATGCCTAAGGCTTTTGTCAATGACTAGCTTATCTGAAGGGTGAATTTTTGCCTGGACCTTTCTTTCAAGGGTTACGATGAGGAAAGGAGCAGTCACCTTCGCTCATCAGGAGGCAGTAGGGTCTACTGGCTGGAACTCAGGATTGGGGTGCGATTACTGGGACTTTCCTATTGTTCTTGTCTTCATGTGCATAGCATATTTTTCTGGAACTAGTCATCTACCCAGGAGTTTTCCCCTTCATGGACTGCCTTGCCAAACTTACAGGGACAGAGTCTCCAAGAAATTAAACAGTCATCTTGCTTTTATTTGCCACCCTGAACAAAAGTGACCAACGCTCTTTTTTTTTTTTTTTAGTTTTTATTTAAATTCCAATTAATGGGGGCGCCTGGTGGCTCAGTTGTTAAGGGTCTGCCTTCAGCTCTGGTCATGGTCCCAGGGTCCTGGGATCGAGTCCCACATTGGGCTCCCTGCTCAGCGGGGAGCCCGCTTCTCCTTCTCCCACTCCCCCTGCTTGTGTTCCCTCTCTCCTGTCTCTCTCTCTTTCTGTCAAATAAATAAATAAAATCTTTAAAAAAAATAAAGTCCAATTAATGTACAGTATAATATTAATTTCAGGTGTACAATATAGTGATTCAACACTTCATACATCATCCTGTGCTCATCACAACAGAGGCCCTCCTTCATCCCCATCACCTATTTCACCCATCCCTCCACCCACCTCCTTGCTGCTGACCAACACTCTTAATGACAGGCGTGTCCCCCTTCTCTCCCTCCCTGAGCTCCTTCACCAACCAGAGAAGAAGGGGTACCACTGACATTTGTTGGCACTTACCCGTGGTAGGCCCTGGGGTACAAAGGCGAAGATGCACAGATGCATGGTTCCTGCCCTCAAGGAGCTTCAGGTAGGATGTGGGCATGGAAAGGGCTTAAACGATGTAAAGTCACATTTGTTGCATGTCAGTCAGTGGGCCAGAGGGTATGAGGTGGGACATTCTGCCCCGTGAGAAAGATTGCAGAAGGGAAGTCTAACAGTCACTCAGTTCCTACAAGGCTCCTTGGACACACTACCCCTTTTAAGCCTGTGAGGTAGACACTGTTAGATAAAGCTGAGGAGCTGAACTGCACCTGAAACTTCAACAGTCCTGCTTCTGTGAATTTCAAGTGTGAGGGGGACCTCACAAATCTCTAACTTAAAGTCAGCGGTCAAAAGTGGTTAGTATAGGGGACACGGAAGCCTAGTTGGCTTTGAGTATGAGAATTGGGAAGCCATGAGAAGTGGCGAGCCAATGAATATAGTGCTTGCCACTTAGAGTGACATCAGAGATTGATTAAGTATTGATTATATTCCAAAAATTAGGGAGAGTCCTTTTATGTGAGGGCACTACGATCAACTCGGATGATTCCTACTTCATGCTGCGTTGATCTGAGTGCTGGATGGGTCTACCTTGACGGTTCAGGCAACTTTTTGCAAAATTCTTTGGAGACCATCTGTTATTTGATTGATCTGTAGATTTGTGTTCTCTCCTGTTCTCTGTTGTTTACTCTTCACCAAGGCTGCCAACTTTTAAACAGTCCTGGTATAAATGTGTGTTCCTAAACCTTTGTTGATAGATGTGTTTTATGCAACAGTTATGAAGTCCATTAACACCGAGCGCTAAAACACAGAAAGAAACCAAAGAGATTTATAAGCATACGGAATGCCCTCACCAGATCCAGTTGAAATAATAAATCTAAAGTCAAGGGGACATTTATGAATTTACCATGAGCATATTTATCTACTTCAAAACATGTTCTGTGGAACCGAATCATACTATATATGAGACTTAATTTAAAAGGTAAAACACAAATTAACTCATCTACTGCTAAAGACTTACTGTGTTTAAGGAAACCACACTCTTGTAGAAGAGAAATCCCACTTTAAATACATCTACGTCAGTTGCATTCCTGGAGATAGAAATTGCCTGAATGATTTTTCTTTAAAAACCGGAAATTTGGGAAAGCTCAAACAATTTGTATTTTTAAGAGGCATGGAAAGACTCCCAGCCCGACTGTTTTACAAAAACACCCAATCCCTGGTAGCAGCAGTAGTCTAGAGGGCAATTTTTCCTTGGCTGCTGTCTGAGCTATAATTGGTGTCCTCAGACACGTCCCCCACCCCCACCAAAAAAAAAAAAAAGTTGGCAAAGTAAAAATGGCGGCATCTATCTCCTTGTTAAAACATCAGATTGACAAAATCCATGTACTCCTCTGTTTCAAAAAGTTCCAGCTCTTTTAAACATTGGCATTCTTATCATTTTGTGTGCTCAGTGCTGGCCACTGTCTAACAACATCTGTGTGGACTTCTCCTCCAGGATCTTTGCTCCATCGGCTGATAAGCCAGTCACTCCAAGGATATCTGGTCAAGAGCACTGATCAAGAAAGCAAGCCGATAGCATATTTGAAATTGTTACAGAAAATGTTCCTTCTCCTCTTGCTCTGTTTGTTTGTTTGTTTGTTTGCGCCTATTCGAAGGTAGGTCTGAAGGGCAGAGAGCTTTCAGGTTGATGAGGCCTGGGTACCAGAGTGGCAGTTTAATGTGCCTTCCTCGGAGAGAAAAGACACTGATATTGTAAATCTAGCCTGTACTCACTGTCATAGGGCTAATCCGTGGCCATAAAATTAGAGTCAAAGAGAAGATAAACTGCAGGCCACTGTTTTCATGTCAATCCAAACAAACACGCTAATGCATTATTTTAGGAGTGAAAACAAAATTCTTTAATTACTCCTTAAACATGGGGCTCTCAGTATGGGCCTACTCTAACAAACAATTTTGAGCAAATTAATTTTTCTTGTATGTAAAAAAGAATTTTTTAAACAATAAAAAAGGTTATTACACTTAAAGAAAATGAAGGGAAAAAAGATTTTTCAAAATCCCAATCCCCCCCAGTATAAATACTGTTAATATATTGGTGTTTTTCCTTTCAGGCTTTTGGCTCCTGTGCTCATCTAACTTTGCCTTTTATTTTATTTTATTTTATTTTATTTTATTTTATTTTATTTTATTTTATTTTATTTTTTTCACTGAATTCAGTTAACATAATGTCCCAGGATGTCTTTTCTAATATATAAGCTGAAAAAGTTTTTGGAAAATGTGAGATGACTTATGGAAATGAAAAAGCAGTATCGTCTCTTCTGAAATACAAAAAAAAATTGTTCGAAAGACAAGATCTTCAAATCTCGTCAACACTGCACAGTAGTTTCAAATGTAGCAACTGAAAATGGAATTGGAGCAGGGAGCAGGGAGCAGGAAAAAGAATCCGGGCCTAAGCGGGAAGGCTCTGGAGCTCCGCCCGCCTCTCAGGTGAGCCCTCTGAGTCCCTGCCTGCTCGCAGGGCCACACCAGCCCCTGGCAAGCCTCACGTGCCTCCGCGGTGGCCCCCGCCAGCCAGCTAGCCAGCCAGGCCCGGGGAGGAATGGGGCCGCGGGGCTGGCAGAAATGCCCTGCCCCATCTGCCTGGCTCCTAGGGTCTTCTGTATCACAACAGGAGCGCCTTTCATCTCGCGCCTGGGGTCTAACAGATAAGGGTGCGAGGTCTGGGCCAGGACATCAGTCAGTGCTGGGCTGGCTCTGCCACCGCAGGGCCACGCGTCACCCCATCCACAGCTGCTCTGAGCCCCTGGCGGACCCCGCAGACGCCGTCCCAGCAGCTGGGGCCACAGTCGGCCTGTCTGCCCGCATCAGCCCCGATCGAAGTGTTGAAATCGGGGAGAAGGAGGCTTTTTACCTCTCTTTCTACCAAGGGCACATCGGAAGCTGTTGGGAATGATTCTGCAGAGCCTCTCAGGTTTCCGTTCACTGAGGGAACGTGCCAGAGAAACTTGGACACTATGACATTTTCAATAACAAGACCCAATAAAGTGCCTCAAGGCTTGATGTAGGTGCTGGAGTTCTAGACTCTCGTGGCTTGAAGGGGCTTTTTTCCAATGACGTTCTTCTTAGGAGTGGATGACTTCTAAGCCTAGTTCCAAAGAAACCAAGGAGGTTGTTAATTCCATCCTCAGAGGTCACTAAGAGTCCTGCCTTCCACGGCAGTTGTTACAAAGTTAGCATTTCAAGTCTTCTGAACTCCCTGACAAGCAGTGGGAAATTAGTAATCATAATGAGGGGTGTGTTTGCCTTGGTAGGAAGAGGGCCGGCATGTCTGTATTGTCACTGAATGCTGAATTCTATCAGTTCTGTGGCGGATCGTTTAATGACAATAAATCCCAAAATCCCAGCCCCCATCTCGGTACCTAATGTCACTCTGCTGCTCATCTCCTCCAGGGATGGGTCCATTTCTCCATCTCTTGAAGCCGGGCTAGCCTTGTTTGTTGTCCAGCGGAACGTGGGGGAAGTGAGGTGGTCCCCGAGGCTTGGGGCTCAAGTGGCCTTGCACTTCTGCCTTCCCGTCTGGGGGCACTGAGAGACACTGCCCCAGGACACTGAGCGGCCACGTGGGGCGGAATCAGGCACCACCACCAGCACCAAGTGCCAGGCTCAGGGTGGGGTTGGGGGTGGGGGGGCGGAGCCAGCGGAGACTGTCAGCCCCGCCCCCAGCGCAGGGCAGGCAGCCTGTGCACAAGCGTGGGGCAGACTGGCCGAGGAGCTGCGCCCAAGTGTGACACCGCGGTGAGTTGTTCTTGCTTAAAGACGCTCAGTTTTGGGGGGTGATTTGTCCTGCAGCGATCAATAACAGCTACACTCTGTCACAATCTTGGATCTGTGATTATCATATAGGAGCTGATTTGCTTCAAAGAATCCCATGCAATTCCTGTGCAATCTTCCATTATTCCTCATGCAGAGTGACAGACTCTTGTAAGGAAACCTGTTCACTTTCTTTTTTTTTAAGATTTTATTTATTTATTTGAAAGAGAGCGAGAACACGGGCAGGGAGAGGAACAGGGGGAGAGGCAGACTTCCCGCTGATCAGGGAGCTCCATCCCAGGACCCCAGGCTCATGACCCCCAGCCGAAGGCGGTGGCTTAACCGACAGCCACCCAGGCGCCCCTGTTCACTTCCTTACTAAAAGAATACTCCAGCCTTCCCAGGTTAAGTAGTAAGGAGAGCATCTCATCTGGGAAGGGCTGTTCCTGTTCTCTGGTAGCAGTATCACCACCCTGGCATGGATACAGTCCCTTCCCCAGGGGAAATTGGACACCAACCTCTGCGCCCCCCCCCCCCCCCGGCAATACCCTCCCCCCAAGGTCAAGCAGCTAATAAGGATTCAAGCCCAGCAGACTGGCTCCCAAATCTGCAAGTCAACAACTATACTCCACTGCCGCAAAGCGCCCTCCTGTACAGTGGCTCCTAGATGAGGCGCTCTCGGCTATCTTGGGAGCCCTGGGGTGCACACAGCCCTCTCTAGTGAGTTTCCTGCTGTACTAGCTCCCAATCTATTCCCCAGCCTGCCTGCCCAGCCAGAAACTGTTTGCCCTCCACAGCCTAGGAGCACCCCTCCTGCGACAGCCCAGGCCCCAGGGTGGGAGCGTCTTCATCCCAGCTGAGTAACCTTGGGAATTCCTGTTCCCTTCAGGGAGTGCCAGATAACGTAAACGCCTCACTCTCTACCTTGCTAACGTCCCTCTCGGTTTTCCTTATGGTGCTCTGAAGGCTGGAATGCTGAAACTACATTCCCCAAGACTTCCTTGTGGCTAGTGTCCACATGTGACCTAGCTTTCACCAACAAGACATGCCTTTTAGGCATGTTGAGTGGTGGTCCCTGCAGGGAGAGCTCAGATCTGGCAAGCACCATGAGTAAGACTCCTGGATTTCTTGGTTCAGCTGTGCTGGAAATTTTGGAGTCTGTCCCTGGTGTCCAGGGTGTGGTAGATGGCAGTGGTGGGGAGGTTTCACTAGAACAATCCAGTAGAGAGTGGTTGGCCATTTCTCCTGGCTGCTTTGAAACTGGCTGAGTCACCAGCAAGCCCAGTACTCTAACCTGTCCAGAAATTCTATAAACTACTTTATACCTCGTAATAAGCTCCTCTCTGCTTAAACTACATGAATTCTGTTGCCTGCAATCAAAAGGCCTGACCAATATAAGGTTATACAGCACCCCCAACCATAGGAATGTGCCCTACAAACAAAGCACATTGGAATGCAGTAGCCCAGCATCCGTATAAGTAGCTGCAAGGCCATTTCCTTTTGATTCCAATTTCCACCTGCCAGCCCCACTGTAATGGTGGAAATTCAGAGGTCATACTGAGGAGAACAGGACGGGGGCCACAAAACCTGATCCAAATAGCAAATGTTGGGTTGGGGATAGGCTGAGGCAACAATGAAGTCAAACTCACAGAGACCTCGGGTCTTAGCAAAAATGAGCAAGAGAATGCACATCTGAAGAGCAAGATCAAGTTGGTTGGAGAAGTAAAGCCAGGATACCAGGTCTACATCAAGTTTCATGGGCAGCACTTGGCTGAGTCAGGAACCCTTTATGAGGAACCCTAGCCCCCTACTACAGGCTTGCATGTACTAATCTTAGTGGCACAAGATATAGGATACATCTTAAAATGTAATTAATGACTTTTTCCCTGTGGCATGAGGGAATGAGGAGATGATATCTCCTACCAGACATCAGAGATATTTTTTTTTTAGAGATTATTCTTCGGATGAATGAAGGAAATTTCATACTGAATAAGCTAACATCGGATGGTGAATATATTTTGGTTTAAGATGTAAAATGAATCAGAAGTCATTTGGCTCAGTCAGCCAGAGTATCATCAAAAAATGTTTTCATTGCAAGTGTTACTTTAGTTCATCTTCGTAAGATCAAGTATAGTCCCTGGGAAGAAACAAAAGCAATCCCAAGTGAAGTTATTGCTTCCGATGTCCAGAGGAACTGTGAAGAACCAATCCTTCCTCTGACTGACAGGTGGGAGGCTTTCAGAGGGGAGGAAGCCTTACGGGGCAAGGGAGGGGAGTGCTGCAAAACACAGCTTGCTTGTCTGCGTGGCACTTTGAGCCCCAACTCAATCTCCATGGCATCCACCTTGGGACAAGCCCAGGCAGCTAACCAGCAGAGAAGGATCTCTACATCATGCCTGGCATTGGCTTCACCTGTCTGAAGGGCACATGTCATTCCCTAGGGCATCCCCTTTATCCTCTTTGCCCACAGCAATGCAGTGAATACATTGGGGTTGTTTTTCTTTTCTTTTCTTTTCTTTTTTTAAGATTTATTTATTTGAGAGAGAAGGAGAAAGAGACCTCGAGTGGAGGAAGGGGCAGAGGGAGAGGGAGAGAGCGTCCCAAGGAGACTCCCCGCTGAGGGCAGAGTCCGACGTGGGGCTCGATCCCACGACCCTGAGATCATGACCCGAACTGAAATCAAGAGTCTGACGCATAACCGACTAAGCCCCCGCCCAGGCACCCCAAGGGTTTTGTTTTTTCTTAAGTTTTGAGTATTAAGAACAATCTATTTGAAGATTTTTCATAAACACTTTCCTCTTGCCTAAATTCTTCTAGAGATTCCATTTGCCAGGACCTGTGACGCTGACTTTCTAGCAGGTGTCTTTGCCAAACTTAGGGGGAGACATGAGAGGACATGCGACCTGTCATAGGCGATAGCCGTCGTGTGGGACTTTCAACACAAATTCCTACTATTTTAATGAACAAGCACTGAAAAAGTCGTTGCTCTGACAGACCATGTTCCTTCACCTGTCCTCATGAGGAGACATTCGTGCTAACCACAGGGCTATAGATTTCAATATTCTAATATTGACTTTATTTCAATATTGTAATTCAATATTGCAATTCTATAATATTCCAATATTATAATAAGGACTTTTGTTTTTTTAACGTAAAATACATGGAAGGGGACTGATTAGGGTTTGTTTATATCAAATCCTCAATAAGGTAACATTGACCAGTTGTCAGGTTTTTTTCTGGAGCTTCCTCTCTCCTTAGTGGTGTAGTTACCATTTAAGGGGGATTTAGTCTACATTCATCTTTTTTTAGCTAGTCATTTCTTTTTTCCCTGTTGGAAGTTGGAACTTACGATGTCATGTGTAATACATTAAAATTCTTTCTCCTCCTCCTTCCTTTTCAACCATTGCTTCCTTTTAAAACTCACAACCTCTGGTCCTTCTCTCATGGTTTTATCTGATGTGGTTACTCTAGCTGGTGAAGGTGCTTATTCATACAAGTATCACGGTTATCTTTATCATATAATCTTGGATTACACACTTTACACAGTTAGCACAAATATTTATAATGGACTAGAAAAAAACACAGTAGAACTTTCCAGATGACATGACAGATTGAACACACTTGTCTAATTTTGCTGCCTCCTGAAGCCCTATGAAAACTACAGTAAAGAGATTTAAAATAAAAGATAAACTTGCCAGGGGCAGGGTCGCTACAACAGGAGGTAAGAACATTGTGTAAACTGGAAAACAGATGGACAGGAGGCATCTTAGCAAATGCAGGAAACCAGATTCTCACCCTGGAGCGGGGCAGACTGAGACGGAAGCTCACTTCTCTGCACAGTCCTAGAGGCTAGAAACTGGCAGCACAGGAGGCTTCTGGAACCAGAGGGGGAGGGCTGGAATGCAGAGCAAAATCAGGAGGCCTGATGAGCTGTTCTTCAAGTGAGCCACCCTCGCTGTTTCCCTCTCCACGCTGGGCATCAGCCCCTTTCCAGCCTGGCAGAGCCTGGAGATTTAGTCCCTTTAGAAGTCCAGAGGATGTCTGGACTGGGAGATGCCAGGCAGTGCTAAGCGGGAAGGTGAGGAGGGGGGCTACCATTTGAAAACAGCAAAATTAAGCAAATGTTTGTGCACTAAATAATGAATCCTCTTAGCTTTTTCTGCTCTTTAGCTCTCTGAATACAGGAATCAGGCTTTTACCTTCTAGGCAGGAGAGAAAGAAAAGTATCCCACCTGGAAACGGACGAACCCTAGAGGAAACACCTACACCTATGGATATCAGGAGCACCCCCCACACACAGTCCAGCCAGATCATTCAACAGCGAAGCTCAGCATAGATAAGCCCAAACCAAACATCTCAAAACTTCCAATCAGCTTTCGGGTTCCCCATGTTAAACATAAGTAGACAGCCAAGGATTGCCAAACATCTGCAGCATGTCACTAACCCTGAAGATTGCGTTACTAATAAGATTATTTTTAAAAATAATAATCTTCAATAATGAAAATAAAGTTTTATGAAAAGGAAAAAAAAAGATAGAAGCTAAAGGCAACCAACGGGGAGAAAAGCAACTTGGAGACATTAGAAGCAATGCAGAGAGCAGAGCAGAACAAAACACACCCCAAATCATGACTATCCTCAAAGAGTTAAGGGAAGGTACTGCATTTAGGGATCAAATGCCAAAGAACAACTGGCCGAAAGAACAAAAGAGAAAATGAAACAAAAAACCAAAATGAAAACCCAAGTACTTCCAAAGAACAAGGAATCATTTTTCGAAACTAGAAGCATAATAACAAAAACGGTAACAGGGCTGGGATTAGAAACATTGAAAAAGAAAGTTGAATAAATTTTCCAGAAAATAGAGGAAAAAAAGATAAATGGAAGCTAAAAGATTAAAGACAATAAAATTAGGTAACTAGTATAGACGTATCAATAATAGCTTAGAAAAGGAGAGAAAACACAGAAAAAAGAGGGGGAAAGCATCAAAAACTTTCAACTTTCAACTTTTTTTTTTAAGTTTTGAAAAGTTTCCCAGAACTGAAGAACATAGATCTGAACTGAAGGAGTCAGTAGGTATCCAAGCACCATGAACCACAGGTGATCCACAGCAAAGCATGTCATTTTAAAATGCCAAAATAGGAGGAAGAGTCTACAAGCTTAAAAAAAAAAGGGGGGGGGGTAACGAGTCACATAAAAAGGTGCGGAATCAGAATTCACCTTTCTCAACTGCATCACAGGAAGCCATAAGGCAATGGAGGACCGACTCCAAATTCTGAAGAGAAGTTATTTCCAGCCTAGAATGCACTGCCAGCCGAAATATCAATCAAGTGTAGAATAAAAACATTTTCAGATGTGAAAGCTTGAAAAATTTTTACCTTCTGGGCACCCTTCCTCAGGAAGCTCCTGGAGACTGTGCCCTACCAAGGCAAGGGAGTAAATAAGCCATGAAAGAGGAAGACACAGTATGCAGTATGCAGAGCTGGAACACAGGAACACGGTGACAGCAATCCTAGGATAATTGGGCACAGGATGCCAGGATGACAGCTGCACAGCAGGTGAGGAGGGAAACCAGTTTCAACTGGAGCAGCGTGACTCAAGAGATAGATGTAGTCCCTTATGCTCCCCTTTTCTCCTCATGAACCCATTAGAGACTGTGTTCTGCCAAAACAAGGGCATACACCAAGCATGGGAATCAGGAGACAGGGAATCTAAACTTGGAGATAGACAAAGGCAGTTCAAGATGGCAGCCAAAGGAAAGGAGAGTTCTCTAGGAGATATATATATAGGTTTTTTATATATATACCCTTATGTATATATATATAGTTGAAATTGGTCTGTGTTTGAAATGTTTTAAAAGGCTATTGATGGTATAGGAAGAATTAATAAAAAACTAAGCAAAGGCAGTAAGCAAATGAAAAAAATCAAGGCAATTATTAATTTCAGGAAAAACAAAAAGTATATAACATTGAATATATTTAACCAAAAATTATACTATAATGGTACTGGGAGGATGGGGGATGTGAGATAGATGGATGGTGATGTAAGAAAACTCAATCCTCAAGTCCCATAAACAGAAAGTCACATGATAATGTCTAAAAGAGAGGAAGGAAAGATAGCATAATTTACATACAGTATTTAGGACCGAAGTGTCATGATGGTTTTAATTTACTTGTTAAAGAATTCATCAAAAATGTGAGTGTCTAATTACAAGGATGTATATATATATATACCTTTTGTAATTTTTCATAATAAAAATTTATGAATAAAAATATATGATATAAAAAAAGTTGTGTAAATGCTGGAAGCAACAACTCAAAGTGATACTCTCTCAGGACAGACACCAGAGATGTGGTGAAGAGGTCAGTTAGGGACCCGTGGTTTTTTTTTTTTATTGGTTTGGTTTGGTTTTTGTGAGAAGCCTTTTAGTTGTTACTTTCTGACCTTGTAAACGATGAGCATGCTTCACTTAGATAAAAATAAAAATTTACTTAAAAATTTGAAGAAAGAAAAGAAAAAAAGGACTCATGGTCCAGTTACGTTCTACCACTACCAGTTATATGACTGGGCAAGTCCTTAACCGCAGAAGACCGCAGGGTTCTGAACTGTTCTGTGAAGTTCAGCTAGCCCCTACTTCAAGTCAGAGCCGCCACTTCTCTCATCAGATACAGCTTGTTTGTTTATTTAAATGTTGTCTTCTTCATTACTTTAAATTTTGTATGTCTAGAGGTCCAAAACCCTTTCCCGATTATCCATTCTCATTGAATAGAAAAGTAACTCTCAACAGTGATGACTTTAGCTGTTGGTCACAAAAATTGGCACTTGCACCTGGGTTGATCGTCTTTACCGTCAACAAGAAAACCTGGTCTTCCTAGATTCCCAGTCTTTAACGTGGAAAAAAATATGGAGCATGTGGAACAAAAATAGCTCAAATGTAGAATCACTCAGGGAATAATTTGGACTTACATAGTTAAATGAAAAATCTCCAAAGTCATATTCACCAGAATTACATCCAAGAACAACGTTTTATTTTGCAACTAACTGAGATGAATAGCAGCTTCAGTAGCTCTAAGCAAAGGCTCTATTCATCAAATTTAAGGACATAGGCAAAGGAAATTGATTCATTTCTGGACCTGATTGAGTTTCCACAGTTGGATGCATTGGAGGGAGACACGGCCTGAATGCTTCAATTCTCTGGTCATTGCCTGCATGTCATCTGGTCTGGAACGCCCTGCCCTTGCGTCCTCGGGTCCGACCAGTTTCCCCACAAGAGAAGAGACTCTTAGCGCCATACCACTTTTATGATAATCAATGAGATCTTTAAGAAATACTTGTGATCTTTCAATGGAAACAGAGCCTTCTCTGCGGAGATGCCTGTAGGTGGGAAACTAGAGATGCATGAAATTTTGGAATACCTTATGAAAAGGAAGGCTTAGCTTGGTGCGTTGGACTCCGTTGGTGTTCCAGCAAATGCTTGTTAAATCAATCAAAGGTCTCATGTTAAACTTACTACATTTGACACAGTTACAAGATTTATTTCTTTTCACCTCCTCCCCCTCATCCTGTGAGTCTGCTTGGGAACCAGAAGGTCCTTCTCCTGTGGCATGTTATCGTGGCCACTTCTGTTCCCTTGAGTCACTGAGTCACACTGGCTCTAGAGATGTCTTAACTTATCTCTAGAGTATGAAGGCAGGGACCATGTCTGCTAATTCACCCTTCACAAGGCACCTAGCAGGTGCTGGGAAAATACTTGTTAGAGGAGCAGGCTTGGTTCTGGCTTTGTATTCTCATCACCCAGGAGGCTTGTTGGATGTCAGGATGCTAGGTTCCTTAGTTAACTCGTTAACTTGGGTTTGGAAGCCTTGCCCCTGGAGTCAAAAGACCCTCAGTTTGAACCCCAGCTTGACCTATTAATTATAGGACCTCAGACCATTTCCTTAAACTCTCTAAGCTTCAGTGTCTTCAGCTCTAAAAAGGAAGTGATAACCTTCCCAAGATTTTGATGAGAGTTTAATGAAATTATGTATCTAGGATGGTCTAGGATAGAATCTAGTACATCATAGGTACTCAGTAATGCTAGATCTTTTCTGTTCACAGATCACGTTACTGATCAGTAGAACTTGAAAGTAAGAAGGAGCTGCAAACTTTTTAATAGTTCAAAAAGACCAATAGAATTGTTACATTGACTTATAATATTAACAAAAATGTTAAGCTTTTTAGGGAAATGTATCAACTTACTGTCTCATGGTAATCTTTCTTGGTACATAGATGTCTCAGATTAATTACAAATGAACTATTCATATTATGTAATGTAGTATGTAAAAACTCAAAATTGGGACGCCTGGGTGGCTCAGCCGGTGGAGCATCTGACTCTTGATTTCAGCTCAGGTCATGATCTCAGGGTCGTGAGATCGAGCCCGCCTCTGGTTCCACCCTCAGCAGAGTCTGCTTGAGATTCTCTCCCCTCCCTTTCTCTCTGTCCCCATCCACTTGTGTGGATGGGCACGCACACGCTCTCGCTGTCTCTAAGACAAATAAATAAAATCTTTTTTTAAAAAATAAAAACTCAAAATTTATGAAGTATCCTTTGTTTCTTGGAACTAAAAATTTCTTGGAACTCAAAACTTATGAATCCTTGGTTCTTGGAACTTGGATCTTTGGTTATTCAGAACCACCTGTTTTGGGGGCCTGGCTCTCAACTCTCTAATTATAATGGGCTTACAGAATTTGGGGACTGAGTGTTCAATTTGAGTGTATTTAGTCATAAAACGAAGCCAATTTTACAGCAATAAGAACACATTCTGCAAAGACAAAGCAAGTATAATTTTGCCTGAAACATAACAACTGCATATGTCTAGTTTTTGTTAGAGGATTTTATTGCAAATCACTAAATAGTGGATGACGAATCATTTTACCACAGGCTTTTATTATCAGATGGCTGGAATCTCGCAGTGGCATGAACTGACTAGGACATTCTAAAGAAAAATAGAGTTATAGTTGAACAGTCCAGATTAATTGTGAAATCCTCAAAAACCCTCAGCTCTCTTGCATTTTACTATTTAAAATGTTTCAAGAAATTACCAGCAAGAATACTTGGGGAAGATAGTCTAAAGATAAAAAATCAAAGAAGAGTAACTATTTACCAGCCTCCTGAATATACTATAAAAATCCTAATGCTTTCATAAGATATCACCTGCTTATTTGTTTATTACCAAATTCCAATGGGACTGTTTATGGCATGAAAAAAAAAAAAGCAAAAGGGGGAGGAAGAGTTTTTATTTTATTTTATTTTATTTATTTGAGAGAGAGCGAGAGCATGAGCAGGGGTTGGGGCAGAGGGAGAGGGAGAAACAGACTCCCTGCTGAGCATGGAGCCTGGCCCAACATAGGGCTGGATCCCAGGACTCTGAGATCATGACCCGAGCCAAAGGCAGATGCTTAACTGATTGAGCCACCCAGGCGCCCTGAGAGAGAGAGAGCTTTGGATGCGTTGGTAGTATTTCCTGACTTCTCTAATAGGTGGATGATTTTTATGTTGTTTTGTATTTTTAAGTCAAATTTCCCATGATCCTGGTTTGAATTAGACTGAAGCTGGACTGAAATTGGGGGGAGGATTTTTTTTACTAACAGAGTAAATAAACATTAAGCTGCTGCAACCATGAGATAAATCCTTGTATATGTTTTCTTAAACCAAAGATGTATTTACTGCCCCCCCTTCCAAATTTTTATCACTACTCTGTTGATGACATGAAAACCTGCTCTAGGGAAGACTGCAAGGAACCATGTGTCGTTTGTGCCCGTTGGCCATGTAAAATGACTCACATTTCCATCACCTGTCCCCAAAGAATGTGTATTGTGTGTTTTATCTTCCCCCACTTAGGGTCAATTCCATGATGAGGCTTGATATCCCAGAGTAAATCTTGAAGGTGTTGCCTAGTTATTTGGACAAGAATTGTCTCTTTTAATCCTTTGCTCACAACGTATAAAATAATTAAAAATAGAACATTGTGAGTACAATTACAGCAACTTGGACCTTGCAAAAGTATGAAAGGAAGCTCTCGATTTTCCTACCAAGTGTACATTTTAATGGCTAATACCTCAATAATAATATCTAGCATCTCATAATACTGTTGCATGATATTCACATGTCATAAACAATATCTCGTTTTGTTCCTACAATCACCCTATGATGTAGGTGGTACAAATATGATGAGTGTCACTTTACAGATGAGGAAATCAAAGCTCAAAGGGAATTTAAGTTACGTGCCTGTAGTGAAATGGCTGGTAGGTAGTGAATCACAACTCAGGCTCTAGTGCTCTTCCTCCTCCTTCTGTATTTCTTTTACCGCTTTTGGAAAATGAGGTGAGGGACACCTGGGTGGCTCAGTCAGTTAAGCGTCTGCCTTCGGCTCAGGTCATAATCCCAGGGTCCTGGGATTGAGTCCTGTATCAGGCTCCCTGCTCAGCGGGGGGAGTCTGCTTGTCCCTCTCCCACTCCTCCTGCTTGTGCTCTCTCTCTCTCTCTGACAATTAAATAAATAAATAAAATCTTTTTAAAAAATGAGGTGAAATTCACATAGCATGAAATTAACACTTTTAAAGCGTACAATTGTGTAGCATTTAGTACATTCATAATATTAATCAATCAGTACCTCTATCTGGTTTCAAAATATTTCATCACCCCCGAAGAAAATTCTGTACCCATTAAGCAGTCATGCCCAGCCTCTTCCAACCACCCATCTGCCTTCTGTCTCTATGGGTTTACCTGTTCTGGATATTTCATATAAGTGAAATCATACAATATGTGACTTCTTGTGTCTGGCTTTCATTGAGCATGTTTTTGAGGTTCACTCACATTGTACTGCGTATCAGTAGTTCATTCTCTTTTAGGGGTGAGTAATGTTCCATGTGATGCTTATATTACAATTTCTTTATTCATTGATGTATATTTGAATTGTTTCTACTTTCTAGGTTTTTTTAAAGATTTTATTTATTTTAGAGAGAGTGAGTGAGAGAGAGCCCAAGCAGGGAGAGGGGCAGGCAGAGGGAGAAGCAGACTCCCCGGTGAGCAGGGAGCCCATTGCAGGGCTTGATCCCAGGACTCTGGGATCATGACCTGAGCCGAAGGCAGATGCTTAACCGACTGAGCCACCAGGTGCCCCTCTACTTTTTAGTTTTTGTCAACAGGGCTAAGAACATCTGGACATTTGTTCAAATAATGCTAATTGTTGCTAATGGCTCTTTAGATTGTTTCCATTTTTTGACCGTTATAAATAATGCTATGAACATTTGTGTGCAGATTTTTGTGTGGGCATACGTTTTCACTCGTGTGTATACATAGGAGTGGAAATGCTGGGTCATGTGATCATTCAATGTTTAACTTTTTGAGGAACTGCCAAACTGTATTCTTCAGTCACTGTACCATTTTACATTTCCACCAGAAATGTGGGAAGGTTTGAATTTATCCACATTCTCACTGACACTTGTTACACTGTGCGTGTATTTTATTTTTTTAAGATTCTATTTATTCATTTGACAGAGAGAGAGCAGGAGAGCACAGGCAGGGGGAGCAGCAGAGGGAGACGGAGAAGCAGGGAGCCCGATATGGGGCTCGATCCCAGGACCCCGGAATCATGACCTGAGCCCAAGGCAGACGCTTAACCGACTGCGTCCCCCACGTGCCCTGTGTGTGTGTGTTTTAATTATACCTGTCCTAGTGAGTCTGAGTGAGGACCTAGCAGCATCTCATTGCAGTTTTGATTTGCATTTTCCTAATGACCAGTAATTTGGAGCATCTTTTCATGTGCCTATTTACCATTTGCATATCTTCTGTGGGGAAATGTTTACCAAGTCCTTTGCCCATTTTTGAATTGGGTTGCTTCTGTATTTCTTTTTTAAGAAGTATTCTGTCTCCCTTAAAATTCCATACTCGCTCCCTTGGAAAACTTACCTTCCCGCTCTATCGGTGCATAATTACATAGAGAAAATACAATTGCACATTCCTGAGATATTTTTACATGTGTATGTTTGTTTTCGGGGGTCTTTGTTACCTGTGTGAAGCGTCTATAGTTCTCCACAGGTAGAACTCATGACCTAAGACTGGAAGGCTGCGATCATTCTTGGGCTCGTGGTTCTCATTCATGGTCATTTGCCAGTCACCAGGGAGCTGTCCTCAGGAATAGCCCCGAGGAGCCAGGGCTGAGTGGTATGCTGGATGGCAGATTTGGGGACGTGGGCTTCGATTTAAATGGAACCCGGAAGAAGAGGAGTCGCCTGGTTTGCTGTCCTGTGTCAGATGATAATGTGACCCCACTTTGGAGTGAAAGGTAAGGCTGGGGGTAAGGGACAGCGGGGATGGCAGTAAAGAGAGAAAGGCGGCTCTAACAGCCGCTTGGGCCAGAGGGTATGACCACGGTCGGACACTTGCCGGGAGTCGCGATCATGTTTACGCTCTTTGTATTTGTGTACCTGTTCCCTTTTGTCTGCCGTGGTGCTGAGTGCAGCTCTTTGTGAACGTGCCAGCCTGTCTTAGGGTGTGCTCACAGAAGCATAGGCGAAGGTTCTGTGCAGATTGGGGCCGCTATTTTGAAGGGGAGGCTGGGTGCTTTCAGAGCCACCCAGGCCATTATTTTGAAGGGGAGGCAGGGTGCTTTCAGAGCCACACAAGCTGGTGGCTGCAGCGGAAAGAAGGGTGAGAAGTGACCAGAGGGAGAGAGAGGCTGGGGAGCCAGATTTCAGGCTGATTTTCTCTGGGACCCCTTCCTGACACGGCTCTGTGTTTATCCCTCACACGGGTCTATATTCTTTTGCAAATGTGACTGGATGAGACTCGGAGATATTGATTTACAGACTCTTCATATTCTCCCTTTCACCTCCCTTCTTTTAATCAGATGGTTGGCTCTGGTTCATGATCTCAGGAAAAGGAGGTAACTGGCCACAGCGCATAAATACCTATAAATGACTTATTTTTGTGCTTCCATAGCCCACATATTGGGGGGGGGGAGCTTAGAAGATTCTGGATCTGAACAAAATGCCTGGGTGAGGGGGGTTGCTTTCCTCTCACCTCCAAATTCAAAAGAAGATTCTCCTGGGCTGAGCTGGGGAGGAGGAGAGCTAAGGTGGGTACGTGGACATGAACAGGGAGAGGTGTGGGGGTCCCCGAGCAGACAGGGCAGTGCCCTGCTTTCTGGGAGAGCCTGGATGGTGGTGAGGCCCCAGGGAGGGAAGAACTCAGTGAGCTGTGCTAGGCTGAATAATGGCCCCTCCCGAAATGTCCCCATGCTAATTCCAGAAGCTGTTCACCTATGTTACCTTCCACGGCAAAGGGGACTTTGCGGATGGGCTTAACTGCAGGATCCTGAGATGGGGAAAATGAGCCTGGAGTACCCAGGTGGATGCAGTGGGACCACTGAAGGCTTGCAAGAGGGAGGCAGGTGAGCTGGATCCCTGGAGATGTGATGATGTCACGCTGCTGGCTTGGAAGATGGAGGAAAGCGCCGGGGGTCCAGGCATGCAGCTGGCTTCCAGAGGTGGCCAAAGCATGTAAACGGATTCTCCCGTAGCACTTCTAGAAGGAACCAGTCCTGCTGACTGACACTTTCATTTTAGCTCCTCACACCTATTTTGGCCTTCTGACGTCCAGAACTGTGAGGTAATACGTTCGTGTTGTTTGTGGTGATTTGTTACAGCAGCGCTTGGGGTCTGGGATGGGGGGGTGGACACGGGAGTGCTCAGAGGCTGTGTCGTGCATCTCCTGCGCCCCAAGTGGGGCCCAGCAGCAGCAGAAAGCCAGCAGGATGGTTTAAGGGACCCCATGCAGGGCCAAGGGAAGCCCCAGGCCTGACTGTGTGGACTGATGACCAAGGACCCAGTCCCCTGGCAGACCAGCAGCACCCCGGAATTTCCTGTCACAGTCCAAGGGGAGACTTGCTCCCTCCACGCAAGATTAAATGTGTGTCACCCAAGCCTCAGTGAGAACTGAGAAATGAAATAAAGTAGGTGAGCATTCTCCCACACCGGGCAGGGGGACTGAAATTCCTACTCTCTATGTAACGTTTTCATTTCAAGAGGAGGGGATGGAGCATCCGCCATGAGCTCTGTGCTTGATATACGTGTGTTCTAGTTAGTTGTCACGGCCCAGTGAGGTCAGCATCCCTTGTCGGCATCAATTTAATTTGCTCCTGGAAATGTGCCAGAGAGGGCTTGCGAAATGAGACTCTATTCCGTTATTTTAAATACAAAACATTATAGTGAGCTCCAGTCTTATCGAAAAATTACAGTCACCTCGCTCCAAATATCACCGAGCATCTCAAGTAGCGATATAACCACTCATCACGGATTTCTGTATCATATAAAGCATTAAGAACACCAATTGTCTAATTATTAAACACTGGGCATTTTGTGTTTGATACACAATGCTATGCAGTATTACACACCAACTACATCTTCCTTCCACACTGAAAGGAACGGTAATGAGAATAAACAATAAGCAGAAATGTTAAAGATACACAGTGAGTGCCAGGAACACTAACGAAGGGCGCAGGTCTGAGATGACCATGGTTTTCCCTACAGCGTCCCGGCCAGGGGCAGGCGTGCACCATCACTTGGTCTCTGCCACGTCCATGAGGAGCCCTCGAAACCTGGATGACCACCGAATGCATGACCAAGTTGGGACAGTTGTTGGGAGGCTGTTGATAATCACGCTGGGATAATGGTAAGAACTGGAACACTCTGGAGCAAAGTGGCATTACGTGGTCATTCCATTTAGAGCAGCTCTGCACTTCAGAGAATGAATTTTGCATTTTATGGTGAACATGTGGAGGGTAAGAGTCCAGGGTGTTCTTGTTCCTCTTTTTCAGGCAAGAGAAAGCGGGACTAAAAGCGAGTAAGCGCTGGCCCAGGGTCCCACAGGGTAGAAATTCAAACCATCTGTAGGCTTCCTGCTGTGGTTTTTGTGAGTGGTTTCAAAGCCTTTAAACTTGGACCTCTTTCCTGAGACTCCAGAGAGTTTGTTCCAGCCCCACCAGAGGCACAGGGAAGCCGACGGCTGTCCCTCCTTCCCACCCCTGGCTTACAACCTCTGGGGCTGATCGGAAGGCGCCGGTCTGAATGGTCCTTCATCCCGAGTGTGCTGGTCTATGTCAGGGGCCTCCCTAGAGCAGGGGAGATGGGACACCGTTGTTGCCCCTGATGCAGAGCCACTGACCCAGCCATCCATTCTTTCAACTGATATTGCCTTTTGCTTCTAACCCACGATTCCTCTCATGAGCCCTCTGTTGGTTTGCTAGCACGCTGTAACAAAGTAGCCCAAGCCTGGTGGCTTAAAACAAGAGACACATTGTCTCACAGCTCAGGGGCCAGAAGTCTGAAACCAAGGTGTTGGTCGGCAGGGTCATGCTCCCTTCAAAGGCTCTAGAGGGGAATCCTTCCGTGCCTCTGCCAACCTCTGCTGGTTCCTGGTGTTCGGTGGCTCTTGGCAGCCGGACTCCCTTCTGTGCCTCCATCTTCATATGGCCGACTTCCCCGTGTGTCTGTGGCTCTACGGTGGCCTCCTTAGGAGGATATCAGCCATTGGATTTAGGACCCATCCTAATCCAATATGACCTTATCTTAAATACTTACCTCTGCCAAGATCCTATTTCCAAATATGATCCCAGGGTGAGGTTTCTAGCGGACATGCACTTGGGGACCTGTGGGGGGGGTCACTATTTAACCCATCGACACCCCCTTTTACTTCTCACAAAATCTCCACCTCTGTGCTCTTGCCAAGGCATGATCAAAAGTTAAACGTCACTGGAATATCCATATGGGAAAAGTCTCAGGTGCCACAGTGTGGTGGCAAAAGATGGGGTGGGGGTCGGGCCAGGGGCCTCGTCTGGAAACTGCGTTGGCATGGCTCTTTTACCAGAGTGGGGGAAAGTCCATTTCTCTACATGAATAGGGGTTAAGGGGTCAGAGTTTCTGATGGAAATTGGGGAACCTTAAGATTTTCCAGAGCTGAGGCACCTGGCCCACTCAGTCAGTAGAGCGTGCAACTTTTGATCTCAGGGTTGTGAGTTCAAGCCCCCCATTGGGCTAGAGTTTACTTAATATGAACAAACAAAACACAACTCTCTGGAGCCACTTCTTGCCATCACTGTTATTAGGAGAGTTCTTTAGAAAGAAGAAATTCTTCTCCACCTTAGTTTTAAAAAAGTCAATCTTTAAAAAATTAATTTAAAAAATCCATCTTTATATGAATGGGTTAAGTTGAATACATATTACTTGAGTGATTTGATTTTTCGACTGAAGGAATTTGAAAAAATTACTTTCTGCATTTTCCTCTCGACTTGTTTAAGTCAGACCCTCACCTGTGGAGTCTCATCTTACACCGTTCCCTATGTGTATTGTTAAATTTTATGTTTTCTTACATGTGGTATATTCTTGCCCCATCCAGCTCTCACCGTGTCATGAGCCAAATGCCTTGTGTATCACTTAGTTTTCCTGATTTGCTTCGATGCCTCTGAAAGAATGTGCCAGATCCCTTGGTGCAGTGTACCCTGGGCTTTAGTAGACTGTGCACATCTTGCACACCCATACTGTCCCTATTCATCTTGGCACCCCCTGTAGTGTACAGCATAGCCTGCCTGGCACAGGGATGGCCCTCAGCCGCATGCTTGTTGAATGAGGGAATACCCCATGTGAGAGAGAGAGACAGATTTCACCTCCTCTGCTAATTGGACGAGCTCCCTTCCTTCCCATGGTGTCCCTCCTCTCTCGAGGCTGCCCCGCGGAATGACACATCTGTTCCTCTCACTGCCCCCAGCAGCCTCTGCTGGTACCTCCACTCCTGTGTTAGGGTGGGTTTCATGCCTCCACCCAGCAGCCAGTCCTGCTCTGTGGACCTTACACCAAGGAGAGCGGGAGCTGCAAGTTAATCATGATTGGAACCTTCGAGATCCCAGGTGCATGTTCAGATGTAAAGCACCTCATAAAACGTGTAGAGATGGCTTGACGCAAGGTGCATGAGATGACTGCTCCAATTCCATGCCTTGTAAAACTGCCTGGGTTTTTATAGTTAAGAAAACAGCCTACAGAAGCTCATGCTCCACCAAGAGTACAAACATGCTCCAAGAAGAGAGACTGTGGGTCGCTCATGACCCAGTTCTAGAACAAAGTACGGATCCTTCAAACCAGTATGCCTCGGTCTAAGCTTTCAATGCTTTCCACTTTGGAATCACAAATCTTCGGTCGTCACACTTTTCCAAGCAGGCATGCTTCAAGCATTTCAAATCCTAGTTCCTTGGGGGAAGGGTTCACAGCAAAAGCCTCTCCTAACCTTGCTAGGTGTCTAGAGAAACACTAAGGATTCTTCTCCTTTCTCACGTCGCTGTCATATTACCCCCCATTCGTCAAGTTTTGATGGTGGAGGGGTATCCTGAACAGTACATCACATATATCACGTTTCAATCCAGATAAAGAGTTGAAGATAAAGACGTTGATGCCACAGACAATCAAATAACTTATCCAACTTCCTCCTTTCCTTGTGCTCCCAATAAGCTCTCTGGCAACTTTAGAGCAGTGAGGGGAATGTTTGGTCTTTATCTAGATTCCTTCTTTGATCTTATTTAACAACCATGTGCAGAGACTTCCCTAGGATTCCAACACCCACGTCATCACCACCCTTGACCTTTGTGCCACAGGATCTGTAGAGAATTGTATGGCCGAGCCGTTGGGACACAGCTGATCATTTCGCATAACTGGACACATTCTCCATTCAGTTTTCACCTCGTTTCATTGCTCCAAATGCAGTCACTTGCACTGGGCCACTCAAGGGCTGGCGTGTGGCCCTTCATACTGGGCAGCCATCATGTGGTTACCCCATGGCACGTGTCTGTTCCCACTTGGCGGGGGCCGCATGGTCCCTGATTTCAGAGCTGGTCACTGGAAGCATGACAGAGCACAATGGGAGACAAAGCTCTAGAACTTCGGCACCTCACCCCATCGCATATTCATTCAAAATTCAACACACACTCATCGAGAGCAGGCACTGTTCTAGGCACTGGGAAAGAGGAGGAAATTAAACAAGCCAAGATTCTGGCCCTCCAGGAGCTTACCTTCTCTTGTGGGAGGCAGATAATAAACAAGATAAATAACAAAAACATACACTATATAAAACGATGATACACACTGTGGAGAAAAATAAAGCAAGGAAGGTGGATAAGCAAGAAAGGAGAAATGGAAGCAGGCCTTACTGGGAAGGTGACATTTCCATAAAGCCTGAAAGGGAAGAGGGACTGAACCATGAGGATATCAGGGGGAAAAGCATTCCAGCCAGAGGAAAGAGCAAGTGCAAAGGTCCTGAGGTGGGAACATGCCTGTGTGTCCTGTGGAAAGTGAAGACACCAGTGTGGCTAGAGTAGGGTTGATAAGGAGAGTGGGAGGAGATAAGGCTTTTGAAAGACTTCCTTAGCATTCCCTAAGGAAAATTTCATTTTTAGCGTTAAAAAATAAAGAAGCAATGTAAAGTATTTGGTGGAGAGGAGAACAGATGTAACAATCTTTGATGAGATCTAGTTCCCTTTCCTTATAAGAGTGACAGTGGTGGGAGAAGAAGGGGAGGACGCAAGAGTAGAGAGAAGTAGTGAGAGGAAAGGAAGGAATAGGGCGAGCTCGCCCAGCCCAGCCCGGCTTCGTCCAGTCTCCCCACCACACCCCAGATCTCTGTGTCAGACCCCCTCTGCCCACAGCGGATGCGCCTGTACAGAACATCGAGAAACCACACGGAACTGACCTGTCCTGAAAGGAGCTCAGCAACTACTCTGAGACGCATCTTCCGTCTGCCCCGCCTGTGGACTCACCTCTGACAACCCCCCAGCCAGCTCCTAGTAGGAAGGCAGGATGGGGTCCTATTTGCCTGACCCTAATGGAGAGGAAGAGATTACAGGGGACACGGTTTATTTATCCAGCATTTGTTCATTGAGCAAATATCTCTTGAAGTCCTACTATGTGCCAGGCACTGCTACCTAGGATCAGACATTCTTGCCCCTGTGCCCAAGGAACCTACAGACCCGCCACAAGTAAAGGGCACCCTCTTTAGGTGTTGGGGCCGCATTTTTTTTCATCTGAATGAAAGGGCTGAAATGAGCACATGAAATGCTTGAACAGCCTCTGTGCAGCCCCAAAGACCTATGCGTTGGTACTTCAGGCAGAAAAAAAGGAGACTCCACTCAGGATGCCTTAAAGAGCCCTGCCCAACCAAAGCTGTGCTATCCTTTAAGAAACAACACAACTTTAGAGGATAGGCCAATATGTTCCTCAACAGCTGGCATCCTTTCGTTCCTCCCCCCTCTACTATGCTACTAAGGAGAAACTCAGTTTCTTGCTCTCTACCTCCAAAGAACCTCCTCTTTTTTAAAAAAAATTATATTTTATTTATTTATTTATTTTAGAGAGTGTGCGTGCAGGTGGGGGAGGGGCAGAGGGAGAGGGAGAGAGAAAGAATCTCAAGCAGACTCCACACTGAGCATAGAGCCCAACACGGGGCTCAGTCTCACGACTGTGAGATCATGATCTGAGCTAAAATCAAGAGTCAGACACTTACCTGACTGAGCCACCCAGGCGCCCCTCCAAGGAACCTGCTTTTAAAGACCCAAAGACTTTGTCCCAAATTCACAGCCCCCGAGAGAAGAGATCTCACTGGTCAGCCATTCCACCTCCTGCGCAGTGTGCCTCGGGGCCGAGATCATGGGCAAGGCTACTGAGGCATGGATAGATAGCTATGATGGGGTCAGGCTCTCATTCCCGGCTGGATTAGCTCCGGCCAGTGCACAGGTTTCACACGGTAACGATACACCTAGATGTTACCTTTGCCCATAAAGAACCCCTCATGCAGGAAGTGGTGGAAATGACAGGCATGGTGAGGTTCCCTATCCAAACTCCTGTGAGAATCCAAAGGGCCTAGACTAATAAAGAGAAAAAAGTCTTGAAAAAGAAGAGCGAAGTTGGAAGACTTAGACTTCCCAATTTCAAACCTTGCTACACATTTGTAGTAATCAAGACAGTGTGATAAAATCGGGAATCCAGAAGCAACCTCACCTTTATGATCAGTTGATTTTTCCACAAGGATGCCAAGACCATTCAATAAGGAAATAATAGTCTTTTCAACAGAGCGTGCTCAGCCAACTGGCTTTCCACATGCAGAACAATGACGTTGGACCCCTACCTCACATCATATTAAAAAACCGATTCAAAAGAGATTATAGACTTAAATGTAAGAATTAAACTATAAAACTCTTAAGAGAAAAGAGAAGAGTAAATCTTTGTGGTTTTCATCATAATATGACACCAAAAGCCCCATGACAAAGAAACAGGGATAAATTGTACTTCATTAAAATTTAAAACGTTTGTGCTTCAAAGGACACCACCAGGAGAGTGAAAAAGACAACCCCCAGAATAAGAGAAAAGATTTGCGTGTTATAGATCTGAGACTTGTATCCAGAATACCTAAAAAAGAGTTTGAAGTCAACAATAAGAATGCAAACAACCTAATTTTAAAATGGGGAAAGGATTTTAAAGATATTTGCTCCAAAGAAAATATACAAGTGGTCCATAAGCACATAAAAAGATGCTTCACATCACTAGCATCGAGAGAAAATCTTGATACATTTGCATAAAAATAGTTTTGAACAATCTGCATTGCAAACACCACTGTAACAAATTTAAATAGCAAACAATATTCTGGAGAAAAGATACAGGCAGTTCATATCCCAGAACAAGGGCTAATCTCCTTAACATATTAGGAGCTTTTACAAGTAACCATTATAATAACAAATCCCACATTTTAAAGGGGAAAACAGTTGAAGGAATGAATAGAGGTTTTTTTGTTTGTTTTTTTAAATGTTTTATTTATTTATTCATGAAAGTCAGAGAGAGAGAGAGAGAGGCAGAGGCAGAGGGAGAAGCATGCTCCCCGCCTAGCAGGGAGCCCAATGCGGGACTCGATCCCAGAACCCTGGGATCATGACCTGAGCCGAAGGCAGACGCTTAACCATCTGAGCCACCCAGGCGCCCCATGAATAGAGGTTTTTTATAAGAAGAAATTTTGTTTTCTTGAGAGAGGGAGAATGTGCCCATGCCGGCAGGGGGGTGGGGAATGGGGAGAGGGGCCCGAGGGAGAGGGAGAGAGAGAATCTTAAGCAGGTTCCACCCAGCATGGAGCTTAAGTCAGGGCTCCATCTCATGACCCTGAGATCTTGACCTGAGCCGAAATCAAGAGTCTGACACTTAACCGAGTCACCTAGGTGCCCCTGTAGAAAAAAATTTTAAAATTACCTATAAAAAGATGTTTATTTTCAATAATAAGTGGTCTAAGTATTACAACCTCATTGAGAAACCAATTTCCCTGGTCAAAGTGGCAAAGATCAATAATTTTCATAACACTGTTAGTGAGAATTCAGGAATAACTTTTATACATTGCTAGTAGAAATCCATGAAGGTGATTTGGCTAGATATATCAAGATTACAAGTGCTACATAGCCTTTGAATCAGCAATTCCACTATTGGAAATGTGTTCAATAGAAGCTGTACATACTTAACAACCAACTGTTCCCCCAAATAAGGGAATGGGGCCTTTTATCTATAGACATTGCCAGTTTTAATGGTATAAATACTTCCATGTGGTTAATTTCAAGCTATTCTCCTAACATCAACCAGTGCTCACGGGTCCTGAAATTTTAACAAATGGCTCTCAAAAAGCCCATGTGAGTCTGCAACACCACACTATTGAATAGTCATCAGAATATGCAAAAGAACATATGCAAAATTGCGCCGTTATGTGTAACAACAAAGATTTGAACCATTCTAAATGGCCATCGGTAGAGAACTGCTGAAATTAATGATTAGACCATACAGTTATTAAAAATTTTTGAGAAAGCTCTTTATTTATAGATCTGGAACAATTTCTAAGCTGTATTTCTTAAGTTAAAAAGAAAACCAAGGTACAAAGCAGTGTGTATCATCTAACATTTGACAAAAAAGGGGGGAACATAATCCATAGAATGTCTCAGGAAGGGTATTTAAGAAACTAGAAGCATTGATTTCCTCAGCGGAGGGGAAATCGGTCACACACACACACACACACACACACACACCCCTCCGTACACATGCACTGCTCAGCACTCTGCTGAACATTCTAGGGGGCTCTCTGCAGATCTCTGGACTGCCTTCTGTATGTCTTCTGAGTCCTCTCTTCTGCAGATTCTAGCTGCCTTGGACTCCCCAAAATCTTGGCTCTGTCTCAACTCAGCAAGTCTGCTGGTCTCCACCTGATTTCCTCCTGTCTCCAGGCAGTAGGCTGGGGCAGGTGGAGACCTCATCTCCTTTGCTTCCCCCTTCTCAGAGATCAAGGTCTTTCACTGCCTGATGTTCAATGTTTTGACAACTGTTTTTTTTACATATTTTCTTTAGTTCCTTAGTTGTGTTGGACAGAAGGGTAAATTCAGTCCCTGTTATTCCGTCTTGGCTGGAAATAGAAGTCCAATAACGTTTTTAGAAAAGAAATATATAGTAGAATATATTTGTGACTTCAGGATAGGGAAAGATTTCTCTCTCTTTTTTTTTTTTTTTAAGATTGTATTTATTTGAGAGAGACAGAGAGCATGAGTGGAGAGAGGGAGAAGTAGAGTCCCCGCTGAGCAGGGAGCCTGACATGGGGCTCAATCCCAGGACCCTGAGATCATGACCTGAGCCAAAGGCAGATGCTTCACCGACTGAGCCATCCAGGCCCCCCTAGGGAAAGATTTCTTAATGAAGCATTAAACATAGATCATACAAAAATGATTAAAATTTTATATTAAAATAAGGCCCTATCAAGAAAGTGAAAATAAAATTCACAGAAGGGGGAGAAGATTGATCTGCAGTGCATACAATAAACGAACAACCCATGAGGGGGGAAAAAAGTTGCAAATCAAGATCTAAAAATCAGACAACCCAAGATAAAATCTTGCAGAAGTCATTAATAGGTGCCACCCAGAAGAGAAACTCTAAAAAGCCAGTGGTCCTATGAAATGGCGCTCAACTCATAATCAAGGAAATGTAAGTTAATACTGAAATGTCAAAATTTGCCAAGATAGACCAAAAAATGTAAAAACTAACAACTCCAAGGGTTAACAAAATATGACACAGCAAGAACTCTCTTCCTTTGCTTGTGGGAGTACAAACTAATGTAACTGTTTTATAAAACAGTTTGGTACTTTCTAGCAAAGTTTAAGATATACAAACCTCATGATCCAGCCAATCCACTGATGGGTCTGTACCATTCAGAACCTCATGCATACATGTAACAAGATATAGGTTCGGGAATGTTCATAGCAGCATCTTTCATAATAACCAAATAATAAAAACCATTCAAATGTCCACCAACTTAAAATGGATGAATTATGGTATGTTTTCTTATGATATATAACCTTAAAATTCAGTGAGCTAAGTTACATACAACAATGTGAATAAAGCTTAACTTTATAATTTTGAGCAAAAGGAGGCCAGATTCTAAAGAAAGCATTTGGCATGATTCTATTCATAAAATTCAGAAACAGGTGAAATGAAGGATATTAGTTAGAGATGCACTCTTAAGTAGTAAAACTGTAAATAAAATAATGTAAATGTTTCCCTTAAAAAGTAACTCATGTCAAAATGAAAATTCCATGAAATGATACATGAAAAGCACTTAACCCATTACTTGGTGCATAATCTGTGCTCAATAAATTTTAGCTAAAAGTGTTTACCTTTGTCCTAAAACCCAGTCCTTTTCCTGGCAAACAGCATGTACTTGATTTGGGGGTGAGGAGGTGGTAAGGTGGCCGATTAACTCCAAGATGAGAGTCCTAATGATCAAGACAGTGACCTACCACTTAGCCTACTTGTTGTAGACTCTAAAATGGCATGTATTTCTCCCGAGGCATTTCTTTTTGTGTGAAATATATGTGTTCTCAGTCATAATTATTGATTTCATATCCATCCTTTTCTTACAGTCAAGGACAAAATATATTCAGCCAAGGCAAGTAAATGTACATTTAAGAGATTGGCCCAAACATTGGAATAAATTTCTCAAAAGTGACTAGAATCAAGTTGGGAGAGAAAATATGAGTCTGTGGTCAAGGGGAACTTGGAGATGGCACAGATTGTCTTGACAACGCCATCTGTGCATGGATGGGGTGTGATTCATAACTAGAGGTAAAAACATAATCAACCTTGGTTTTCAGCTAGAGTTGAATAAGGATATTGGTGGCATAATTTGGGAAGTGCTCTATGGAAGTGGGAGGGGGAAACAAGACTGCAAGGAGCTGGAACAGTTAGCCATCAATGTCTTCATTCCATGTGCTCGTTGCTGAGCCCTGTGTATTACCTGGAGTTATCTCTAGAATACCAACAATGGAGGAGCCATAGAATTTTAAACGCATTTTTAAAAGGCAATGGACATAATAAGCTAGAACCTATAGAGAGCACTTTCTATGTTGTAAATATTTTTCCAGGACTAGCACATTGAATGCTCATGACACCAGGAAATTACAGATGAGGTCCTTGAGGCAAAGAAAAGTTTAAAGAACTTGTCAGAGGTCACATGATTACCAGTTACAGTGTTGGAGCTAGGTTTGAATCCAAATGTTCTGATTTAGAGCCACTAACTCTACCGTCCAGCTATACCGCCTTTGTAGAGAGTGGATGTCTTCGTCAAACATGAAAATCATGAGCTCAGCACCTAGGTAGTAAGAATAATTAATAAAAATTGAGTCACCAGCTATGCCTCATTAATAAAACCCTTCTGTAAACCACATCGTGAATTACGCAGATGATTCCGAGGTTTGTATATTAAGATTGCACTTGGCCGCCATCAGAGGGTTTATTTGTCTTGCTTATCAAGAAGGCTAAGGGCAACGACGTGGATGGAACTAGGGGGTATTATGCTAACCGAAATAAGTCAATCAGAGAAAGACAAGTATCATATGATCTCACTGATATGAGGAATTTGAGAAACAAGGCAGAGGATCACAGGGGAAGGGAGGGGAAAATGAAACAAGACAAAACCAGAGAGGGAGACAAACCGTAAGAGACTCTTAATCTCAGGAAGCAAACTGAGGGTTGCTGGAGTGGTGGGGGGGTGGGAGGGATGGGGGATGGGGTGGCTGGGTGATGGACACTGGGGAGGGTATGTGCTATGGTGAGCGCTGTGAATTGTGTAAGACTGGTGAATCACAGGCCTGTACCTCTGAAACAAATAATGCATTATATGTTAATAAAAAAATAAAAAATAAGAAGGCTAGGGGCAGACAATCCAAGGCTAGGACTGTAGCTCAGTGATTCCACACGGGACCTGGGCTCCCTCTGCATTCTCGCTTGTCCCTGAGTCGCTCGTAACTTTCTTCCTCAGCAGTGCAAGATGACTTCTATACCTCCCCTCACGATGTTTGTGTTCCAGGATGAAAGAAATGGGGAAGAGCATGAGACTAAAGCCAGAAATCTAAAGGGCATGGCAACTGAAGCTCTCTCTTCTTAAAAGCTTTCTTAAAAGTTTCACCCAAGGATTTCTGCTTATACGTCCTCGGCTGCTTCTAAGTCAATCCTCGAAAGTGAATAGGGAAACAGGGGGTGCAAATGGGAGCTGGGTTGGTCAAGTACTGGTGTGCATCGCAGGATGACTTGATAGTTCCAGCTCTGCTCCTAGGAGACATTTATGGTGGTTTCAGGACGGAAGGCCAAGTACTTCTGCCTATTATCCAACGAAGGAATACAGATTTGCTATCACCTGCCTGGGCTTGTCAGTGGCAATATTCCCTATAAAAAGGGACCTGTAGCTATTAGCAGGCAAAACCATCCTAGGGGAGGGCCATCTACATTTACTTGTTTAGCATTCATTCCCAAATCTTCTGGTAACAGCACCTAGTTTTTCTTTGAAATATTTGGTATCCCAGTCTCAGTCTCTGGATTTGGTTAGGGCTAATGTCCAGGCTTGGCCAGTCAGTATACTCCATTTCCTTTGTTGCAATGATTATTAGTTCAGGGATAGCTGGGTGACTCAAATTAGCTCGTTAGGACTCAACACCAGAACTTTTTTTTTTAACAATTTTATTTATTTATTTGAGAGCGAGAATAAGCGAGAGTGAGAGAGCATGAGCAGAGAGGTGGGGGAGCGGCAGAGGGAGATGCAGACGCCCCCCACAAGCAGGGAGCCCAATGTGGGCTCGATCCTGGGACTCCAGGATCATGACCTGAACCAAAGGCAGATGCTTAACCGACTGAGCCACCCAGGGGCCCTCAACACCAGAACTTTTGTTGGAACAATTGGAATGATTGAATTTTTCCCCTCGGATTGCTATCTAGAAGAATAAGGTGAGCTTGGAGCTGCTGGGAGCAACCACATGGCAGATTTTGCATGAAATTAAAGTCAGAATAGAGGGAAGCATCTGGGTGGCTCTTGATTTCGGCTCAGGTCATGATCTCAGGGTCATTAGATTGAGCCCCACAACGGGCTCTGGGCTGAGTATAGAACCTGCTTAAGATTCTCTCTCTCCCTCTCTCTCCATGCCCCCTCCCTCCCTCACGCACACATTCTCTCTCTTTCTCAAAAAATAAAGTCAGAACAGAGGAAGACCGAACCAAGAGATCAAGAGAAATACTGAGACTTCATGATGTTGTTTGAACCCCTGAATCCATCTATACCTGAAAGTCCATAACCTGGTTTTTTTTCATATGTAAGTCATAAAATCCTTTAAAAAAAAAAAAAGCTATGACTAGTTGAATTTAATTTCTGTTACCTGCACTTGAAAGAGACTTCAGTAATACACAGCCAGACTACCTCATCGCCGATTCTTCAAATCCCACTGGTCCTCTGTCTTCATACACACAATACACAGTCACTCCAAGATTCACATGGGCTTGAGCCTCTCCTTTTTGTCAGGGAGAAGGGAGCAGAGGGGCCCATGCCATCTGCTTTCACAACTCTGTGTCTGGAAACCAGAAGACAAATAGTGCCAAAAATCATATCACAGGTAAAATGGCATCTATGCAGATGAAACATTGCTAAGCATGCATTTATTTCCACTCCCTTTCTACCCAGAAAAAAAAATCATCTTGAAAATTCTTGCACTTGTCTTACAGAGCATTTTGGGGGCTAGCCTTGCAAAGTGACCCATGAAAATCTGTGAGAGAATGTGACCAATAGAAACTCTCGAAGGTGACGAAATCATCGTGATGAACGTCTTGAAGAGATTTACTGGAATGCTTGGCCTTCTCTGCTGGCTCCAAGATAAACATTTGTTTGAGGAAACAATTGTGAGAAATGCTTCTGTTTGAAAAACATTTGCTTATGGAGCAAACATTTGATGTTGAAATCTATACTTAAACAATTAAGTTGCTGCCAAATAAAATACTTGTCCATCCAAACATATGTTTCAATGGAAAAATGCTTGCCAATGTAGATAGACAAGAAGGAAATGCCCAAAACTTGGTCATACTTAAAAATATGTTCAAAAGTCAGATTGTTAGTTACTGAATTTTCAAAATGTTAATTTTCCAATCAATGTCCCAGGGTCCCTTGTCAATTACTATATTATAAAGATGGACTAAGAATGTATTACATGAGCATGCATAGCCTTTTTAAAGTTTCATTTAAGATTCTGGCAGTGTTGCCAATGAAAAAATGATTATTTTTCTTTGAGTCTCAAGAATCTTATCATTGTTCTGTAACTTCTTTCTTTTTTTTTCTTTTGAAGGGGGGATTAACAATTATTAGTCTGTAAGTAATCCTCGGGAAATCTATCTGCCTATTCTAAAACATTTTCCTACATGGTTTTTACTTCAGAAGGATCTTTTAAACTTCTCTCAGGCCTAATATATATATATTTTTTAATAAAAAAGTATGTTTATGGGCGCCTGGGTGGCTCAGTTGGTTAAGCGACTGCCTTCAGCTCAGGTCATGATCCTGGAGTCCTGGGATCGAGTCCCGCATCGGGCTCCCCGCTTGGCGGGGAGTCTGCTTCTCCCTCTGACCCTCCTCCCTCTCATGCTCTCTGTCTCATTCTTTCTCTCTCAAATAAATAAAATCTTAAAAAAAAGTATGTTTATATTAAATTATATGTAATAGATAATATATAAAAATGTAAAATAGATAAAATATATTTATATTAATTATATATAAGGGTACCTGGGTGGCTCAGTTGGTTAAGCATCTGACAATTGATTTTGGCTCAGGTAGTGATCTTGGAATCATGAGATGGAGCCTCACGTCTGGTTCCATGCTCAGCAGGGAGTCTGCTTCTCTCTCTCCCTCTACTTCTGCCCCTCACCCTGCTCACGCTCTTTCTCTTTAAAATAAATCTTTTTTTTTTTAAAGATTTTATTTATTTAACAGAGAGGGAACACAAGCAGGGGGAGTGGGAGAGGGAGAAGCAGGCTTCATGCGGAGCAGGGAGCCCGATGTGGGGCTCGATCCCTGAGCTGAAGGCAGACGCTTAACGACTGAGCCACCCAGGCGCCCCTAAAATAAATCTTTAAAAAAATAAAATTATATATATATAACAAGATTATATATATATATATGTATTTTTTTTTAAACATAGTTGTTTATAGTTTGAAAAAAGCAGATCAGAGAGTCCTAGCTTGTACCACCCAGAGCCAGGAAGTGGCATTGCTGAGCTTACCAAATCATGGTCATTGTATTTTCTGCTGAGCTGCTGGCTTTATACTGGAGCTCTCAACAGTTTTTCACTTACCATACTTGTAAGTGAACTAATGTTAGTTCAGGACATTCTCATAAAAACACTGTTTTGGATCTACAGAAGAAAAGTTCAGGGCCCCCAGGGAGTGGTGTTCTGCCTCTGAGAAAGGGCAGCCAAACTTCCCACTGTTATGCCCATGAACAGACTTGGAAAAGTCCCCTGAGCCTCCCAGTTTATCTGTGTTGGGTCCTCTCTCCAGGTCTCTGCTCAGGCAGTCCCCCCTGTCCTATAATGCCTTTCCTTGCTTCCTCGCCACCTGCCTGAATGCGGACCATCCTTAGAGCCCATCTCGTTTGTGAAGCTTTGCTTCATCATCTCCTGACCTACAATGACAATGGTCTCCTCTCCTGAACTCATGTTGCTGACTGGCTCCAGATCCTGGGAACTGGGCAGGGAAAGCTGGGAACCCACCTGATTTCCCCAGATCACTAAAGGCAGGGACACTGCGAATTTATCCTCTTCGGCTTTCCCCCAGCAACCTGCACAGGGTCTTATTTGGTTCTAAAGACAAGGTTTCCTGGTTCCAAAAAGGAAACTGAGAGTAGGATTGATTGATTAATTGACTGATTTCCTGGGAGGCTCTTATACAAAGAACATAGACTCATCAGAAATCATACAGTAGGGACGCCTGGGTGGCTCAGTTGGTCGAGCATCTGCCTTCTGCTCAGGTCATGATCTCAGGGTCCTGGGATTGAGTCCCCCCTCAGGCTCCCTGCTCAGCAGGGAGTCTGCTTCTCCCTTTGCCCTCCCCACCCCCGCTCACACTCATGCTCTCTCTCTCTCTCTCAAATAAAAAAATCTTTTAAAAATTAAAAAAAAAATCAAAGAATAAAAACACATTTCAGTGTCATCCTTTGAGCCCCTAAGTCAGAGGAGGGTGAGAGCACCACTCCAGCTAGCAGAGCATATGATGAGGAGGCAGACGGGTTTCCCAGGGCTCCCACAAGCATATCGTAAGAGCGCCTGTGGGAGTGGGGGCCCTATTCCCGAGGGCTGCCCTGGGACAAAGCCCTCAGGGCCCCCTCATTCGTGGGGCTAACCAGAAGCCATGCCGGCTCCTAGACGGTGGCGAGGCACTCAGGAGAACCCACCATGCGCTAGGAACCAACACCCCTCAGGATGTGAATCAACCGTAGCGTATTTCCTAATTTCAAACAGATGCACTGCAATATGCATGCCTCATCCTGATTAGAACATAAGGCCTACAGGCTGCAACTAATTTAGGCAACAATCTAGTGACCAAAAGCAGACAAACAGTCAAACAGACTGTGTAAGAACCAGGTAGCATTTGCTAGAAGAACGTCAGAGGAGATTGTCCCGGAGACGCCCGTCGGTAGTCTCTTGCACACAGTAGAGGTCCGTTACGTGTTAGGTATGACTGTTAACTACCAACTCCACTCTATCTTGTCTCTTCTTACAGATTCTGGGGAAAATGGAAGAGCGATTTGGGGGAAATTGCGGGGGGAAGGGGTAGTAGCTAAGAAGGAGATCGTGAAGGAACTATATGAGTTTCTGAAGGGACAGTTGTCCATGTCTAATTATTTCTCTTTTCTTTTACTTGTCAAGATGAAAAAAGAGCAGCCGGTTTTCACTCCATGGCTATTCATGAAATCTTTACAGGACTGAACTTCCTCGATACGTTTTAAAGTCACGAGGCCTTTCCAAATCACGATAGCTGACTTCCCCGCACACGGAAGGGATGTATTTCAAGGCTTTCCTGGGAGAATGAACCAGCCCCAGGGATCGGCAATGGACGGGAGAGCCTTTCACCTCGAGGTCAGCAGGTCAAACCCAAAGCAGGCCTGGGGTGGCTGAGAGGCTTTGTTTGAGTGACAGGTGTTGGGGGACCCAGGAGAAAGGCGCTGGTGGGTTGGGCTGCGTTTCAAGTGAAGGGAACAGGTGCTGTCCTGGGTGATGCTGGCAGAGGATGAAAGAGGGCGGTCAGAAATAGGCCCAGCGTGGGCTCCCGGCCCCAGACGGCATCTCTGACCGGGCAAAGTGAGGCGCTTGCCTTCCCAATCCAGTCGTGACAGGAGGCAGGCAGAGGAGACGCCGGGTCTGAACTGCCAAGGCCTCAGAACAGAGAGCCTCCTGCTGCAGCCTCTGAGGAGAGAGCTAACTTCGTCATCGTGGGGAGCCTTCCAGCACCTTCCATCCCCCCCTACCCCAGCCCCAGGTCTTACCCCTCACCGGCTTTCTTTCCCACACCCTGCCTTCTGTTACTGAGTGAGGAGAAAGCAGGGAAGATGTCAAGGGGTAGTGGGAAGATGGCAGTGATTAGCATAAGTGGCCTGGGTTTCCTTGGTTTCAGTTTCGTAGTGCATTTTACACACCACACGTCTGAGACTCACTGAGGTAGGGTATAAAGTGGGTAGGAGAGAGGGAGGTCAGACTTTGGTAGCTCCTTCATAAAAACCTTAGGATGGAAAGCCGCATTAGTCCCATCCTTCCGTTTGAAGGTTGAAGGAAACGGAGGCCCTGGGCCCCGAGTCGGAGGCAGGTCACTGGATAAGGCGCTAAGTCACCAGCAACAGAGGGGACTTCTGCTGATGTCAACAATGAGCAGATGTCTTTGCAAGGACCCGGAGGAGCTCCCAGCATCTTTCCGGAGCCAGGGGGACAGGCGGGAGCCGAGGGAGCCCAGTAGGGCCAGAAGCTGACAAGGCAGAATCCTTCTCAGGGCTTTGGGGCTTCTTCAGAGGAGGCCCCTTTTATTAAGGGAGCCCCGGGGCCAGGAGGGTAGGGCAGGGAAGGCCCCACACCAGGCACAAGTCTCTATTCCAGTTTCACCTGAGAAGAGGGGCCTTCCCTGACTTCGGTAATTCAAATACTAACATCCTCCGCCCACAGCACCTTCTTTTCCCCTTGCCCTTTCTTCAGTGCTCTCCAGAGCGTTATGAGCATCTGACAACTACTTATTCATTGTTTCGTTTTTTCCTCCACCCCCCACCCCTTCAGGGTAGACTTCGTTTGGATCTGGACTTGGTGGTTTGGTTTTGTTTGCATGCCCCCATAGTGCCTTCCTGAGGGGACAGTGGCCACCAGAACCCATCTGTGCCCTTTGGCATGCAATGTGGGGGCAAGTTGCAAAGCTCCTCCTTTGGGGACTTCGTGGAGGGGGGGTTGGATAGTCTCTTTCCAGAGATTTCCCCCTTTTGCCTGCATTCCAGGATCCTCAGATGGCTCTTCCAGATCTTAAAGCTGGAGGAACAGGGCTTTGTGAGTAAGGCTGAGTGAACCGATGTGGACAGATGCTGGAGGCCGGAGTCCCTGGGCTGTTTGGATGCCACGTTTTCTACCAAGTTTTTGTCAGCAGGCTAGAGGGACCAGTCCACGAATCTGGCTAAACAAAGATTCCTCCTAGCTGGGTCCAGCTCTCTCTTCATTTCCCTTTTTCTCTTTCTCCCTCCTTTCACCTGCCTCCCGAGACCCTCCCCCTTCCCCCCTCCCCTCCATTTCCCAGGAAAATAAATCTCTGGGAGGAGGCGGGAGAGCGGGTCTCAGAGAACCCTTCTGAATAAATGTCTATATTAATGAATTATTAACTCAGCCATCCATGACCTTAAACCTAGAAGCGAGAGCGCCGAGGGCAGACAGGAGAGCTGCTGAATCCTTTATTGGAGTCCTGTCAAAGGCAGCCGACCATTTGCTCCTCTCCTCCATCAGGAAAAAAATAATTAATATGAAAGGCAAACTTTAAAATTGTATGTCAAACGAAATCAGATAGAGGGTCTCCCTGACCGAATCCTCTTCTTGTTTTCCTGCCCCTTCCTGCCCCTCCCGCCTGGCTCCGGCCTCCAGCTCCCTTCTTCCCCTCCCAGCTCAGGGTGCAATGGGCTTCCCAAGGATAATTTTCAGGGAAAAAAAAAATTGCTCGAGAAAATGATGAATTTGGGTAGTTAATTTATCGATCCCGGCTCCTCTTCCCACTTGTTTTATTTTAGAGGTCATTAATCAATGAAGAAAAACACCACCGTGTCCCCCCGTTTGCATTTAATACACTCACCCTCCTTATTTATTCCTCTGGAACAAATTCCCAGCAAATATTCGCCCATCGATTTGGGAGCGATGGATTTTTATAAAGGTTTGATCGCTTCTTAAGTGGTGCAAGTGATTTGTTTCCGCGGTCTTCTTCTAAATAATGAAGAGGAGGGGAGCGGGTTTGAGGGGTGCCGGTGGGCTCGCTTTCTAAGACCCCGGAGACGAGACGCGCCAGGGAGGCGGCGAGCCCCGCGGGGCCCGGGGTCAGCTGGGTGGGTGGGCGGCGGCCTCCGCCGGCACTGAGCGCCCCGGGGGCCGCGGGTGGCGGGACCACGCGGACCTCGGCCCCAGCCCAGCCCCTCCGGCCCAGCGTCGTGGGCCCCCCGGGGAGGCGCTGGCGAACGCTCGGACTCCCGCCGCACTCCCCGCCAGACCTGGTCTTGCGCTCCTGCACTCCCGGGCCTTCTGAGCGCCGGCTCTTTTAACCACCTCCTTCACGCAAGTTCTCTAAGGCCTTTGGACCCTAGGGTCCGGTAGCCCAGAGAGCCGCGTCCGCCCGGGGCCGCTGTGGGGGGAGGAGGGGAGGAAGGGGCTCGAACCTGATGAGTCAGGGACACCACACTCTGGCATAGTGACGGACTGAGGCTCCGCTGCAGCCTCTGCTTCTCCCCCTTGACCCCCCACGGCAAGGGGAGCCAAATCTCCCTCCAGGAACCCCGACACCCTTCTGGCATCAGTCTGGAAGGTGAGGGGAGAGGTTGGACTAGGGTGGGCAGGAGAGTACACGTGGCGCCTCCTTGCCTGGGTTTCTAGCACTCAACAACGGCGTGACCTTAGGCAACGTATTTTCTGAGCCTCAGTGTCCCCATCTGTAACATGGGGTTAATGATAATGCTTTCTCCGCAGGGCTGCTGGGCGGAATAAACGTAGTGGAGGCGCCTAGCCGCGCCTGGCCAATCCGAAGCTCTCACGGACAGATCAGCTAATCTTACTGGGAAGGCAAATCCCCGGCTTCCCAGGGTGCGGGCGCCAGGAGGCCTTGGGAGCAGTTGCTGCAACCAGCGTCTGAAAATCTCGAGATTTTCGAGTGTGTTTGGGGGGGCGGTACGGGGAGGAGTTCTCTGAGAAGGCCAGTCCCGGGGACCAAAGGCTCGTGCGCAGCCGGCTTGGCCCCAAACAAGAAGGCGGTGGGGATGCTGCCCGCAGCGTCCGGGCTCCCTTCCCTCGTGCTCCCAGTCTCTCCCAGAGAACCAGCAAGGAACCAGGAGAGTGTGAGAAAGAGAGCTTGCCCCTTCTGCCGAGGCCCGACCGCGCCTCTTCGGCAGTTCTTCCAGCAAATTAACTGAAAGGGGCCTGGAACTTCCTACTCTCCCTTCGATGGAATTGTTCAAAGCCCGCGCAGACTGCTCGGTTAGCCTCGGGGCCCACAACACGTGGGTTTTCCCTCGTGGTGTTGGCCTTAAACTTGGGTACTATCAATCTATCCAAGAATGACGGATGACCTTGTCACAACGACGCCAGTCAAAACATTGTCGGTCCAACTCTTTTCCAACCAGCGTCGAGGCAATCCTGCGTGAGACCCGGACAAAGTCTAAACAGCGCGGTTCCCAGGCTCAGACGAAACGAGCGGTGGGAAGACAAAAAGAAACAAGCAGAAATCAGGAGAGAGTGGCTATCAATTGTTCGGAGTGGCGGGTGCTAAATAAGTTGGCTTGTTTGGGGAAAGACAAACGTCATTTCTTCTGAGTGTGGACAGAACTCCGGCGTTGGGAAAGCGCCTGAGCCGGGCAATTTCACACCCCCGGTCCGTGCCGCACCCCCACCGAGCTCGGCCAGTGTCTTGAGGAGCTGGGGGCCGGGGCCCAATGCGTGGATGTGAGACCGCTAAGGGAAGGGCAGCCGCGCGGCCCAAGGCACCTGGAGTGGGCAAGGTGGAGGTGGGGCTGCTCTCGCAGCCTGCACCTCGGACGCCTGGCTTGGGGCAAGAGCCTCCTACACGACCCCCCGGGGCAGCCCCTCGCAGTCCAAGGCACACAAGCTTCGCCAGCGTTCGGGAGCAGTTTCACACAGCGTTACAGAGCTCGGGATACTTGCCTCCGATGCCCACAAGGAGAAGGAGCGAGGCCCCCAGGGAGACAACTCGAGAGTGGGTGGGCTTAGCGCTCAGCCGCGTGAGACTCCGCTGCGGCCGCCTCCCCAGCTCCGCGGCCAGACTTGAGTCCCGCCAGGACTGGGCGCCCTTTAGAGACCCTCGGTCTCACGCCTCGCAGCTCACCAAAGCCTGCCTCCTCCGCTGCAGACTGAGGCTTTCCTCCCGGTGCGCAACCCGCCCCGCGCCCGCCTCCCCACGCCAGGATTGCTGTGGGAAGCTGCGTGGCGGGCTAGCGGACTCTGGCACCCAGCAGTACTCCCGGAAAAAACTGAGCCGGGCAAAAGCGCACACCCGGTACTGGGACTTGGTCCGCTCGCCGCTTGGGCGCGCCGGCTCCGATGCGGGCCCCCGAGCGCGTGCGGAGATGCATTCCGGTTTCCGCGTTTCCACCGCTTTCAGGATCAGGGCCGTGAGCTGGCACCTAGAAAAGACTTATCATGGGCAGAAAGAGACAACAGGCGAGCGGGAGACGTCACGCCAAAAACGGGCGGGGGGCGGGGTGGGGGGGGAGGGCCGAGGAAGTATCTGTGCGGGAGAGGCGCACCAGCCGGGTGTGGACCCAGCCGAGTTAGAACTTCCTTCTTCCCCTCTCCCCTCCCCTTCGTTCTTCTGGCCTGCCTCCCGCCTCCCCCCACCTCTCTCTCTCTCTCCCCCTCTTCCTCTCTCTTTCCGTCTCTCGCCCTTCTCCTCCCTTCCCTCCCTTTTTCCCTCTCTCCCTCTGTCTCTGTGTCTCTCTCACACACACACACACACACACACGCACACACACTTGTATTTTGTGCTGTCGTAAAACCCACGTGTCCAGCCAGGAGGCTGCCAGAGCGTGGAGCTGAGGAAGCGGGACGCGGCGGCGGCCGAGCGCAGCAGCCCACCGCGGCTCCGATCCGCGCCCGGGCCGGCCCGCGCTCCCGCGCGCTCGGCCGGACTGCCCTAGCGCGCTCCGCCGGCCTCGGCGCCCAGCGCTCGCGGCCCCGGAGGGTTCCGGGCGGCCCGACCACATCTAGGGCTTTCCTCCCCCGCCGCGCAGGGGCATGTAGCGCACCCGGGACGCACACTCTCCCGCACGCTCACCGACACGCACGCACGCACGCACCCGCCGGCGGCTCTGAGTTTCCAGGTAGGGCGAGGCTCGTCTAGGGCTGGGGGTCCGGGGCCCCCGGGGACGGGAGGCTGGAGGTCCCGGGCTGGGGGCGGGGGGCCGAGACTGTCCCGCCTCCTGGCGCCGGAGGCCAGCGCGGCTCCGGCGCTGCGCCACTCCGGCTCGGGTCGGCTCCGGGCTCCGGCTGAGGGCGGGGGCTGCCTCCTGCCGCCGAGTTCTGCTGGCGGGCGCCCTCGCGCCGGGCTTCAACTGTGCGGGGCGGGAGCTGGGGCGCCCCGGGCTGGAGGCAAAGCGGGGTGCACAGAGCTCCCTTCGCGCGGCGCCGCGGCTTCAGAGTAAACTTTGCGCCCCAGCGGAGTTGGAAAGAGGGAGCCGCGGCACCGGGCTGCCACAGGCGGAGCCCGGGGCTCAGCTCTGGCTCCGGGGTCTGGGCGGCCAGCCTCCCCGCCCCTCTCGCACCCGGCCCTGGGGCCCGGCTCACGCGCCCCCTCCTCTCTGCCCTCTGCCCCCAGCTTGAGAGGTCGGACATGCTGAAGCCCGGAGAGCCCGGCGGCTCGGCCTTCCTCAAAGTGGACCCAGCCTATCTGCAGCACTGGCAGCAACTCTTCCCGCACGGCGGCAGCGGCGGCCCGCTCAAGGGCGGCGGCGCCGCGGGTCCCCTGGGCGCGCCGCAGCCTCTCCAGCCGCCGCCGCCGCCCCCGCCGCCGCCGCCGCCGCAGCGCGCAGAGCCTCCGCCGGACAGCTTGCGCCCGCGGCCCGCCTCGCTCTCCTCCGCCTCCTCCACGCCGGCGTCCTCCTCCACCTCGGCCTCCTCTGCCTCCTCCTGCGCCGCCGCGGCCGCCGCCGCCGCGCTGGCGGGTCTCTCGGCCCTGCCCGTGGCGCAGCTGCCGGTGTTCGCGCCTCTGGCCGCTGCCGCCGTCGCCGCGGAGCCGCTGCCTCCCAAGGACCTGTGCCTCGGCGCCGCGTCGGGCCCGGGGCCTTCCAAGTGCGGCGGCAGCGGCGGGGACGTGCGGGGCGGCCCGCGCTTCCGCTGCAGCGCGGAGGAGCTGGACTATTACCTGTACGGCCAGCAGCGCATGGAGATCATCCCGCTCAACCAGCACACCAGCGACCCCAACAACCGTACGTAGCCGCGGCCCGCGCGCGCTCTCCAGGGGCGCTGGCGCCGTCGAGCGCGGGCGCCCAGCCGGCAAGCGGGGCGGGTGAGCGGGACTCCGGGTGATGGGCTGGTCCAGGCCGCGGCTCCGCACCTCCCCGACCATTGTGGCACAATTTTGCCAACGCTAGAGAAGGCGAGAGAACGGAGGGGAGGCCGGGTGGCACCTCACGGTTTCCTTTTTCTACTCCCCTCGGTCCCTGCTTCGCAGCCCGGAGTGTTTAGAACCGCGCTGCTCGAGGACCGGGCACACAGATCTCCGCCCTCCCGCGCGACTGCGCCCCGAGGCCGGGCGGGTACTAGCCGCGCACGCTGGGGGCTTGGCCTGGCCTCAGTGGACTCGGGAGGGACCCTCAGCGTTTCTGGGGAGCGTGAGTTCCAGGGCTTGTGTCTCCTTCTCCCTACCTGATCTCTGGAGTTAACTACATCGGCTCGTTTTCGGGCCGCGCGGTTGTCAGGGGACCGGCCGAGAGCTGCGGGCTGGCCGGGCCTCGCTGGAGTAGGAATTTTGGATGACACTGGGTCTGTCTCTCCCTGCAGGCAGGCATTATTCTTAGGTCTTCTATTTATTTAGAAAAGGAGGAAAAGAAAAATTGCCAACTGCTTAATGAGAAAACGTTTCCCACTCCAGGGTAGGGTCGTTCCCTGCGGATCCCGCGTTCTCCGTGCACCCTTGATCGAGTAAAACGTTCGCAGTCCTACCGTAGGCACGCTTGTTGCTTTACTTGTCTTTTATTGATTGTGACAGTAGTTTTTTAAGTATTAGCAGGGTACTCTCCTTGTTGCCGAGTAAATGGCAAATACCTAATTTAAAAATTAGGCAAATGCCTACTTAGAGCTAGAAGGTCTCTTCTAGCTTCGATTCCTCTATTCAGAGTTTCAAACGCTTCTCACAAGTACAAGCTTCGTTTTGAGGTCTTGCAACAAAAGGCTAAATGAAGACCAAGAAAGTGTATTGCTGTGTACCCAGTTCTTTTGGGTAGTATCAGAAGTTATGATATGTTTACACCTAAGGCATTGGTGTAAGTGCTCCGTATACTTCCAGAGATCTCTGGAGAGAATATTAAAGGTGAAGAGAGTCAGGTTGAAAGCAATAGAGGATTTGAAAGATCAGCGCTCACTTGGCTCTTTTCGTCTCATTCCTTCGTTTAGTTTCTGCAGGAGTCAAAGTTGATGATAAACATGTATAATCATTCTATTTTGAATAAGCCCCTTCTTGCAGAATGTCTACCGCTCCATGAACTTCTTAATTCGTTGTAAAAGCAAAATAACTACAGGTTTTAGCTAAAGGACTCCCAGTGTCATTACTTTGACACAAGCCTAATGATGGCGGTATTTCAGTCTTTTCGTAAGGGATGGGGATCATTTTTCTGATGGAGATAATTATTACTAACAAAAAAAGAGCAGTTGTATTTACTTTTTTCCTCTCCAGAATTTGAGGGTAAAGTACTGGTTTAAAATGAGGGTTTCACCTCGAATTTGCCCTGCTGTTAAGAAGAGGTTTGTATTTTGGAGTTTTAGAAAATTTGATAAAATTATATTGTCCTAATGGATTTTTTAAAAAAATACTTCTCTTCCTCCTGAATTTCTTGCATGTGTTGTTTTCAAAACAGTTCTTAAAAAAATGTGAATTAAAAAGGCAAGAAATGCTTTGGAAAAGACAGTTCTCACTGCTAAGTGATATATAGTCGTTGTGGGCTGAGAGTGCCTCATCAAACTTGCAGTTTCTCTTCTGAATTAAATGAGTGTTGGAAAAGTTGCCAGCAGCAGCACCCCAAAGCCCTGGCTGTGGCCTGAGCTCCTGTATTGTTCACAATGCAATCTTGAGGTTCAGTGCATTTTCACCAGAGGAAAACCTAGATTAATCTGAGAAAGAATTGGGATAGATTGCTAATTAATATGTGGCTCTCGAGCCAGTTTATCATCCAGGTAACATTTTCCTCTGGCCGGAGGAAATGAATTATGATTTATTTAAATTATTCCCATTGTGTTAATCTTCTGGTATCTCCTTTTGAGTCAACTGGACTGCTTCCCTGTGCAAAGTGCAGGGGAAACCACAGAAGGCAAAGAAAGGCAGATTGTCTTATTAGAGGTTGCACTCCACGTCGTTGCCTAATTAAAGGGCCTTTGAGAAAGAAAATGGAAAGCTGAGGCAGCTTTGTGTAATGCTGGCCAGCCGGGCCTGCCATCCTTCCAGAAACTTCTCTGGGCCAGAGCACACACTCATTGGAAACCTTGGGATGTGTTTTGCAAAGATGGAGTGAGATGTGATTGGGTTTAATCTAACGAGGGGGTCAAAACAAAACAAATGCAAAGGGTGGGAAACTTTTGGTCCCCCCTTGGTGGGGGAAGTCGGTCTGTTACTTGAAAGGTGGTGGACACCAGAGCTGCTCCCCATTCCCAGGTTGTCTGCCGGTAGGGGTGACGTGGGGTGGGGTGGGAGGCTGCCCAGAAGGGAGCATCTATTAATCCTCCCCCCACCCCCGTACACATTTTCCTACTTTTCCTTTTAGGTTCTTGCCACCTCCCTGTAAAAGCATTCTGTGAAGTGACCACTCAGCATTGCTTCATTTTATTACTTTGTATTTAAAAGGGTGTTGAGTCATTTTCTCTTTCTCTTACAAGGCAAAGAAAGGGATCCCCTTACTTGTCTTCCCTTTAGAAGAGTCCCTCTTTGCTTGGGAGCAACAACCCAGTAACACGTGTGAATCATTAACACTCGCTTCACCTTGAAACTTTTTTGGCACCCTTTGGCAAAGGCCACACTGAAGGCCTAGCGGAGGGTCCTGTAGCTTTCTTTCACACCTAGAAGACTTAAAAACAGCAAACGCTGTATAGGCAGGGCAGGGTGACCTCTTCCAATATATTTCTCTTATCTGTGTGGGTTAATTTCTTCCACCATTGAAGTACACTTTCCTCTGACTCTCTGAATGCTTATTTGCCTCTTCTCACCTCCCTAACACCGGTGGGAGGTTTGTAACAGAAACGGAGGATGGGGCCTTTCTTCCGCGTCTTGTATTACTGCCTGCACGCATTTGCTGCTGGTTGCCTGAAGCCATAGATTACGTCAGGCTCCTCCGCGGTGGCCTCTTCTCGGCCTCTGGGAGCTGGTGCCTTGCTTGAGACCCTGTCACTCTTCTTGGAAGGTAGCGAAAGGCGGCCACAGGGCGCCCCTGGTGTTTGTACGAATGATACCAGGCAGTGTCTCGGGGCCGGTCCGATTACCTTTTAAGACCTTTCAGGGAAGGTGTTCGTTTTGCACATCTGGGAGGGGGTTGGCAGCTAAGTCCTCGTGGGGGGGGTCTCTCCACGTGGAATCCGGACGCTTTGCAACTTCCCCAGCGGGAGGTCTCTGCCTCCTTCCATTTTGGGGGAACCCTGCCGTGCAAGGAACCGTGCTGGGAACAGCACTGGCAGGTGCTCAGGTGTGGGAGTAGGGCGCGGGGCTTTTCTATTGGTAGCGCCACCCTTTTGAAGACTGGGGAGAAGGACTGTGGGAGAGGAGGAGATCTGGGGTTTGTCCAGTTGAGCAGTTAGAGAGAGCGAGCGCTAAAAGGAGGGTGAGTGTTTTCTGACCTTCCCCAATCTCTTCCCACCCCGTTGGGAAACGCAGGTCCTGTTTCGGGGAGCTCCTGAGCCCAGTAACCCCGCAGTGGGGTCTTCCTGCCACCAAGGCCCAGGCTCCGCTGCTCCCGCCCAGCGTCCCCGCTGTCAGCCGCCAGCGACTTAGATTTCAGACCCGGTCCCTGGTGGGAGGGAGGCTCTCGGAGTCAGTGTGTGGGCTTTTGTGTTGTTCTATTTTTCTTTTTCTCTTTTCTCTCTTTGTGTGTGCAGGCCCAGCCCCATCCCGTAACACACATGATTTAGCTATTTTACATCATTCGTTATCTAGCGCCCTGAAACTGAACATAGAGCCATATATTAGATTGAGGTTAGAAGAGGTGGCGACTGTTTATTTAAGGTGATAAAATGGTCCATCAGCAGTAATCTCCATCGATATGTGCCACCAGGAGATGAAGGATGAGGGGACAAGCCACAATTAATTGCCCTATAGTTTTGTATGAGAGAGTGGAGCCAGCCCAGGCCCGCTTCGATCTCCTCGCCCCCCTATTCATCATCTCCGCATTGTATATGGCGGCCTCGTAGGGGCAGGGGCCGGCCAGGTTGATCTCGGCGCAATATTCTCTCGCCCGCACACCCTGGCGCTCCCATTTAATTTATTAATATAGTCATCGGAAGACAAATAAAATCCACATTGCGCCCCCCCACCTTTCTTTCCCTCCCCTTTTGTCTCCCGCTCCTGGTCCCTGGGCCAAGCCGGCAGCCGGGAGGAGCGGGGGAAGCCCAGCGCGTGTGCGATTCGCAGGGAGCTTTAAACTCCCCTAAGAGAGAGTCCTCCAGAAGGTTCCGCGCGCCCACGGTCGGCTCCCCTTCCCGGTGGCCGGGCTAGCCTTCCTCGCCTTCTGGACGTGCCTCCGGGGCCTCTCCGGGGACCCTGAAAGACCCCAGCGGCGGGAGTGGGGGGCGGTGGGGGGGAGGAGGCCGAGCAGCAGTGGGGGCGGTGGCGCGGCCATTTTTGGTTGCGTCGGGGAGCCCTCGGCCGGCAGGCAGGGACTTGGGTGCGGGGCCTCCGGTGGGCCCGGGCCCGGGCCTGGGCCTGGCGGTCCGCCCCGTGCCGTCTAGCGGCTGGCTCGCGAGGGCTGAGTGTCGGCTGGAGGCCGGGAGGCGTGCACCCCGGTGTGGGAGGCTCGGGCCGCGGCGCTCTGCCTGCTCCCCCCACCCCGACCCCGTCTCGGGACCCCGGCGACCTCGGGACCCCGGCGACCCCGCGCCCGGAACGCGCACGCCGTTGCCAGCAGGCGGCACTCCCGGGGCGCCTCACCGGCCGGGATCGATGAGCGCCCGCCCCGCCGGGCTCGGCCTGCGGGACTGGGGGCCGCGACCTCCCTGGCGGTCGGGGAGGATTTATAGCTTAGCTGTTACTGCCGCCCCGGCGGAGAGGCAGGCTTCTCAGCTGCTCCTCGGTTTCCCTTCCAGAGGATGAGTGAGGGCGGGCGGAGGAGGCCGCGAGGCGTCGGGGAGCCCAGGCCTAGTGTGCTGGGGGGCTTCCCGCGGGCCCTGGCTCCGCCGGGGACCACACGCGTCCGTCAGCCTCCCCAGACAGCAAAAAAGGCCTGAAACGTTTTAAATTTCACCTTTCCTAGAACGCGAAATGAAACACCAGAAAAGAAAACCATGGCCTGCTTTGCCCCCCTTTACCTTCAAATAGGTCCGTTTTCAATTGCAAAAGTCGCGCATGTACTTGGAAAAATATTCAATCAGCACACAAGGATATGACACGAAGAGTGAAAATCTGCTCTTCGTTACACTTGGCCTGGCCTTCGGAAGTCAGTAGGTGAATAAGTCTGTAACCTAGTGATAACTCCTTCTCTTAGTCAGGGACGCATAAACGGGAGCACGGACAGATCTACTCAGGATAGAGGAGGGACCAGGATCTCTCATACTGCCTAATGCTAAAATGGCATTCCAGAGTATCTGACTTGGAGAATCTGATGATATTTCTCACAGATACAGAAAACACTTTACAAATAGTAATCATGGATTTAGAGAAAATTACCCAGATTTTAGGATAACCTAAGAATATTTATTTGCTTACTCTTTATGCATACAAATAGACTTGTGTTATGTACTGCTTGGCGTGGAATGCTGTATGTAATGTACGTGTTAAATACATTTTGGAGGGGTGCAGTTCGGGCATCTAGCCAGCTGCTCCCTTGGACCTTCTCTCAGAGGTGTTTATGGCCCCTCTCTAGAAAACACTCTGTTAGGATGTTTGTCTAACTGTGCCACTTCTCTCAACCCCTGAGTAATAACTTATTTGTTATAAGCATCTTCAAGCTCCTCTGGGACCCTGAGACATACAGTCAGAGGCCAGTTATTTTCAATGGCAGAGGTTTCATGTGTTAAAAAACATCAAGATAGAACATGGATTTGGATGTAATTGGTCAACTTCTCCAGCAGAATATTTTGCTGGAGGCACGAGGTGGTTTATCAGTTAAGACTCATGTAATTAAAGAGTACCTGTACCAGGCACAGGTACTCTTCTACATTGTGGGAGAAATTCAGCTTTTTCTTCGGCAAAATGCCACTATTCAGTTTTTCAACACTGCTGGAGACAACTGAAACTTAGCAGGCAGGGGAGAGTTTTAGAGGACTTCTTAGAGAAAGTGCTAGCCATAGTTTCATCCAGCGAAGAAATATGGTTTGCTGTCTGGGGGGGGGGGCGGTGGCTGGAGTTGGTACTTTTCCTCCTTATTTTATTACTGATGTAGTTGGGCTGATAGTACATGGTGTGGAGATGTAGCAAGTTGACAGGATCTCTGGTGCGGACGGGTAGGGAGTGAATACCAAAGGCTCTTGCTTCTCGCCCTAGGCCTCGTGGAGCCAACCAGAAAGGGAAAGTGGGTTAAGCAGCTCCTTGGAGTGATGTGATTTTTATTTTTACGGGGCATATTGCCTTTGCTTACTGTCGTTTGTTTTAAGCTGTTTTTGCTAAGGTGCCCTGAAAGGTCATCTCTGAGGTCAGATGCTAACATTCAGAATTATGGACATCATCTATTCACTTTCCAATACATTTAACGGCCCCAAACTCAAGATTATGGGGGAGAGATACAGGAAGCTCTGTAATTCACTGATGCTAGAGCAATTTTTGTGGCCCCTGAATAGTGCTTTCAGTGAAATACTGCAATTCTATTGATGATGAGTGTGGGTATAAAACTCTCCCAGCTTTCATTAGTCTCCCTAGATCTTTAGATTTGGAGGCTTTGAAGTCAGGCAAACCTGACTGTGAATCTTTCTCTACCATTTTATAGTTTCTGATCCTTGGGCTAGTTACATTGCCCGTGAAGCCTCAAATTGCCTCATCTGCAAAATGGGGATCATGATGTGGTGATTATTTGATTCAGGAGAGGTGTCTGGAACAGTGGAGGCACTGGGTGACTGTGAGTTTCTATCATTTTTCTTTCCCTTCCCCCTTTGTCTTGAACTTGTCATTTTCACAGTCAGAAGCTTGAGAGGATGTGTGAAGCGGATCCAGAAGGGGTGACATACGGTAAGGGTAGGAATACTTTCCATCTAGGCCCTACAGTCAAAAGCAGAGCCTGACACAGTATTTACATTAGTTGGTGTTACTGGGAGAGGGGGCTTTTTTTGTGTGATGGAGGTCCAGAGACTTGGGCACTTCCCCACCTGTAGAAACAGGTTGTCGCTTTTCACTAGGGGGGCCTGGGGACCCCTCCAAGAAGCTGCAGTCAGAGGGTCCTGTCATTTCCTGGGCTCTCTTGGGAGGAGTGCGGGGAGTAGCAGACTGAGGGGAAGGCAGGGCCAGCCGGAGCCCTCCTGCACTGAGCTAGGATGAAACAAATGGTGAAACCAGGGTTCCCCCACCAGGGCTGGGTTGCCCTTAGGAGTTCCTTCCTTGAAGATTCCTCAGTGACTCCCTTTGCCAAAAGTTACCTGGACTTTCCTCTGTCTTAGCAAGGATGGGGCACCCTTAGAGCGAGCCCCCAGGCCTGGCAGCAACCAAAGCCAGGCGCAGGTGCTAGGAGGGTCCGAGGGCTGCCCAGCGCTGGCGCATGCACCGGTACCCCAGCTCCTGCCGTCCATCCGTCCGTAGCTGCCTGCCGTCACACTCGGTGCCACAGGGCTCCGTTGCGTTGGCGGGGGGAGCGTGCACTGCGGCTCCCCTGGGAGGCTGGGCCAGGGAAGCCGGGTTGTGCGGGCGGGCGGGCGCCGAGGCTGCCTCCCTGAGGCAGGTCGGCAGGGCTGGGGCGCAGACACCGCGGCTCCGCCAGGCCCATTAATAACCCGGAGGGCGCTGCGATCCGACAGTGCGGTCGCCGCAGGCCCTGCTTCCCGCGGCCGCCTGGCCTTTTCCCATCCAGTTCGAGGCGAGGGACCCGGGGCGTCCACAGCCACCCGACCCAGAGGGAGGGTGAGGATCCCCTTGCGCTGCGGGCTGCTCTGGGGAACGTCGGAGCGGGAGCCTTGTTCGAGACACTTCTCCGAGAATCGCATGCAGCCTTGGGGATCACCGTCTGGGCAGGAGTTGGGGCCTCTCCACTGAAGCATTACCCCATCCTTAAATTGGCGATTTATTCCCTTTTGGCTTCTGGGAAGAGCTTGCAGTCCAGCACAGGCACTCCACACCTGCCAGAACAGTCCCCCTTTCTCCACCTGAACCCCTCTGGCTGGAGTGGCCAGAGCAGGCGCCGTCAGGGACCCCAGCACCAGGGCGCCCTCAGAGGCCGGTGTCTGGGGTTCCGGTGCCACGGGGTGGGGGGGCAGGGGGGCAAGGCCGGCGCCGCTCTCTGGTCCGGGCACCGGGGGTCGGTGGGTCCGTCCCTGCGGGTAGGGAGGGCGCTCTGTGCTGGACGGGTCGCCCGCCTGCCCCGGTGATTTTAGAAGGATCTTCTAGAATTGCAGAAACAGGTAAACCAAGTATACCCAGGCGACCAAAGTAGAATCTCTCGAGACAGCAGGTTGAGCAAGAGCTGGGGCCTCTTTTCCCGGCACAGTGAGCAACACACCTGCAAACAGCTGGTAGCTGAGGACTCCTGGGAACAGGGGAGAGTGGCAGAGGGAACTAGAGAAAGAAGGGAAGAGGGAGAGAGAGACGCACACCTCGAGGAGTGGAAGCCAGGCGGGGCTTCTTCAGAGACAGCCACGCTGGCCACCCCCAGCGCGCCAGGCTTGTGGGGCGCCCGGGGGCTCGACCCTTCTGGGCCGATTTGGGTGCGGCGATTTCCAAGGGAGAGGTGCAGATTTACCTCTCCCCGCTCTTCCCAGTGGCCTCGGTGGCCTGAAGGTGTCCCCTCCCCGGCAGGTGGCTTACGCGGGAGGGGATGGGGTTGTCTCGGGGCTTTTCCGCACCGAGGATGGGCCGCCCTGGGCGGCGCGTTAACCGTCTTCCTTCCCTCCCTCCCTCCCTCCCGCCTGTCTCCGGCAGGTTGCGACATGTGCGCGGACAACCGCAACGGCGAGTGTCCCATGCACGGGCCCCTGCACTCACTGCGCCGGCTCGTGGGCACCAGCAGCACCGCGGCCGCCGCGCCCCCGCCCGAGCTGCCCGAGTGGCTCCGGGACCTGCCGCGGGAAGTGTGCCTGTGCACCAGCACTGTGCCCGGCCTGGCCTACGGCATCTGTGCGGCGCAGAGGATCCAGCAGGGCACCTGGATCGGGCCCTTCCAGGGCGTCCTCCTGCCCCCGGAGAAGGTGCAGGCCGGCGCCGTGAGGAACACGCAGCATCTCTGGGAGGTAAGTCCCTCGCGGCCCAGCACCTTGCCAACCATTTGGAGCTTTGGCCGGCAAAGAGCCTGGCCCTCGGTGGGGTGGGGGGTCAGCTCTGGGGAGAGGCTCCCTTGTTCTCCGGAGGGGAGTGGAGGAGAGATTTCTCTGGTCATGCAAATGCCAGGTGTCTGCAGCACCTGCAGTAAAGAGGTGCAGGCTTTGGCCGGGCCCAGCAGCAACCCAGCTGGGCAGACAGGCCCTACAGGTTTCTGAAGATGGGATGCCCTTAGCAAGCCTCTGTTCCAGCCGGGATGGATTTGACTGTTGGTCTCCCTGGGTCTTGAAGAAAGAAAAGCCGGCCGAGGTGATAGAGCCGAGGAGGCCGGGGCATTGGGGTGTAAGCTAGATGAATTTTGTGTCCCATTCTGAGCTCTTCCAGGATGGTTTTGGGCACTGGGCAAGAAGGAACATAAGTGTAAACTGGAGGAAGAGAGTCAGGCTCCTTTTCTCAGATGAAAACAATTTTCTTAACGCTGAACTTGAGAGACTGGGGCGTGTTTCTTAACTTTCAAAGTGTCCCAAGTAAGCAGATTACATCGTGAATCAAAAATCACAAATTCTGCTTCTTCTCTGACAAAGTACAATCATGCAGTCTTCCCCAAGACAGAAAATCAAAACATAGGAAAACTCGGAGCACTTTGATATCACCCAGTCAATGATATTACTTTAGTGGTACAATCTTACCTCATGCAATGATTTAAAAATAAGCCATGTATTTGAAAAATGTTAATCTGAGATTTCTCCCAAAGCTTTATGGTTGATTATTGAGATCCAGTTCTGAAGAGGCAGATTCTTAGCCATAGGTAATCCACCCCCCCCACCACCAGCTTTAGCCACCTCTCACCCTTGGAGTGATTTCTGAAATACAAGGTGGTAGAAGTCTTACCCTTAGGGCCATATATAAATCTCACTGAGGCCAGGCAATACAATGGAGTGGAAGTAGCCAGAAAAGAAGGTCTCTGAAGAGCCAGCAGCCAAGTTGGCATGGACCTTAAGGCTCCACTAATGGGTCGTTTCTACAGTACCTTGTCGCATACACTTGGTTCCGTGGCCTGTCAGGATGGGCGTGAGCGCTGTGAGCTGCCTCCTAGCCACTAACTAAAACTCGTGGGACTCAGTAATCCACTCAGATTTTTGCTGAGCACTCTGGCCAGCACTGTCTTAGGCCCTGGAGACATAGTGTGAAAAACAAACCTGGTCTCCACAGCCGTTCCATGAGGGTTGGCATGGGGCGCTGGGGCCTGTGCCCATAAAACCTCCTTTGATGGGGGAGGAGCTAAGCGAATGAGCTTACAGCCCTCGAGCCCAAGATGGCCACATGGCAGCCATGGGCTACGCACCCCACAGTTATCTGCTGGGGCACTGTGCCCAGGCTCCCAGGTTCCATTTCGCTCCTAAATTGGAAAAGTAGTGACACATTTTTAATCATTCAGGATAGGATTCTCGAGCGAGGAAGAAAACGTTGGGTGTATTTATGTCACCTTTTTTTCTGTTGTTTTTTTTTAAACAGAATTTTTTATAGGAAAACAGGACAGGAGAAAATGGCTCCGTACATAGAGCCAGGTTAGAAGTTAGAGCTTTTTGGATTGGAAAAACTGACAAGTGGGAAATAATCAAAGCATCTGGTTTTGAAATATTTCCCAGTTGGTTTTTGTTTCTGACTAATTAGTTGTAACCTCCAGTGTGGTTTAAAGTTTATAAAACACTTCCAGGCACTTCTCATGTTCCAGTAGTGTTATTAGGAACTCTAATACACTACAGTTAAAGGTCTGCCAGGATTTTTCGGAGGAGATGGTAAAGCAGTCGTTCAATGGTACAGATTTGCTCCATCTGCAAATGTTAAAATTGAACACTGTCATCTTACCCTCTGATGCCACAGGTTTGGAGTTCATCTATTTTTAGAGTGCCAGGGGACAAAGCCATAAACATGAAAAAAAAAAAACAAAACCCAAACCCATAGTTCATTGTTTTGTTTTGTTTTGTTTTAAAGGATTTGGATATGATTGGGATGTTGGCCGGAGATCACTACACATATAGACTATAATGATACATATTAATACTGAAAACTATGGAGCCTTCCTTTTGTGCCTTTCCTTGTACTTGATTAAATTAAAATTCTGTTGAAATAAGAAGCGTGGGAATTGAGCGATGTTGTTGATACCTCAGTGGATAGGAAGTGCATCTTACCTGTTGTTTTAGGTACGTGAGTTGGTTCTGTGTTAGAAAGAAGACTTGCTGGGTATATGCCTGCTTGAATGATCTCCAGATCCCTCCTTCTAAATTCAGAACATGATCTATTTATTTTTATCATCTGTAAGAATAGTTAGAATAAGCAAACATTTCAGGGATTGAAGGGATATTAAAACTGCAGCTGTGCAAAATGTATCAGTCTCCGGGGAGATCCTATAAAATGTGACAGAGTGGGGCCAGGTAACTTAGTGCCAATGTCCCTTTGTAAGATAAAACACTTACTCTAATAGGTTTCAGGTTTTTATTAGTATGATTTTTCTTAAGCTATGATATTTTTAAGTTTAAGCATTATGATTTTTTTTTTAATGAAACATGACGATTAGAATTTAGTTCACTTTATAACAGGAGATTCTAAGTGTCAGATTGTTCCTTAACTGTTAGTCTTTGCTTTCAAACCTGAATTCTCTTGTGAAAAAATTGTCATCATCATATTCTTCCTATTAGGAAAGATTCCGTGATCGGAATACACACTAGATCTATAGGAAACTTTTGGCACTAATTGTTTAATGACTCACGTAATAATTACCCATTTAAAAAACACATTCTTTTAGACATCTTCCAGAATATCAGGTCGACATAAAGCAGATCTTTAAAAACTTAAAAGCGGTTGAATCATTACCATTGTCTCTCTTCCTCACGTTTTTTCAAGTCACTTGCTGATGAAGAAATGTCTTTATATTTAGAGTTCAATACTCAGGGCCTGATGGATCTTACCGGGGTTACTTATCTTTATTTCAGTACAATAAATGGATTGCTAATCTTTTCCCGTCACTGTTTCCAAGTAGATGATGGATTTTTGTTTCAGTTTACAGTTCATTGTTTTTAGTATGACTGTGCTTTATTATACACATGAAGGCTTATTACAGAAGCAATCAGATTCACCTTAGTTCCTGCTTTTGTTTAATCATTAAAAGCTCTATTTTCTTTTGTAGAAAAATGACTTTTTAATATTTAACATAGATCAGCCATGGAGAGCTTATTTGTTTTGTCAGTGTGCTGTCGTCTTTTAGTTAATATTTTCTTTGTACTAATCCTGGTTCTTAAAACTACAGCAATTTAAAGAAAGTTCAATATCATTCCATTACCTTCAATATATTTTGGCTCTCTGGGGGTATCCGTGGGAAATTCTAAGAGTTTTTCTTTTTCTTTTTTCTTTTTTTTTAAAGCCAGAAGCCCAGGTGATTTTTTTTTTGTAATTTAAGGAAATTAACAAACTAAAAGCCAAATCACTTGTCTTTTTTTTTTTTTTTTTTTGGTCAGTTTCTTTTAGAATCCGATTTTAATGTGTTTTATAAAAAATAATTCACAGAGTTTAAGACCAAAACATGACAGGATGGATTAAACAATCACTCGCTTTGCTTATATACATTTATTCCAGCAAGACTTGGATGCATGGTATATTTCTAGCTATTTGGCCATAATGAGAAAAATCTTTCTGAATGTTTTGCAAAGAAAACATAATCTTTCTCAGCAATTAGGTCTTATTGATGAGAGTGAGATAATTTTGTTCTAATGTGTTTTCTAATAAAGACGTGAAAAGGCACGTTTGATTTCAACATTTATGAAAACATTATCTCAATTATTAATGTGCCCTTTTTCCCTTGAGATAAATTAATCTAGTTGCACATGGTTTCCCCTTTCTGCTTAACATCAGAATTTAATATGACTGGACCTGAGGAATGTACATCGTGTAAACTTAAAAATTCTATTGGATATAAAATACGGAAGTTTAAAATAAAGTTACAGTTTAAGATAGGCCAGAATTACCCAGGCCTTTCAAATCAGAGTCTGATTTGACAGGAAATTTTAGTGACAATGACAAAATAAATCGCACTTGTTTTCACCCTAGAAAAATTATGCTGCTAATTGAAATAATGTAGTGACTTGTTAGGATTACAGTCAAGGTACTAGGAAGGGCTTTAATTTCATAGAATCTGTCTTTGCCTCAGTAAATTTGAGTGTCTCGTTTTCATTTACACTACGTGAAAACCTTCATTATTTTTCTTCAGAAAACCAGGGGTGATAACATAATGTGGGGTGGGTTTTTTTTTTGTGTGTGTGTGTGGTTTGATTTTATGCCATAATATTTTAGATTTAATAAGAGATTTGCTTTTAAGCAAATGGTCGATTTTTCATCATTACCATTTAGCTTAGGTCAAAAGACATTGATGAAACCAATATTAAAAATATATTACACGTTGCTAAATGTTTATATTTCAAAACCATCATTGGCAATTGGTACTTGAAGGAAATGAATTGGCTTCATATTTTAAATGCATTACGTATGTTTTTTACCATCACCCAATTCCTCGTATAGTACTGTACTCATTTGTATCTATATTTCGATGTTGAAAAAATTTAAAATTAATCATTTAAAATGAAATTAAAATCACTTAAAAATTTGATGGAAATCATTTTAAAATTGTTCCAGTGATAGTATTATAATTACATAGTCCATAGTTTTGCTTTGTAGACTTCGGCTCGTTCGGCCTGATTCACCAAAGCACAAAGGGATGGAATTAAGTGGCTGTTCCCAGTTATATTGAAGTAGAAATTGTTCTTCCTAGTAATTTATCATTTCATATAATAGACTGCTTGTCAGCGTGGTTTTGAGTATGTCCATTTCATGAACTCCAAATGATTTCTCCTTAAGAATCAGCTGTAGTCCTGCTCCTATGATGTCTTCAGTTTGCAGAGTAACAACTGGTGTATCTCTTCGGCTTTGCCTCATTTTGTTTGAAGATGTCTGTGACAGCGGTGCCCACTTGATAGAGTACGAACATCTTGTAGTTTTACATAAACTGCTAAACCATCTGCCGCCTCTTGGAATGATTTCCAGCATTGTGTTAAAAATCAAAACTTAGTGCTTCAAGTTGGCTTTGCAGAGGCCCGTGAACAGGTTTATGTCTCACCCTGCCCAATGCCACCCATGGTTTTCCAAGTCCAAAAGTGATACTGCTTTAAAAACAAAACAAAAAAAACACCGATAGCAACCATTTGGAAATTCTCACACTAGTGAGGTTTAATCCAAGTATGCATGTGACAGGACAGGCCTTCAGTTACAAATACTTTATGAAGAGTGATGTGTTCTGTATCTGCAGGACTATTTTTCTCATTAGTCAGTTCATTTTATCTGTTGTTTACAGATCGCTTCTCTTATTGATAGCATTTTGTCCATGCAAAGGAAATAAGTATGTCTTGTCACAACTGCATATTCCCTGACATCATATGATTCCCCCCCGCTTCTTCCCACACTGATTTAAACATAGGGTCAAGAAATTAAAATCAGAAGCTCAGCCCTCCCCCCTGGTAGCCAGCGAGCCTACGAAAATGTGTTTATGGTAACCTTGGGCCCCGAGGAGCCTGCAGGGGAGCCTCTTTATTTTATTATTTTACTGTGTCACTTAAAGCACTTTGAATTATTCAAGGAACTCTCTTTTGTTACCCAGAGATCACGTATAATATGACGGGTTTTTGCCAATTTGATGGAATATAAAAAAAGGGCCTGTTCCTTAGCTGAGGAATCAGGTCCACAATATCCAGATCCCCTCGTGCCGCCGATCGGAAGAATGCGTGCCAAGAACCACTGCAGGACTGCCTTGCTCTGTCTCTTCCTCGCTTTCTTTTTTCTTTTTATTCCGAATCTTCCAGGCTCCAAGATTTCATGAGTTCAGACATTCCATGTGTATTTACACAAGAAATACAGACTCCGGGATAGCTACTTAGCATAAAAGCCAGAGAAGCCGGAGCCGAATATACTTTTCCTTGTAAGCATTTGCCACCTCGCTCAGATAAGTTACAGAATTCCATTATCCAAATTGTTACACATGTGTGACAGAGGTTGACCTTTTGTCATGTCAATCCTTTTTGTGTAGGCCCCAGGCTCCAGCCTAATGGCTCAAACCCTGATTTACTCACTGTAATAAGGGCAGGAGGTCGAGCAATTGTCAGGCTGTCCTCTTCTTGGAGCCTGGTTGAAGGCTGTTAACACAAAGCTTTTCAAAGTGAATTTACAACCGGCACCACTGACAGAGGCCAATCAGCGCACCATAAATGTCAGGTTAGTGAGATTGAGCAGTAAGTAAAGGAGTGACAGCACTCTATTGGCTGGAATCAGTTGGCCAGGGTTTAACTGAGAAGAGCAATCTAGGGGTGTCGAGCTCAGGTAAGGCGCTCAGTGTGCAGCCTGGGCTTCCAGGTGGGAGTGCGGAGAGGTACCTGTTGGGGGGGGAGCTGTGCTTAGCAGGCGCCGGACTGTCGCGGCGTCCCCTGCCCCCCTCCGAGCCTTGGTGGCAAAGAAGGGTCCAGCGTTAGACAGAAAGGAGAGGGAGCAAAACGGTGAACGGGGTTGGGGCTTTCAAAACCAGGGGACGCAAGGCGGCGCCTCCCTGTTCAGCCAAAAGGTAATTGCTGTTGTTCAAACTCCAAAACTCCAACAGGGATTTCCACCGAGGCGCGGATGCAAGGAAGCCCCCCTCTCCAGCTCTTCTTGGGGCTGAGCAATGTGAAACTTTTCGTGGAAGTCACTAATGAGTGATTATGGGTTGCGGGCCTGAATATCCGTGAGGTGTGGTTTCTCTCCCCCCCGCCCCCACTCCCTCCGCCACGGAATGTTTTTATCATTTTGTGTAATGACAGCCTGGACAACAATTCATTTAGCTCTGAAGGCATCAGCATTAAAATGGAGGAATCCATTAAAATGCTGTATGCAAGGATTTATAAATTAGGCAATTTCCTTGATTATTGCAATCATTTACAAAATTGATTGTTCCGGTGTGGTATAGACAGATTTCAGCAACTATCATTGACAGCAAGCACAGTCTCTGGTATCTGTAGCTACTGGTCACTAAACCAGGTCACTGTACCTCCCCGCCCCTCCCCTGTTTTGTTTGGTCTCAAGGTCAGGCAGACTTTCAGAGAACCTTAAAAATTAGGAAGTTTCCGTGGTGTTCAGAGGAGACCTACCTAGGCTCTGAGGGTAGGTGCAGGTTCTTTTAAAGGTTTGTAGCCATGTTTGCACAGGTGAGTTCTCGTTTTGGAGGAGGGTGCTGATGATCCACGTGTTTCAGATCAGAAGCGCAGATTTTGAAATGATGCCAACTTAAAAGGAGATAATTTTTGCAAATCGCAGCCGTAAATATTTGTTTGATTGAAGATCTGAAAGTCAATAATGTGTTTTATTTGTTGGTCCTTAGAGTTCTAATTATCCAATAGATATATTGTAGAGTCACTGGATTTTAGGTCAGTTAATTCTGGAAGGCATAATAAAGATATTGTTACAAGTGTGAGGCGCTCAAAATGCTGCAGATTTTCCTATACGAGAACACACACAACAAGTCCACTTGGTGCTTAATCACTAACCACAAACCACAGAGTTGCCTTTATTCCTGAAATATCAGAGAGGGGCATGCCAAATGTGTCTGCAAAACTCTGTCCCATGAAAGCTGGCCATGCGGTTTATGCTTAGCACAAAATAACTGACTTGAGACATTTGTTTTTAATCATCATTTTGTTTTTAATCACAGTTTTTCCCTTTTGGAACTCTAAAACAAAATGGGGCTTGTAAAATAATAACACTTGGGAAAATCGTTTGACACTGTTAGGGAGACAAAGACATTTTTTAGCTTGTCCTCCTTCGAATACAAAAATATTTGATCTCAGGGTAGTCCTTTGTTTAAAAGGGTAAACGTTGTGTTTTAGGAAGTCCTGTAGCTTGGTGTTTGGGTATTGTTGCTTCAGAAGCCCTGGGTTTCTTTTCATTTTTATTTTATTTATTTATTTTTAAAGATTTTATTTATTTATTTGAGACAGAATGAGAGAGAGAGAGAGAGAGAGCACATGAGAGGGGGAAGGGTCAGAGGGAGAAGCAGACTCCCCGCTGAGCAGGGAGCCCGACACGGGACTCGATCCCGGGACTCCAGGATCGTGACCTGAGCCGAAGGCAGTCGCTTAACCAACTGAGCCACCCAGGCGCCCCTTCTTTTCATTTTTAATGAGTTGTAATATTCATGGCTTAAAAATTCAGTAGAAAGGCAGTATTTTCATTTCAGTGTCTTGATATTGTCGCCTTATTTTTATTCAAATGTTCCTTTCCACAGGTATGTCTGGTTTCTGCTAAGACTTAAAAGCCATGGGACCAGATCTGTCTCGGGTGAACTGTGGCACATTTATTTAATAAACTGAAATCTACAGCATGCCACTCTGAAATAAGGATACGGGGCTAAGCCCATTTTATTAAAATGAACAGTGTTTTTCGCTCTCTGTGATCACTTTAAACTAAAGCTGCCTCAGATAATGAAGTGTTTTCTATAGAAACATTCAGTGTAATCTAATTCAGCAGAAACTTAAGTGCTTTTTAATTGGAATCAAATTAAATGTAATCAAGTCATGTTTTCAGGGTCTTGTAAAGCACCGAGACCTAAGTGTTCTTAGCACGCTTGGGAATATTAGTGTTGATCACAAATTTAGTACAACGGTGCTAAATTCTCAGATGTCCATGCAGACTTCAAAATGGTAGATAATCCATAAATAAATTTTTGGTTAGAGGACAATGCTTTCAGAATCTGTTTCATTTGTCCCCAAACTAATGTTGAAATTCATTTGTAAGATATATGTGTGTGTGTGTGTGTGTGTGTGTATACACATACATATATATATGTATATATAAAGCATGTATCATTCCTGGGGGAGAGAGTTCTGAAAAATGTTGGACTAGTGAGAAAAGCACTTAATTTCAGTTTGTTGCAAATTAATGGCAATTTACAATTTGACCTGGATAATCTACAAAGTAGAAAATCTAATAATTAAGCTTTAAGTAATGGAAATGAGCTTTTCTATGGAACATAGTTAATGCTCATCCTAAGAAATTCAAACTGTATAGAAGTATAAACCAGTGGGCGCCTGGGTGGCTCAGTCGTTAAGCGTCTGCCTTCGGCTCAGGTCATGATCCCAGGGTCCTGGGATCGAGTCCCACATCGGGCTCCCTGCTCAGCGGGAGGCCTGCCTCTCCCTCTCCCACTCCCCCTGCTTGTGTTCCTGCTCTCGCTGTCTCTCTCTCTGTCAAATAAATAAATAAAATCTTTAAAAAAAAAAA
>NC_138375.1:123929512-123955539 GCF_054177405.1 Leptonychotes weddellii | reverse complement strand
GGCGCCTGGGTGGCTCAGTCGTTAAGCGTCTGCCTTCGGCTCAGGTCATGATCCCAGGGTCCTGGGATCGAGTCCCACATCGGGCTCCCTGCTCAGCGGGAGGCCTGCCTCTCCCTCTCCCACTCCCCCTGCTTGTGTTCCTGCTCTCGCTGTCTCTCTCTCTGTCAAATAAATAAATAAAATCTTTAAAAAAAAAAAAAAGAAGTATAAACCAGTGGTAACTGTAATGGATGGTTTTTTTTTTTTTTTTTTTTTTTAAGTAACCTCTACACCCAGCACAGGGCTCGAACCCACAACCCTGGGACCAAAAGTCGCACGCTCCACCGACTGAGCCAGCCAGGCACCAACCCCTGCCCCCCCCACCTCGTTGTTGATGATTTTCTTAATGGCCTTTTGAGAGATGACTATGTAATATAATACGTATTTATTTCATTGAAATCACAGTTTTGGTACAGATACTTGCACGATGTTCTTGATACTACAAAACAGATTTTGAAGGCGGCAACCAATGACACCATTTTCATAGGGCTTTCTGCAAATGGTTAAATTTGGCTCAGCCATGAGTAGGTTTTGATTTGGGGTCTAGTTCCATCCTCCCCTCTCTATTTCTCGTGGTGGGAAGTTTCATTAGCAGTCTGCAGGCCCTGCTGTATTATAGAAACACTTCTAATAGTTCTGTATGTTTTTCGTGTGTGTCTTTAATATGACCAGAGGCTTTCTGGGGTCTATAGGGAGATTTTAGTAGCCCTCAGAGAGGAAGAAATTCCTGTTTTTCTTTTTATACATGAAGGTGTTAACAAAAAAGCATCAGATCTAAGTAGGAAGACTCATTAATTTACCTACTTGCATGTTAGACTTTAAGGAAACTGCTAAATTTCTTTGTGCCATTATTTCTCCTTGTATAAAAGAGAGTCCACTGTACTATTGTGCAAGCTAGACAGTATTTATGACTTTTGTATAACAAGAGAGATTTTCCCTTTTTTCAACTGGCATTTTAATAATTTTTAAGTCTCTAGTGTACTCTGCACATAGTTAGAATGTCATTATTTGTCCGATAAAACAAAAGGTTGTGCAGAGTAGACCATGGTACACACTTTGAATGGATTTGATTACTTACTCTAAAATCAGGCTTAAATAATACTTAAATGCAAACTTATTTAGTGCTGCTTACATGTAAGAAAGGATTATATATTAAAGAGATCCCAGAGACGCCTGGGTGGCTCAATTGGTCAAGTGTCTGACTTTGGCTCAGGTCATGATGCCAGGGTCCTGGGATCGAGCCCCACATCGGGCTCCCTGCTGAGTAGGGAGTCTGCTTCTCCCTTTCCCTCTGCAGCTCCCCCTGCTTGTGCTCTCTCTCTCTCTGAGAAACAAATAAAATAAAAAAGGAAATCCCATACAACATGGGTGTAAAAAAATCATTGGATGGCTTTAATTTTTTTTTAAGTTTATTATTTTTTTTAGTAATCTCTACACCCAACATGGGGCTTGAACTCCTGACCCATCAAGAGTTGCATGCTCTTTCTGAGGCAGCCAGGTGCCCCTGGATGGCTTTAATTTTTAATACTACATTTCTAATGGAGGGCAACAAGGATAACTGTAAATATTGGACACATAAATAAAAGTTTCTAGGTATATGATTTTAGTAAGTGAACTGATGGCTCTTCATCCTCATGACAGAGAATGGACTTGCAATGCGAAATGTAAGGGGAATGACTGAGAAACATCTAGAAAAATCACAAGGAAGCCCCCAAACCTGAAGGTCCTTTGACCATGGACCTCAAACCAGGAGCCATTCATTAGGTGTGACACTGGATATTGAATTCTGAATAGAACAACATCTCAATGCCTAGCATATTGTGGCTTGTCAATATATATTCAGGTACAACAAATCAACATTGTGGTGCATTTACCACTGTCCATAAAAACGTGTGGGCTGCTATACGTGTGCTAGCGAATACTGACATAATGGTACACCATACAAATTCTAAATATGTCAGTGTTGACCTTAAGAAAAGCAACAATTCTAACCTTGGGTTTCTTTTTTTTAATTAAAGATTTATGTATTTGAGAGAGAGAGAAGGTGTGCACAAGTGGGCGGGGGGCAGAGGGAGAGGGAGAAGCGGGCTCCCCGCTAAGTAGGGAGCCCGGTGCGGGGCTCGATCCCCAGGACCCTGAGATCATGACCTGAGCCAAAATCGAGAGTCGGATGCTTAACGGACTGAGCCACCCAGGCGCCCCAAAAAGGAAGAATTCTAAGTGACAGTTGGCAGTTAGAACATTTTAGATGAAAAAGTCAAAATAAAGCCGAAACATGTCCTAAAGAACAAAAATTTAGGTTGAAATTAATATATCTTTTAAGATTTTATTTATTTACAGAGAGAGAGAGCAGAAGCATGGGGAGTGGGAGAAGGAGAAGCAGATTCCGTGCTGAGCAGGGAGCCTGATGCGGGGCTCGATCCCAGTACCTCGGGATCATGACCTGAGCTGATGGTAGCCGCTTAACAGACTGAGCTACCCAGGCGCCCCTGAAATTAATATTTTTAAAAATATATGTTTATTTCATATTAATGGTTTCTCTACTTAGATGGCAGTCTAAGCAGGGGTGATACTCAAAATATTTGATAACCAATTCAACTCAGACTTTGCCCGGTGAACCAGGATGCCTACCATTGGATCTGTGTCCCACGGGGTTGTGTATCAGCTCTGAATCTAGGAAAGTTAGCTGAGCGTTAGCATAACTATTGAATAAAGAATCAGGAAGAATAATAAATCTATAATAGATATAAGGGTTTGGCTTTATAAGGTAAAAAGTTCTGGAGATTGGTTGCAACCACGTGAATATACCTTACATGACTAAACTGTACACTGAAGAATAGTTAAAATGGTAAATTGTGTGTATTTTACCCTAATTAAAAAAATAAGCTACGTTTTCAGCGACTTTTCTTCTGATTCTCAAACTCTAGCATACAAAAGAATTTCCCGGTGCAGGGAGCCAAGCGAAATTCAATCTGGGCTCCTGCCGTTAAAAGATTCTGGTTCAGTCATCCTGCACTGGGGCCCATCAGTCTGTTTTCTTAACACATATCTCACATGGTCCTCCAGCTGCACTTTAAGAAAATGAAAATGCCAGACTCCACCTTTCTCTACCTTACTCCTGTGGTTGTCGGCTTCCCTTCCTGCTTCTTCCCTTGTTTTGGCTCCAGAGGGGCCTCTCTCCTGCTTCGTTTCAACCCTTGGTCTAGTCTCTTCTGTTCCTGTGTTAATTCTAGTCTTGCCTTCATTCCTGCTTCACCTTAGCTAATGTCTGGGTATTTCCCATCTCCTTCCTTACCACCTTCCTCCAGATAGATAGATGGATAAATAGACAGACAGACAGATAGAGATGAAGATAGAAATATTGATAGGGCTAACAGGCAGCAGGATGTACTACCATGATTTTCATCTTTGATATATTTTGGAAGTCTACCTGGCCAGGTGTCAGGAAGTGGCCAGAAAAGCAGAAAGCTTTACACTCTGTGTAACCTGCAGTGTGTCCTTAGCCCCTAGGTAATCAAGGTGTGTTCAGAAGGGGGGCCTTCTGGACGGCATTTGGTGATGTTCACAAGGCCTGAGCCCCAGCTCTGTCTCGGTCTGAGCTACATGGCTGCCAGCAGACGCCGTAAGTCCCTCCGCTCTTCCCAAGCACGACTTACCTCTCCGTATCACCTGCCAGCCCGCCGCCGTGGAGAGAGGCCCTGTGCACCACGCATGCCATTTGCAGTGAGGGGTCTGTAAATTTTCCATATGCCAACTCGATCTGCACATTTGCTGATCTTTTCCTGTCTTTCTCCTTGGCTTCCCAGTTTCTGCCCTTTGATGGAGGTAGTCTGCGGGCATGCAGCCTGGTTCTGGGTCTCCCCTTCTCACACCCAGCTCACCTGTTCTTATTGTTTCAGTTGCTCTCTTGGATGGGTGGCTCCCACATTCCAGTGTCCACAGAGGTCTTTCTTACATCCTGGATTTTCAGTTGTCTTTGAGACATCACTGTTCAGAGATGTTTCATATTGAATTCACTACCTGCCCCCGCCCCCTCCTCTCCCCCCCCAGTAGATGGCTCTTTATCCTTAACTTACAGGGCTGTCATAGTCCTTTTTTGGCCTGTGAGCCCAACATTTTGGAGTTACTCTAATGGTTTTTAAAAATATTTGGATTCCTGGAATCTATCTAACACACAAAAGGCACTTAACTCAACATTGTTGATCTGATAGCAGTGATAAGAGCCAACACAGTTAATCTGAGACTGAGTGCTAAAGAGCTTCCCAGGGCTTGTCTTAATTCATGCTCAGAATAACCCAATGAGGTAAGGACTACTGTGGCTCATTTTTCCGATGAAGAAACTTTGCAGATGAAGGCAAAAGAAGTTAAATAACTTGCCCGAGGTTGTATGTAGTGAAGGTAGGATTTCCACCGAGCCCTCTACAAGGGCTGTAGAGTCCTTGCTCTAAACCAGTCTGTTGCTACATTGCCTGCCCTGGTCCACTCTCACCCCTGAGCTCCCATTATTTTATGGGGCTCCAGTGTCTGCTACAGACTTCTCCATGCCCCTGGCCCTAGCCTCTGGGCCTTGGTGTGAGCTTTCCCTCCTTGGGAGACACTGCTTTGGTTTCTCAGACATAGCCCAGCTCCAGCTTCATAGAGACCTGGTACTTAGTCCCTTGACATGATTAGTCCACCTTGTCTTCTAAGACCATGGGCGCCATATTTGTTATGCTAGAGAATTCAGACTTGCCAGCATTCAGAGAAATCCATTTATCGAGAGCCTACATACATGAGGTGTTGTGCAGGTCACAGAGATGGGCACAACCAACTCTGCCCTCAGGGACCATAGAATGGTAGTGCTGTGAGTAATTCCACGTGGAAACAGGTGCAGAAAGTGCTATTTCAGTGCACAGAGGTGACTTCCTGCTGGGAAGTTAGGGAAGGAGGAGGTATTTGACCCAGGGACATAAATGATTAATACTCAGGGAGTTGGGGATTGGGAAGGAGGTGCTCCTGGGGGAAGATCAGCCCCCATCAATGGATCCACAGTCTTCCCAGTCCCACCTCTGTTGCCTCTGTCTGTCCTTCCTCTCAGTGAATGGCTTCCTGTTCTTCGGTCTACCAAAGGCTTGCTAGTTTCCAGTGCTGGGATGTTGCGTGAGCAGTTTGTGTACCCAGATGGCTCACCCTTCTTACTCTGGTCAGCCTGCACCTTTGACTTTAGTAAGAGCCCCAACTCCCAAGAATTCATTTTAGGCTCATCCGGGTCTCCACCACCCTGTCCACATTCTCGTCTTCCGCCATCTCCTTGATGCTTGTTGAAGTTGTGCTTTATCCCCTGATGTTACAGTTGTAGCCTCAGTTGGTAAGCTCATATTTGGGACATACTTATACTAGAAAATAACTGGTTGTTTACCTATAATTCAGCTCTGACCGGGTGTCCTGTATTTTTGTTTGCTTAATTTGGCAATCCTATTAAGAGGCTCATTGAGGAGAGATGTCACCGAAAAAGGGATGACCCCTGAGACTTTCAGGAAGGCCGGTGTGCCGGAAACCAAGGGGGTTCCAAGAGACATGGTGGGAGACAAAGTCAGAGGGACTCAGGGAAGGACTGTGCATTTTCTTGTGGGTGAAGTAGACCTTGAGCCAGAAGTCGCATGACCTGACTTTACGAGACAGAAGGGTCAATCTGGGCGCTGTGTGGAGGAGTCCATGGTGGGCCAGGGCTGGTTGCTGGTAGCAGCAACTCCCAGGACAGGGTAGATTGGGAGTTACAAGAACATGTGGTTATTTTAGTCCGAAGGCCTCCTTGAGCTTGGCTGGGGCGTGTGGGAAGGCAGCGCTTTGACTAGAGGAAGGCCACCAGGTCTCTGGTTCTGTTCACCTCCGTGAGTTGGATCTGTTCGTCACACGTGACTAACATTGCGACAGATATAGGCACAGTCACAGACGCCTCATCTTCTGTCCCTATTCTGCCGGCAGAGGGACCCGTCTTCACCTCTGCCTCTCCGGTTGGCGTGGCGGAGACGCACTTGTATGTGCCGCCTCTCCTAAACGCAGTGGAGTCTGCCAACCACGAGACCATTACCTGCTCCGGTTGAGGTGGATCCAGGAACCCTCCCCCACGGAGAGGAGGCTTCATCTGACTCACCTCAGCCTCCTACCCAAACTCTCATTTATCTCCCCTGCTCACAGGGAGGCAAGCTGCACGGGTCCACGTGAACACATGGGTCCATGCACGGGTCCACGTGAATGCACACCCTCGTGCTCAGGGCTCTTCTCTTGCACTTTTTTTTTTTCCCCCATGGTGCTTCTTGTGAAGTCTTTCTTTTTCTGATTACAAAGGGTAAATGAGCAGGAACCTGGAAAATGCAGAAACATGATTTTGTAAATAAGAGAAAAATGAGCTGGGCCTCTAATTTGGTGTCATTCTTATTGCACTTAGGATTTTCTTGTAACATATAGATAACAACACTCTCTTTGCCCGTAGCATAAAATCGTGATTGAAAATTCATCGTGTATACACATGGTGATTTTTACGGCCGTCTACCCTGATTGTGGTGGAAGCTGGTGCTTGAACATTGGTGTCGGTCCTTCCTCCCTTTCTGCCTCCATCCCTTTCTTCCTCCCTCCCTAACTCTCTCCTGACTTTGAAAATATTACTAACCATTTGCTCTCCTGAGTGCCTCAGATCAAGCTTGCCAAAATACCTGCGGGAAAAACACACATACAGATCGACCATCTTTATACAAATAAGAAGGATTCTAAGAACGACAGCAAATATTTATCCATCGCTTTGTAAAAGAGATTTCATAATGGGCTTGCTGATTCTATAGCCGAGGACTCCAAACGCAGGGCGCGCTCTGTCCTACCTGGCACTGGGGAGATGGGGAGGCTGGGTCCGCGAGCCCCAGCTGAGCTGGCTCCTTTGACCCGAGTGTTCCAGCGGAGGTCTCCATCTGTCCAAATGTTAGGCTGGAACTAAACGCCTCCACACAGTGATGAAATCCCTAACAAATGTAGTGACAACACTGAACATAAGGCCTTAATTTTTTTCAAACTGCTTGCATTTACAGTTAATTCAATTTGAATGATAAGTCACTTCCATGCGAATGACTCACGCACTTACTGTTGGGAGCTTTGTTTTCTAGAGACATGGGAGAAGACGTTGGTTTGCAAAGCGCAGGGCAAAGGCCAAGGTAACAGCGCCTGGCTTCCAGCTGAGAAAAAGTTGTTTCGTATCTTTACTCCAGGTCTGGAGTCACATGAGAAAGCAGAAATCTCTTTTAAAGGCATATTTGGACCCCTGTCCTCGGTGGCAGTTGGAGGGGATAAATATGCAGATCAAACTTCCTTAGGTAGCAAAGTGAGAAACCGGTTTGTTTTTTTTTTTTCTGCTACAGGGCATTTTGCTTCAGATCTGCTGAAACCCCTTTCCCAAGTCCAAACCTTTGGGGACCTAGAGGGGCAGATAGATGAGGCCTTGCAGATTGTGACACAAGGAAGGAAATGATTTCAAAAGCAAATCACATCCACGCTTAAAAAAAGACCGGAGAGAAACAGTAAGGAAATGTCCAGAAAACAACCATATAAATAGATGATTGCTGAAATATTTGGATAATTTTGAGAATAAATGCAGGCTAACATTTTTGGACAGTGAAATCAGCTTTTCATAATAACTCTGTCTCCCAGCCCGTAATTTCCTTGTTCTCCCTAATTTACTTCACTTCTCTGTAGCTGGCAAATTCCCGCGTTCCGTACCTCAAATAAACCGGCTTTCCAGCTACCAAGTTCTGTTGTGAGACTCTTACCTCCTCGCTCCCCTGCTTTTAATGCACTAACTGGTTCTCATCCCCAGGCCAGGGGCTTTGGAGCCCTGGAAGGGCTTTGGGCTTTCTGATGACTCTCGACCCCGGCGCCTCCAGGGATGCCCAATATCCCAACACATCATTTAATTTTGGACCCAGGGCCAGAGTAACTCCCGAGTTATGCAACTTGCCCTCCAGGTGAGGGCAAGACAGACTAGGAGAGGGCAGTAAATATGTCTAGGCGGTCTCTGCTAGGGGCTTATGGCACAGGTGGTCACTGCCAAGGTTGGACTGCCCTGGAAGGCAGTGGGTCATTCAAGGTACCTTTGGGTTTTGGCATTTTGTTTTTTTCCTGGCCAAGGGAGAGGAGCAGCTAATGACCTCTGCTTTTGAAAACATTGTTCAGTGGCCGGGTATGGTGGAAAGTTTCATGCTCTTGACTTTGGATTGCAGCAAGTTTGTGCCTGGGAAGTTTAAAATGGGGAGTTTAGGGACACATGAGACAGGACGAGAAACCCAGGAGAAAATTAAGGTGGGTTACATTTTTTTTTTTTAATTTAAAGATTTTATTTATTTATTTGACAGAGAGATAGAGAGCACAAGTAGGCAGAGAGGCATGCAGAGGGAGAGGGAGAAGCAGACTCTCCACCGAGCAGGGAGCCCGATGTGGGGCTCGATCCCAGGACCCTGGGATCATGACCTGAGCCGAAGGCAGCCGCTTAACCGACTGAGCCACCCAGGTGCCCCAAGGTGGGTTACATTTTGCTGTCCCATCCCCTTTCTTGCTGGGCTGGAGTCACCGATGGATTTTTCTGCTTGTAAGATCACTAATGATGGACGTTCTAAGTCTTGCTCAAGTTGCTAGAGAAGGAGAGCATGTTGCACGGGGTTGAGTGTGAAGCCCAAGCATTGCTTTGCATTGAGAACTGCACTAGAAATTGTGGAGTTGTGTTAAATGTTAACAGAGGCTGTTCCAATTCCTGAAGACTAAGGAGAGCCATTCATCAAGTCATATATTTGATAAGCTTTTCCTATGTGCTAGGCACTGCACGGGGTCGATGGGGGATGGTGTTGTGTTTGAAAGACATAATTCGTGGGGCGCTTGGGTGACTCAGTCAGTGGAGAGTCCAACTCTTGATCTCAGCTCAGGTCTTGAATCTCAGGGTCGTGAGTTCAGGCCCCATGTTGGACTCCACGCTGGGCCCATGTGGAGACTACTTAAAAAAGAAAAAAGAAGCAAAGACATAGTTTGTTTGTGCCTGGGAGGAGCTTACAGCCTATGAGGAAGACATCAAATATCCGAGAAAGGTATTGAAGTGAAATAAACAAGTCAAAGTGAGTGTAAGTGGGCACGTGATTGTGAACATCCACAAGGAGAACCGAGGAGGTGAATGAAGGGCTCGTTGGAGAGCAGAGTCCTCTGATGCCTCTGGAGGCCATTTTGCTGGCGGGTTTTTCAGGGATGGGTATACGTGGAAGACTAACCAAGAAGAGAGATAGAAGTAAGATGGGAAGAAGGGCAAGTGCAGAGCCCAGAGGAGGAGGAAAGAAGCTGTTAAGTGAAATAAGTCAAGCAGAGAAAGACAATTATCGTATGGTTTCACTCATATGTGGAACATAAGGAATAGTGCGGAGGACCACAGGGGAAGGGAGGGAAAACTGAACAGGAAGAAATCAGAGAGGGAGACAAACCATGAGAGACTCTGGACTCCAGGAACCAAACTGAGGGTTGCAGAAGGGAGGGGGGTGGGGGGATGGGGTAACAAGGTGACGGCATGTGTGGTGATGAGTATTGGGTGTTATATGCAACTAATGAATCATCAAACACTACATCAAAAACTAATGATGTACTATATGTTGGCTAGCTGAACATAATAAAAAAAATAAAAATAAATAAAATTTAAAAAGAAGAAGAAGTTGTTTTTGTCTGAAAGGCTGATTCGGTCCATGGTCTCTCTCCGAGAGGTGATGAAGTCAGGCTGCAGACGCAGGAAGGCGCATCAGCGAGCTTCTTGAAACCTGATTAGAGAGTTGAGATTGGCGGGATGCAGAGGAAACCACGACGTGCTCTTTGGGAAGGGGACTCGAGGCAGGCCAGTGGCAGGTGAATGGGATATGGGTTTGACTCAGTGGGTCATGTTTCAGCTATAGGTGACAGAAGTTTCCCGGATGTCTGAGATCGCCCCTCCGTTCAGACTGAGCAAGACGGCGGTAAAGCTAGGGCCAGCCCTGGACGAAGGCACAGGGGACCTTACACGTGAGCTGCCCATCACAGCATGCAGGAGTCTTAGATTTGGTCCGAAACTCCAAATAGCATCTAATGAGATGGACAGGGAGTGCAGGGGGGCAAGTGTGAGTAGAACGGGACTCCATGGGGGGTGACGAGCCTCTCTAAGGCAGAGAGCAGTTCTCTGGGGTGGAAGCTTTTTTTTCCCCCCCTTTACGGATGGTGACTGGTAGGGTCACTCACAGGTGTCCGATCTTCTGTTGGAACAAAGGAGGGTGTCTTATGCTTTGTGCCAAATGAATGCATCTTGTTAGATTCAGGATCTAGTTGTGCGAGTAGCCCTGACTGAGCTGTGCACAGTTAGAGGAAGAAAACAAGCAGAAACCTAGCAAACTCAGCTGCCTCGGAGCACAGAGTAGAAAGATGGGTGTGTGTGTGTGGGGGGGCTGTTCACATGACACTTTCAGGAAAATGTGGATAACGGGCCACGTGACTAATGTGTCGCGGGTAGCGTGCACCTTTAGTATTTCCTGCACAGCAAAAATGAAAAAGAGAAACCAACAAACTAAAAGCAACACTCAGGAATGCAAAATTTTGAGTGAGTAGCCATCCTAGGAGGGAAGACCCATGATGAGATTTAAACAACTGAAGGACCGAGAACAAAATGGGTGATAAAGGTTAGGTGTTGAGAAGGATAGGACCTGGGCAAGGGGATGATCATCCCTGAGAAGATGGAGAAAGGGCTGCAGGGGTGGGGAGGACCCAGTGACCCAGTGAGAACAGCTGGGGTGCAGGTGCCCGGTATGCTTGGGCTCCGCCGTCCTGCCACCTTCTGGGCCATCATGCCGTTTCCTCAGCTGCAAACTCTCCACTCCTGCTCCAGTGACCAGAAGCTTCAGTGGTGATGCCTGGCCCTGCCCCCGCCCCCCCCTTGGAATTAGAGGAATGCATCTGTTTTCGGGCTGGAGATTAGAGTTTCGGGCTGGGGGGACTACAAGGAAAGCTGTCTTTTTGGGTGGCCCCATAAGACATGCTTCAGACCCCAAGCTGATACTTCAAAACTTCCTTCTCTGATAATCTATAATATTCTGTTTTTAGAACTACACTGTCAGCGGGGTCAGAGAGACCCTTCTCAGATGATTCATCCATTTAAGACTAGCAGTAATATCTCTTGTTTGGAAATTAAGCAACAGAAAGGAATTCAAGGGGGCAAGCTAAATAAGGACATTTTAAATGAAAATGTATCTGTGGTTATACTACCAAGTTAAGTCAGATTGGTTTTATTCCAGAGTTTATACAAGGTTAAAAGATTATATTTTAGTAGCTGTTTTCATTTTTTTTTTTTTTTTAAATTTGAGAAGCTTAGGTTGAGTTAAAAATTATTTTTAAAGGTCCTTCCCTTACTGTGTCGACACCCATTCGGTATCTTGTAAAGAGTTTTTGGTTAGTTTTGAATATCTTTCGTTTTATGAGAGGCCTTCATTGCTTCTCAATTGACCTTGTTCCAGAAATGATTAGAAATGGTTCTGAGGAAGCCTGAGTTTAGTGATGGATACATGTTTCAGATGAAACTGGGAAATTCTAAGTAGAAACAAATGTGCATAATTTAAAAATATTCTAGAAACATTTTGATGCTGGGATGTGGTCTACGCATACGGTATTGTCTTGGCCGGGTTGCTTGTTGAAAACCTTCTCTAGGACTTCTTTTGTTTGTTTGTGTGTAGAATGGATGTCGTTGCCATGATGTGATGTTTTGCTCCATCATCTGGAGACCAATGTCACACAACAATAGAGTGAGATGTGGAGTCTCAGTCTGAGATCTCCTTCTGTGGGCTCTAGCTGACAAGTTATGCAATGCCGGATTTCTTTCTTCATTTTTTTTTTTTTTTTGGTCTTATTAAACAAGTAATTGGTGTTTATGATAAAAAATGGAGAAAATACAGAAACTTTAAATTCTCATAATCCACTCCCTAGAGACAAACTCTAAAATTTTACATGTATTTTTTTCTAGAAAAGTAGGTATCCAATCATAGGTGTGTATTCTGCCAAAAACTTTTTTTTTACTTGAAGTTATTAGCTAACCACGTCCTGCTATAATTAATATTCTCTGTAATCATTCTCTTTGACATGTTGTCCATCGAAGGAAGGAGTCGGAATTTGCTTAACTGTTTCCTTGTTATCAGATACTTAGCATTATGTTGCTTACCGTTTTTCATTCTTTTAGTTGAACATATTTAGAAATGGTACTTTATCTGTTGGAGCCATAATTTGGACTGCTGTCTCTTGGGAATTATTTTTCTCTTTTAAGGGTTATAGTAATAATGAATAAGGTAATATATGATAAACATTGCTTATGAAATATGGGTCCCATTTTTAATTTAATAGGGCTGTCTTTAGTATGTGGAGTTGACGTTTATAAACATTAACTCCCTGATGTTTTGCAAATGGTAATTCCAAAAATGTGAAATTTCTTACTTTGTGCAAGAGCGGGGTCCTGGAAAATGGCTTTAGGTCCCATGTTGCAAACTGAATGTCTTTAATCCACGAAGGTGTGGTGTCCAGGCTGCTGGGCTGCCTTTTTCCCCTGAATTTTTATAGAATTTTAAATGTAAGCAGTAGAGAAAAGTAAGTACAGAGAAATAGTATACTACATTCTCTTGTAGCCAGGATGCATTTTGAATAATTTTCTTAACATTTTTGTTTCTTCTGTTCTCTCCCACTTTTTAAAAAAAAATTTGTCATTTTTGTTGTTGTTGTTGGAATATTTTAAAGTCAGTCTCAGATACTATAATGATTAACCAACAAACTCTTTGTATCTATCTCTAAAAGATACAGATTAAAAAAAATACTGTATAACCACAATACCAACATGTACTCAGCAATGTTAACACATTTGTTAATATCATCTAATTTCCATATTCCATCATTTCTGGCCCCCCCTTCTTACAATTGGTTTGTTTGAATAACAATCAAAATAAGATCTTCACATTGCATTTTGTTGAAGTATGTCTTAAGTCTCTTTTCATTTCTAACAGTTCAGTAGTTGGGGAGCTTTTTTTTTTTTTTGAATGAGAATTCTTGAGTCTCACCTCTTAGCAAGAAATCAGAATCATCAGGAATGTGGTCTGATGGTCTGCATTTTATAAAAGCTCTAGTGGTGATTCTGACCGACAAATAGCTTTGAGAACCTCTGCACAAAGGAACATACTTTGAGACACCTTAGGAATGAATATTTTAGTAAAGAAGTAAACTTTTGCAAATGTAAGTAATCACCCTCCCTATTTCTTAGTTTATTTATTTTACAAATGTGAACCCTTTCTTTATTGGATTTCCCCCAAATGGGACTCACCTGTATGGATGAAGGTTGAGATGCCTTGTGGCTTTTTTCTATGATTGCTGCTTTTTCTCCTGGTGGTATTCCTTGCTGTGGGTGTTTTCACTGCCTTCTGTGGAGAACTCTATGATAAATTTCTCAGTCTGTTTGCGTCATATCTGTAGTTACCTGTCTTCCCTTGGCAAGAAATTTTAGAACTGAAAATATGCAGGGAAGTAGAAAGAAAGAAAAATTACCTACAATCTCTCTGCTTAGAGGTAACCACTGTTAGTATTTTCACTGTGTTTCATTCTAACCTTTTCCTATGACAATAAAAAACATACAGCACCTGGGTGGCTCATTCGGTTAAGTGTCTCACCCTTGATTTCAGCTCAGGTCATGATCTCAGGGTCATGAGATCGAGCCCCACGTCAGGCTCTGTGCTGGGCGTGGAGCCTGTTTGAGACTCTCTCTCTCCTCCCTCTGTCCCTCACCCCACAAAAAATTTAAAAAATTAAAACATTAAAAAAACCAAAGTCTAAATTCTTTGAAAATTTTTGTAACTTTCACAAATAATATATTGCAAATGTGTTTTCAGTGACTGAATATTCTTTACTGTACGTTTAATGGCTGCCCAGTATTCCAGCATAAAGGTGTGGTCTAATTTTGGATATTTGTCTTGCTTGAATTTTTTCTATTGTATGGATAACACTCTTTTAGAATCCATATGGTTTTTTTGTTTTGTTTTGTTTTTGGCACGTCTGTGATTGTATTCCTGATCTAAATTTCTATTCTTCTAAGTTAAAATGTCGATACATTTTAACAGCTTTTAATTTTGCATAATTTGCCTTCGAACGGGTTGAGTTTCCATTCATCTGAAAGGCTGATTGGGTATTTATTTCCTTGATTTCTTGTCTACACTGTGCTCCTTCTCACTGTGCAATCTTCGCGTGTCCTTCCCACTTTCACATTAGTAGTTTTTAATATAGGCCTTCAGTGATGCTTTCTGAGGCACATCTTTCTGATGATGCATATTTGGCCCGTTTGACCATTTGAGTGTTAGGAAAACACACTTTGGAGGTTTGGGAAACCACCCGTGGTCAGTTCAACAGCCCTCAGCTCTCATTACAGGGAATAAAGGATGATCGGAACTATGTAGCTGGCTAGTAAGGTTTTTTTTTTTTTTTTTCCCCCATCGACTTTGAATATTTTGGATACTGCATTATTGGCAGAGATCATGAAATGTCCAGGTTCTGCAGGTGGCTGCATTTCGTGGGTCAGCAAAATGAATCCAAAATAAATAAATCCTGTCAATTACCTTTAGGATCCTTGGGGTCCAAGTTTTTAGAAAAAAAAACTTTTCAGTTCGTTGTATTATTTTCATTTTTGTTGCCCTTTGTTGTCTTCCTACATTTACACTGATGCTGTAGTGAGTGTATGATCTCTCTCTCTCCTCCCACGCAAACTCTCATACCACTCTGATAAAGTTTGAACCTTTGGCCCCATTTAATGCAGACCCTTAGATGTGCCTCCTGATTTCTTGTCTCATTTTTCTGGCTGCCTCCGGTCCAGTCTGTTGTCTGAGACGGGAGCTCTGTGGGCTTTCATTACAGGGTGACTAAAAAACAAGGGAGTAACGTAGAGAAGAAAAGGACAGATAGCCAAAGTCTGGGTGAGGAAAGGCAGAGCCAGAATATTAGAATAATAGGAAAAATGGAAGAAATCCCTGGTTTTGTGTGGATGGTAGCCACTAAACAAAGCTCACCAGGGTGGAATGGGCAAGGTCAGGGAAGACAGGATCCCTGGCAGATTTCGACCTAGCCCACGGTGAGCCAGCCGTGGAGACTGACCTGCCTCGCTGGGCAGCCGCTCCTTCTGTGTGGCGGGCAAGTCGAGGGTGTATGTCTCTGTTTTGTGCTGCCATCGTCCTGAGCAGCCATACCAGAATGCTCCACATTTGTGACTATTTATGCAGCACAACAGGAAAAGCCAATCTGGTGGTTTTCTAAATAATTATTTCAGGGTAGATGGCCAGCAGGATAATTTAGACGCCAATGGAAATGATTTTATCTTCAGTGGTCCACTTGAGGCACTCACATTGGTAGAATGAATGTTGCCAAGTTGCAGTTTACTTTTGTGCTGTTTAGACACACTTCATATGGTGCTTTGTTTAAAAGACCTCAAAGTATTTTTATGGAAGTATTTACAGGAAGTTTGGTTCTCAAGGGCTCAGGCAAAAATATCATTACCTCATTGGTAAATGTGTTTATCCACATCTGCTTTTTAAGACAATAGCCTGACTTTGACTTTGGCATTAAGGGGAATGGCTCAGGTCTTTCCCAGATACAGTGCCTAATTCAGAAACTTTGCTGTTTTTGGCAATCACACTGTCTTGATTTAGGTGGGACAGAGATCAGGGATTAAAATGGCTCTACCCAGGAGGAAAGGAGACAAGTTTGACAGCAATGAAAGCCAAGACATTGCTGTATCCAAAAAATTTATGGTTAAGACCAGGGATGTCTGGAAAGTTAGACAACTCTGTCATTTATTAAATTATCAGCCTACACAACATGTTTTACTTTAGAAGACTGATCTATGACCTCTGAAAGGATATGTCTTCAAGCTCAGGGTTTTTTTTTTTCTTCTTCTTACAAAATAAGGATATTCTGCGTATAGTTTTCTAAAACAGAAAGGTAAAGGAAAAAGAGGGCTGTGCTTTTTTTATCCAGATCTGTGAAAAAAATACTTTTCCTCTGTATTCACATTTCATGTACCCCAAAGGTTTGATGACAACCCCAACATTACAAATATTTCCCTGCAGACGGAGTATGGGTGACTTGCAAAACCTTTTTCTTGAAACCCTATGTTGCATTTTCCTGAAAACTCTTCCTGTCTCCTGCCCAATCCACGTAACTACACACACACACACACACACACACACACGTGTGCATGCACTCGTGCCCAGAGACTCTTCAGCCCTGGGTGCCTTTTGCGCTGCTCACACAGCTGGGCTTGTACGTTTTAGATCTGAGTGACTCACACTCTATTTGTTTTGATGCCTCATTTACATTGCGGTACCATAAATCACTCCATTTTTTAATCATTTGAGCAGCAAACACCCCAAAGTATTAAAGTTAAACAATGTTAATGGGGATTTACTTTGGATGCCATTGTTTTAATATGACAAATGGCCATGCATCATGCTGCGTAGCACGGTTTATTTATGCAGACATAATTAGGCCTTTGAAATGAAATATACAGTGAGCCATTTGCCAGAAATTCAAAGCCTACTTGACATGGTCCCTCCTGCGATCTTCCTTCTCCCCTGTGCTTCATGGGTCTCAAGTGGAATGGTAACTAGATGAATACTCTTGGTTGGGAGAAAGTGTAATTTGGCTCAAGAGAGAAATCACCTGGTCTTCACACAATGAAATGCTTCCTCCTCCCTGTCTTTGGCCTTTTTTGGTGACTTCCAGTGGGAGAGACTTGAAAGTTAGAGGAAAAAAAATGTTTTGGGTTTAGACATCTAAAAAAAGAGGCATTTTCCAAGAGTGGTCTCATGGAAGAGAAGGGAAGTTCCAGGCTCTGGAGGACACAGAGCTGCACCACGCATGTCCTAGAAAGAAACTGCGGGATGTGCGTTCTCAGAGATCTTGAACAGCGCACCTGTGCTCATTTTCAGGTCTCAGTCAAGATTCTAAAGGGTCCTCGTGGGCCCCACAACTGTACCTTTATTCTGCTGAGCTTCTGTGTGGGTGAGGAGGGATAGGAGATGCAGTAGGGCATTCAGTGCTGGGTAGATGTTACTCTATGTTCCTAATTATTTACACTTTAATAGCCAGCAAGTAGGGATGGAGTTGGCACAGCGGACACATCCTGGGAGTGGGGAACCAGCCTGCAGGGTCTTCTCACCAGTTCATGTCAGGTCTCAGTCCTGTTGGTGTGTAACTAGGGCTCATCTTCCTCGGTCTGAGAGGCCGTTGGTGGAAAGAGGGACCATGATTCCATGCGCTGTATCACATTGGTGGCAATTACCTTATCTCTTGCTTGGCATGGAATGTCGAGGAGGTGGGCGACGGCTTTAAAGTCTGAAAGCAGGCAGTTGCTGGCCCTAATTGATCATGATTTTTCTGGTCAATGTTCGAAGGTAGTATCTCTCTAGTACCGGAGGGCTGAGAACCAGCACTCTTTGGGACGATCATATTTCTAGCTTATTAGTTGTAGAAATGGCCTCATGTCAGCCTCCAGCATTTAGTGGGAAATTTCACCGAAAAGATGGACTCCCCAAATGTCAGCCACGCCAGTGTTTCGGATTCCATTTTAACTAAGTTTTGACTGCTTGAGCAGGATGTATTCCCCAGACAACAGATGATACATGTTCTTACATGTTGGTAGAATGTAAGAAATAAGATTAATGTTAAGGAGAATGTTCCTAGCTATAACAAGAACTTCCAAAGGTTTTACACCTGTCCCCACCTTGGTTTCCAAGAAAGAAATGTTCCTGACACTTACCTGATTCTAGCCTCCAGACACTCATTACAGTCATAATTGCTAATAAGCCTTTTGTGTTTTATAATGGGGCACATAGTGTCATAAGGAAAGTCGGTGAATGTTTATCGTTTTTGTTGTTTTGGTACAGATGACTTAGTGGTCACTTTAGGTGAAAAGCCAGACTCCCCAAATTTAGGGAAAGACCCCAACCCACTCTCAGCACGTACTTTCTCTTACTCCTATTTACTAGAATCCCTGAGAAAATCTGGCGGTTGAGGTGGCAGAAAAAAAAATCAAGAGGTTGGGAAAATTTCCCATTTCCAAGCCTTAGAACTGTAAATTTGAGGGGAAGAGATCTGGTCTCTCTTATGCTCATGAAAAGATGGTGCGTGAGGCCTCACTTAGAGAAGAAAATGGAGAAGTGACTTTTTGGAATTGAAAAAACTGAAAACACTGTGAGTTATGAGACTTGACCCTTTTTAAGATGTGTTAACTTCTAAATCCATGCCTGGAAAAAAATTTATGAATGAAACTAAAGGCAAGGATTTTGACCCTAAAACCTAACTTGTAGAGAAATGATTTCCTAAAGGATTTCTCAGATAATCTATTAGGATGAAGCCATTTAGCATCACATGGGATCCAGGACTTGGTATATGGATTAGTATTGACAAAACAGCATCTTCAAATGCAGGAAGAACCTCCCGGGGTATTCCCTAAACCTCCTGAATCAGGGTCTCTGGATGACACCTTGTGTTGTAAACAAGCAGGACAGTGTTTGAGGACATTAAAAAAAGGTTGTTGTGGGTCTTCCGGGCATCTCTCTTCCTTCCTTTGCTGCCCGCGGAATGAGGCTTCTTGTGACGGGAGCTCGGTGGGATAGTACAATGACTAAGGCCTTAGCGCTCATACAGCTTGGCTCGAACCCTGACTGTGCTTCGTGTGACTTTGGACAAGTCACCTTTTATTTTTTTTTTAAGTTCAATTAGCCAACATATAGTACATCATTAGTTTTTGATGTAGTGTTCAACGATTCATTAGTTGCTTGTAACACCCAATGTCACTTTTAACTTAGTTTCATTTTTTTTTTTTCATTTGTAAGATGAAGAACACCAGTCTTACCTTACTCTGATGAGGATTTAATGAAACTAAGTTTAAATGAATTTCACAGCATGTTGTTGGTCACAGAGTGTCTTCTCTGTATATGTTTCCTTTTCTTTATTGCATTAAAAAAAATCTGGAGTATGAAGTTCTGTTCCATGTAGGATCTAAGCCAGAGAGAATCAGAAAATCCAGTGTTTCCAACTAAGCGGTTCCAATTTATAAAACAGCACCTGAATGAATTGCCTGCCTGCATGTCTTCCTTCCCTCCCTCCCTCCTCCTCTCTTCTTTCTTTAGTTGCCCTTCCTCCTTCCTCCCTCCCTCCCTCCTTTCCCTCCCTCCTTCCTTCTTCCCTTCCTTCCTTCCTTCCCTCCCTCCCTTCCTCCCTTCCTTCCTCCCTCCCTCCCTCCCTCCTTTCCCTCCCTCCTTCCTTCTTCACTTCCTTCCTTCTTTCCTTTTCTTCCTTCCTCCTTCCTTCCCTCCCTCCCTCCCTCCCTTCCTTCCTTCCTTCCCCTCCCTTCCTCCTCTCTTCTTTCTTGAGTTGTTTCCCCATACCAGTTAGCCCTGGCACATATTTTGAAGTGTTAGGAAATTCTCAAGCCTGGGGCATAACTAATTTCCTCATACATAGCAGTGGTGCTTGTATGTTTTTGGATTAGAATCAGACCCACAGGATCTCTTTGTGTAATGGCTTTATTTAAATTCTTTCATTTATTTTGGGATTTTTTTTTAAACAATAAAGGCCATGTGTTCCATTCATGTGTTTATAGTATTAAGAGATTAAAAATTACGTTTGAGCCAAATGACAGTCGATAAGCAGTTATTAATTCTCCCAAGAAACGGTCTGAAAGGTTGGTACAGCTGCAGTTCCATCTGTATTTATTCTTAATAGCACATAATATCTCCTGCTACTCTGTTCATTATGTTAAAAATGATCCTTATTAATGTTAACAACATTTACTATGTGCTGGGCATTGTTCTGTGCGCTTTGCACACCTCATCCATCTTAATCCTTGAATCCTCTCTTTGAGGGTGGTTTGATTATTCCCATTTTCTGCATCCAAAACTGAGACCTTGAGAGGCTGTACCTGTCATGACTCTGTGATGCATTTTAGTGATAAATTTGTCTTTCTCGGGAGACCGGATAAAAGCAACTTGAGGGGGCACCTGGGTGGCTCAGGTGGTTAAGGAACTGCCTTCGGCTCAGGTCATGATCCTGGAGTCCCTGGATCGAGTCCCGCGTCGGGCTCCCTGCTCAGCGGGGAGTCTGCTTCTCCCTCTGACCCTCCCCCCTCTCATGTGCTCTCTCTCATTCTCTCTCTCTCTCAAATAAATAAATAAAATCTTTAAAAAAAAAAAAAGCAACTTGAGGTCAAGGGTCATGTCTGACTCAAATGCATATCCTCACGTTGTGATAAATATTTGTTGAATGAACACTGTTGATGAGAGTGATTTCTCGATATCAAGTGCTTGTTACGTGCCTGGGACAGTTTCAGATGTTTTGCATTCAGAATGACGGAGCTTTGGGTCTCAGTTTTGTTCCCTGGTAGGGATGTGTCCTGGGGGGCGTTGCTCAGGCTTCCTGTGTCTCAGGTCCCTCAGAAGCAGAATGGCATCATGATAGTATCTTTCCCATAGGGCAGTGTGGGGATTAAGTGAGTTAACACATGAAGCACTTAGAACAAGCCGGGCATGGAGCGAGCAGCCTACAGATTTTACTGGTCATTATTATTTCCATCTTGGGCATGTCTCATTCCAAAGTATGTGCTCCTTCTAGAAGAACACCTTTCTTTTAAAAAGGGTATATAATATGTAAGGAGGACAGCATGGTGATTCGGTATGCATAGAGAGAGTAAAGTGAAGCTTACAGGCCAGTCCGTACCTCACCACCTCACACACTTAGATTGTTTGTACGTGTGACAAGCACATGTGAAGTCTGATCTCTTCGCATGTTTCCGCTGTGATTAAGTATACGCACCATGCCCATTCATTCACTTTCTTGATGTCCTAATTAATAATGTTGATACAGAGAGATCCTAACTTCCTTTGTCTTATTCCTCCAGCTAAATTCCTACATTGTGGTCTTTTTATCACTAAGAATCCCATCCATTAACACATGGGGTGCCCAAGTGTGGAAAAACACCTCAGGCCTTTCAAAATTAGAGTTCTTGCTGGCTGTCTTCGCATAAGCAGGATAAACACCGTCCCCTGTCCAAGTAACAACGAGTTGTGTGGCTTTTCTTGTTTGTTTCCCCCTCCTAACTTATCAAAGAGAAGTTTCCAGATCCTGAATGCTCTGTAAGTACTTTCTAATGGGTTTCCTTGTTTAGTTTTTCACAAGAGGAGGTATATCATCCCCGTATCTTTGGTGGAGCGCTCTCAAAGTGTGTTGACATTTCAGGAAGCTTTGAATGTTTCTAAATGCATCAGTGTTTGGGGCTGAGTGGTTGGACCAGACTCCTGGAAATGCGTCTACACACGATCGGTCCCAAGTCTGATCTCTGACACGATGCGGTTGTGGTTGTGGGCCGATCTGTGTGTATCCCGGTGGGTAGCTCTTACAGAACCCCCTCTTAACATCATTATGGTAGCAGTTTTAATTATTTATTAAAAATATTCTCTCCCAGCTATATTAGCTTTTTGTTAGTGTTTTTCTATTTTCCCCAGGATTTAAGTTTTATAACTTTACGTTTGTTGAAGTTGGAAAGACTCTTACAGTATTGTCTTTAAACCAGTATTACCTAGAGGACTGCTTTCCTCTAGGGCATTTTGTCCCTTGACTTCTCCTAGCCCATGAAGTGTACAATAGTCCTATAATTATCTCCCCACTAAGGGGCCTTGTAAGGAGAAAAACACACTGATACTGATAACACAATTCATGTTCTGGAAAAAAAGAAAGTCAGCATCACTGAGTATGGGAAGGCTGTGGACATGGAAGTAAAAAGAAAATAGGACATGGTCACAGAAATCGTATGAATGGCCTTTGTCATAATCTTTTTCCATTTAAAACAAAGGAGTCTTACTATCATGGGTTATGTGTTTTTACCAAATTAAAGAGAGTAGTAGGAATCTCATCAATTCTTCCTGTAGAAACGTGTGTTTTGCCTGTAAGTGAGAGAAATAACCGTTGTTGGTAGCCCTAGTAGTCTTCTCCTTTTGAAATGGAATCAGTGAGAACTTCATCCTAGAAAAGGGGGGAAAAATAGTTATGGTATCTTATTACGCTTTCTTTGGAAAAAAAAAAGAAAAAGAAAAAAAGCTAAAAAACAGAACACAACCAAACTATTCTTTTTCATTAAAAGTCAGAATTAGCATTGCAAATACAATCCAGAACTTCAGAGCTGTCACTTAGGGTGAACCTTCTGATAAATTGGATCTTGATATTTACAAAATCTATTAAAATACAACCAATAGTGTGTTTGTTTATATGTTGACAAGATGATATACACCCTGAAGGTCAAGGGTGATGTGAACTGTTATGGTGTTCTTGTCAAAGGAGCTAAAAAAGGGGGGGCTGTTTAAAGAGTTTTGATGGAATAATGGCTTCACCAGGAGGGTGACAGCAAATGCAAGGATCCTCGTGAAAAAGTTCGATTGATTTGAAACAAAATCTGTGATGTTTATCAATCAAAAAAAAAAAGAGAGAGTTTCTCTTCCTTCTGTAGCATGTTGAAAAATTGGCAGCTCAAATGGAAAAACAAATAGTGAAATTAAACAGAAAAGCATTGATTTAACTTCTTGGGTGGTTTATCAAAATGCCACAACGAACTTTTCATTCTGTCTTGTCATTTATTAATTACCGTCTTTTAATCAAACCAGTGAAGGATCACTTTACACGTTTTTGGGCTACTTCTGTATAAATAGTTCCCAAACTGAGAGTCACTTTGTCTTTTTTTTTTTTTTTTACCAAATATCTTGCTCTAATTGTCAGCCAAGTTGTAGTTCTTTTTCCCTTGTAAAAACTCAAAACTTATCTGAGAAATAAATTCAAGGTTTACATAATATTTTTCCTAGCATGATTTTACCACTGCATTTGAATTCCTTTGTTCTCTTTTCCTTAACAATTGTAATGGCCTGAATTATTGGAGACTTTAGTTCTAAAATGTCACACCAGAAAGAACGTAGATACATTCAGAGTCAGTTAAGTTTTTCAGCAGAGATCTTTAGTACTTCAAAAGGTAAGAAACAGTAAAAATTGTTCATGTTAACTTCAAGGGAATAGATTAAGCTTTAATGAAGGGTGTTTGTTAACAGGCTGTTAACAAAATATGAACTGGTAAAAGGAGGTAGATTGAGATGTTATATCCCCTCCTTTCTATTTAGAAAGCATTTTAATTTTTATGTGTTTTGGGTTATGGTAGCACACACAGAAAGCTATTTAATGGGAACATTTGAATTTGTTTTTGAAAGGAGCTGAACTTCTCCATGTGTCTGCCATAAAATGGATTAATTCAATGAAATGAAGCCAGAGTAACCGTAAACAGACGTAAAAATTATTAACCTCATATCTCCACCATTCTCACTATAAGATTTCTGCTAAACAGTATGTGATTTTACCCCCAAGAATTAATTCTTTGAGTACTTTTCAATAAGCTGGTTCATCTCGAGTTATGGCTCTCAGCATGTGGAGATGTGTAATAGGATGTTATATAAGGCCTCAGTGTTTTAAGTAGCGAATCATAGTGCAATGCTCTGGGCAATAAGGACAAACAGATCTCAGCAAAATAAATGCAAAAAAAAAAAAAAAAAAGGCAAAAATCGGCTTTAAGAAATACTGATCTGTGTTCTCCTAAAGTTAATTAAAAACTTTTGCTGAAAACAAATCTCTCTGGTTGTCTTGATTTTTAAAAGATCATGGTCAAGCCAGAATTAGCGATTGTTAGATGGTTTATACAGTTTGCAAGCCATAATGAGGTCCACTGTATGCAGTTATTTTGAAAGTAACAGAGTCCTACATGAGTGTTATCCTTTGAACACAAGCGAAGCAACCTTTGCCTGTGTGTGTTCAAAACCTATTACTCATCCTATCAGATGAAGTTTTAGAAATCAGTGACTCAGATGAAATTGTCAGTGAAAAATCTTTAAGGCAGTGTAGGATTGTGAAAGTCACATGCTGAAAAAGATAAGGTCGTTCCTCAGAAGAAAAACAAAACAAAACAAAACAGAAAGACATCATGGGCGGCAGGAGTGAATGTGGGAGTCCCCCCCCCCCCCGGGGGCTCCACTAGTATTAAAGACCTGTGGATTTAATAAAACTTTATAGTGTGTCCATTAATGGTTGCTATAGATGGGATGTTGGTAATTCAACGTTACCCCAAACTACCCTCAGTTCCCTAGCCCAGAGCCCCAGGAACTATATCTAAGCCACTAAACTATTACTAAAGCCGATTAATCACCCCTGACTGCTTTGAAATAAAACAAATGATTTAAGAATTAAAAGTTTCTGCATCCCATTATCAAACTCATTAAGTCATCTCAGACTGCTGAATTTTGGATGAATTTCTAAATTCCTAAGAATATATTCATGCACATTCATCACCCCCTAAACACACACACACACATTCTCTCTCTCTCTCTCTCTCTCTCTCTCACACACACACACACACACACACATCCATGTTGCACAAATACTAAAATAACCAAACCAATCCATTTGGACACCACAGTTCAACAATTATTTTAGAGTTTCATTAGTTTGTTTTGTTAACCGTCCCATTGCTTTGGGATATTAAAAAAAAAGTTTGTAAAAAAAAAAAAAAAAAAAAAGTTTGTAATACATTTTCACTCTAAGTAAAGGAAATTAAAGTATTAAAATTACGTTTGCAGAGGGTCTCAGTTCCAACCAAAAAAAAAGGAAAATTTCTTGTTTGGCCAAGCCTCACCGTTGTGCTGGGTCTGCCTGGGTTTTGCAAAGGTCTCTGTGAAGTGGAAGTGACCAGGTTTTTTTGTGAGTGTTTCAAGGACGATGTAAATGAAAAGACCATCTTTTCGAAAAGCCCCGTCCCACTCAGAAGTCAGGCCTTTATCTCCTTTTGGAAATCATTCCGCTTGTACATTTCAAGACTATGATCCTGTGGCTCCATCTTTGAATGTATTTCTTGGCCATGGTGTAACATGAACCACACCACTCCTATTTTATTTCTGCCCTGACCGTTTTACTGTGTTTCTGGGGTTCATGTTGGCCGAGAACAGCAGTGAGATATAGAAGGTTGTCCACCCAACACAGTAGACTATTTTATAAAGTCGATACCTGGGAGGGCCAAGTGTTTCTGATTGTTCTTATTTGCTGTTCTTTGGTAGGAAGAATGAAAGTGTGAAAAGAACAAAAATAACCTAATTAGAAATTACTTAAATAGCCAGTACTTCTGAAAGCTTACAAATAGATTTTGGCACCTTCGACTCCATTTGGGAACATTTTGGCCACAATTTTTTTGAAATGTAATCTTCTTTTTGGGGGGACGAGCCTGGGGATATAATGTGATTTGGATTGTTTTGGTTTTGGTTGTTTGTAGTGCTGTTGAAAGGTTGAATAGGGCTGATGTTACATATGCAAATTTATGCAAAGGAAGAGGCCTTGTATTGGAATTTTTCTTTCTAGTTTCCTTCTCATTTTCCAGCTGTAGTTCACTTCCCATATTATTTTTGGGTGCTCTCTCTCTGTACCTCCAACTGCTCTACTCACATCCTCAGAGTTCTCCCAGCAAAGTGGACATGGGAACCTCAGCAGCCGAGGGGCACCCCAAATTCATAGTGTGGGGTGGGGACAAAAGCCCACACTCTACGGCCAGGCCCCCGGGGCCCTGATTCCCAGCTACGTCGCTTCCGAAACAACCCTATCATCTTGTGCAAGTTACTTCTCTTCGTGCCTCAGTTTCCTATCTGTGAAGTACGTTCAGAGATCGTTGTGAAGATTCAGCGAGGTAATAAATGGTGTGTCTTTGTAAACATCCTTGGTGCAGGGCACGCGCTAGATATGTGTTTGCTGTCTCTCGCCAGTGTGCTCATTTCCAAATCACTTGCACATTTGTGCGCACAGTAGGATCGGAACAAAAGCGCACCAAATCGGGA
>NC_138375.1:123879075-123929012 GCF_054177405.1 Leptonychotes weddellii | reverse complement strand
TGGTAGATGCTGAGTGCCATTCCTTTTTAAGGGGGTCTGTGCGCTGATCTCATGCAGACAGTTCAGAAGGAGCAGAGCCCCTAATTACAGTGAAGGTTTGGTCTCGCTGTCATGTTACTAAATTAGCATCCATTCTGTGTGTGCCTGGCTTGGCATGCTGAGCTTCAGAGAGAGGAGGATGTGGACAGTGGGGCCATGGGATCTAGGTAGATCTTTTGCTGTTCTTGAAAAGTTCTTTGGAGAATTTTTTCCTCCCTGGCATATGCTGAACCTGTCCTTGGCACACAGGCTTCACTCAGTGTGGGCAGGCTGTGCTGGACCCTAGAGGCTTATTTCTATAAAAATCCACCACATCGGGGTGCCTGGGTGGCTCAGTCAGTCAAGCGTCTGCCTTCAGCTCAGTTCATGATCTCAGGGTCCTGGGAGCAAGTCCTGCTTCAGGCTCCCTGCTCTGCAAGGAGCCTGCTTCTCCCTCTGCCCCCTGCTCATGCTTTCTCTCTCTCTCTTTCTCTCTCAAATGAATGAACAAAATCTTAGGGGAAAAAAAAAAAAAGAAATCCACCACATCTAGTATTTTGATTCCATTGACTGATCCAACCAGTGCTTAAAATGTGCAGGTTTGGACTTTTGGTGCAGGGTTTGAATTGAAAGAAGGCGGGGATTCTGGAATCCACTTGAGTTGAACTAAATAGAGGAGTGTGTGGAATGGGCTGGGTGACAGAAGAGGGGGAAGGACCTGTGGCCACAGGGATGCGGCAGGAATGGCTTCCATTTGACAGAAATCCTTTTATAATTTGTTTGTGAAAAGATGCTGACATACCTGGAGCCCTTATTTCAAACTGCGGTAAGCCCTGCATTTGATTTTTTTTTTTTAAAGAAAGGAACTGTGGCATTGCTTGTCACAGTTTTTATTAAGCCATTAAAAGATATTCTAAGCACTGTTGCAAGCTCCTAAGACTTTCTAAGTGACATTGTAATGTCAGATCATAATTATATCATAATTACTGTGATTGATGAAAAAAAGGGGACTGAGTTCTAAGGTACTGTAACATCTTTAATCTGAAATTATCTGTGCTGGCCAAATTGGCTTGCCTGTATTTTCTTTCCCAAAACATTTGGTCTCAATTGTAGTTTTCTTTCTTTTAAAAAAAAAAAAAAAGGTCAGAAAAAGTTCAAAATGACATGATGGAATATATATTTGTTTGGAAAAATGATCTGGTTATTACCATGGCAGCTATATTAAATTTTTAGGGTTATGTGATATAGTTTTTATATTAATACCATCTTTGAAATTTATTTACATGATGTCACAGCTCTGATGGTTACATTACATCCTTGAAAGCAAAAATGTACAAACTAGCCAAGATTTATGCAGCTTCTTAGTAGGAGACAATTATTCCATTTTAAGGGGGGAAAAAAAGGTATTCGTTGGGTTTTAATTATACCATTTAGAAGATGACATGTATTTAATTTATGGCGAAAGAAATGCAAAGATGGTTTATAGAAAAAAAATGCTTACCTAATAAAAAGTGTCTTAGTAAAGCTCTGTAATTTTGCTTTGTAATGAAAGTAGTGGTCTGAGAAATGGGTTTCACGAATGAGACTGTCCTTGTATTCATTCTTCCCTGTCATGGTGGAATTGTTACACGTGTTTACTCCTGCTGGAACTTTGGTTTGTAAAGAGCTTACTGATCAAGAGAAGCTAAGTTGTTAATTTCTTAAATAGATTCTAATTATAGGTATCATTGTTTTTAAAGTTATTTATGGGCCTCTTCTTTCAACAGACAGGTCTCCCCTTTTAAATTGAACTTCAGATTCTGAGTTTAAAACATTTTTTAAAAAATGAAGTCTTTTAATTTTTAGGGTTAATTCTGATAGTTGTTACAAGGGTGATGATAGAAAACTATTACTGAAATAGAGAAAAGTATACTTTTTCTGAGGCTCCTCATTATTCTAGTTCTTTGGTTTTATACCCCAAGAGCAGAATTTTTCTGTAAAATAAATATATCCAATCCTGATTGTTTTGAGGATATCGAAGTAATGTTATTTTCCCCCTTTAAGCTATTATTTTAACTTAAGAGGAAATACAGTATGATCCACTGAGCTAAAACTGAGATGATATGGAAATTCAGGTTCAAGTTGGAATGTGCCTCAGTTAATATTGTAAACATTATTGAATGCCTTGGCATTTATGTTTTTAATTAATAACTATTTTTAAATTAAACAGTTGCATAGAGGTTTTTCAAAATTTGTTATGATCTGGCACTTTTAATATTTAAGGTAATGGGGTCACTGAGCTACAGGAAAAAACCATCATTTTTATTTTTCTAGAAATTCTCTTTGTAGCTGCCTGTGAGGCACAGTCCTAAGCCCCTTATTGCCTTATTTTCCTTAATCCTTACACACCCTGTGGGGTGGTTATTCTCTTTTTACACCTGAGAAAACAGAAATTAAGTAATGTGTCCGAACTCACACAGCTGAGGTTCCTGATGCCTGCTCTGCCCAATTCCACTTAACACACAACGTACCTGAAGGTTGAACATTCTGTACTTAGTTTTTCAGAGCTATTGAAGTGGGTGGACATTTGTTTTGGAAAGGAAAACCCAAACCCACTAGTCAAAATCAATGAAAATGGTGTGGTTTATTGAGCACTTACTATGTTTCAGGCACTTATACGGATTTTCTCATTTCATCCTCATGGAAACCCTTGGAAGTTGCCTGAACATCTTCCCCATCTTACAGATGAGATAAATGTTTTGCTCAGGATGGCGTAGGTCATAATTGCTGAATCCAAGATTCATACCCATACTGGCTGATTCCACTCTTACCATGTCTCCTTTTCCCTAAAATCTAAGTGTATCCATTACACACTTGTGTAATTGAATTCACTTTCAATTACACGGAACTTAAAAGAATGTAACTGTTTAAAAGCTTATTCTTAACTTGCTTATATTCTACCACATGGGAAGTATAAATTGTAACTAAATTTGCACTGGTGTAATAAAAAAGCATGTGACTTATGGTTATATTATTCTGCCCCCCCCCATTGGCATAAAAATATTTTTATATATGCTTAAAATGGTTGTGTTATGGCTTTTATCCTTCTGGATTCCGGCTGCCAAGTATTTATATTTAAGATACATTTTTGCATAGTTATCATTTCCCAGGATCATAGAATTTGGGCTGGAGCATCCCGAAGATCATCTAATTTAATGTCCATGCCTCTCACTGGAGAACATGGAGAGTCAGGTTAAGTGATTTACCCAGGTCGCAAAGTTAGTACTGCCCAGGTTAGAATTAGAGCCCAGGATTTCTAATCTGTAGGTCATCTAACTGATGAATCTACTAGGAAATATAAACGCATAAGCCAAAGGAAGATCAACAGTGCTTTCATTTATAAAAATTTTACAGCTTCCAAAGCAAGTGGTTCTACTGGGTGGACTGATTCAATGTGAGTATATAGTTTCTTTTTAGTAGGAAAAAATGGCGGCATCAAAGGGTTTGATCCAGGCTGGAAGGGAATGCTTTGGAGTATTAATAACCATTAACTCACTAAATCCAGCAACAGGCAGTGCTTAATGTTCAGAAGGCTGAAACACTTAGCTGCCTGATGTAATCTAGTCCACTCACATGATCTCTACCCTAAAAATATCTGTCTTAGGAACTAAATCAACCTAAGGACTGGATTCCAGTTTACTTTTCTAGTGCTCCTGAAAATGTGGTCGAGGATTTAAGCAAAACCAGTACATCAAAACACATCTGCTGTCAAATATAAAATGAAAGGGCCATAAAAGGAACATAGGAAGCCCAGAGTTTGTAGATCTGGAAAGAAAGAAATGAGAGTGAGATCTGGTGCTTTGGAGACCAAGAAGTCTGTCAGACTCTGAAGAGAACCTGCTCAAAAGTACGTAACACACGCTAAGAATTGTAGCTCATTTACTGGTGTTCTCCTCTCTGTTGCTCCATTCAGTACTGTCCTAGCTGAATGTGTGGAATTTGGCATTAGTTGTGTGTGTGTGTGTGTGTAAACATACCCTTTTAAGAATCCCCTGACAGTTCTGAGCCTTCTTCCCATAGATGATCCGTATACACATACACCGAGTATTCACAGCCTCTCCTGGAGCCCCTCCACGGATCCCATTGTGAGACTTCTCTCCACATTCTTTCCTCTGGGCCTACAGAAGGGAATCCTAAGTCTTGTCTAAAAATGAGGAAGCATACAGATCATCACAAGGTGGTAATTAGGTGGTTGCTTTCTTTGGGTGTTGACGTTAGTCATACCTCTGCTCACCAGAGGATTTGCACACCTCGTGGCCCAGACATTGGGGTTCACTGGCTCCCTGGGTTGGATTTCCGGGGAATCATGCCTCGTGGACTTGACTGCCTATCCAGGAACACAGGGCCGCCTCTCCGTGAGAACACCCTGCGCCCCGTCCCCGGCTGCAGGCTGGCCGGCCGTCTGGACCAACGCTGTGAAAGGGGGCTTTCTTCACAAGCCCACACCGGGGCTCTTTTGCGGCTGGGCCACTTCCACTCTTGAGGCCCCTGACATACCGAAAGATGAAAAAAATGCCAAAACAGGATTACAAAAACAGTGGTACACTTTACATGTTTACCTGTGACAGCTTAATGCTTTTAATACCAGAAACATAGAATTACGCTTTTCATGAGTTAATGACAGGATTTATAAAAATGTTAAACTTAGGGCTGGCTGCAGGCGTGTGGTCCTATCAGAGGACCTGGTTTAAAGTGGGCAGGGAAGGTCTCTCAGTCCGTCCATCTGTCTCTGCGATTGTGTGCATAGCCTCACTTGGAGAGGACGTCAGAGGTCTAAATGGGAGGCTTTTTAGGAACGTGAGGCCCAGTGGCCCCACCAGCACGCCCTGGGGAGGATCCCCAGCAGCCTGTCGTGCGGGAGGCACTGGGTGGCCCCTGTCACCAGAGTCCCTTACCTCCACTGAGCTGCTTAAGGCACCTGCGCTCCTGTCCTCAAACCGTGGCCGTGCAGTCAACGGCCTCCCCCTGCATCTCGACGAGGACCCACGATGGACCCTCGGTACAGTAGGAAGGGTGTCGGGAATGGCCATCTGTCCTCCCCACGGGGACTTCAGCCCTGGCTATGATAATTTGAAATTCCTTTAACAGGGCGCACCCACTTTCAAGGCTGGCTTGGAGATAAAGCTCAAAATGCAGCTCTTCTTCCCGGAATAACACCTTGACCTAGGTTCCCAGCCCCCAGGAGCCTGAAGAGGGAAGCACTGGGCCTGGAAAAGAGGGATGGAAACCTGATGGGGGGAGAACAAGAGTTACCTAAAGGGAAGACTGAGGAGAGTGACAGCCATCAGCAGGGGGCAGGTTTCGGGGATGGCGTGGCCAGAGGAACCAACATTTGCAGGGAACTGTGTGTTCCAGGCTCGGGGAGCCTTCGGCCTTGCCATTGGCTGAAGTCTCCATCCAGCCTTTCTGCGGCTGCCTTCTCTCTGCAGAGGCTCTTGGGCATTTTTAAAGGAAGTGATAATTTTAGCCAGGGAGGCAAAGCACAACTTTTTCAGGCAATAGTGCATCTTTTAAAATATTCGCAGTTGGGTTCAGCTCTGCTTTTGCTGGGTGGGTCTTCCGAAAGAATAGATGGCTGTGGTGCAGCACTTAATGCTTAGCTACCTAGAAGGCATCCTGTTCTTTCCTCTATATCCTTCTAACTGCCTATGCATTCATCTTACCTGCCATCCGCACCTCCATCCACACTTCGTCTACACATGTGTCCACACTTCTACCGCACCTCCATCCACACTTCCATCCACACATGCATCTACACATGCATCCACACTTCCATCCACACCTCCATCCACACATGCGTCTACACCTCCATCCACACCTCCATCTACACATGCATCCATGCCTCCAATCACACATACATCCACACCTCCATCCACACTTCCATCCACACATGCATTCACACATGCATCCACACCTCCATCCACACATGCATCCACACATGCATCCATACCTCCATCTACACCTCCATCCATCCATCCAACCAACCAGCTAGCCAGACAGCCATCCAACAGACATGTCTTGAACACCAGGCACTACAGCATGCTAAGCTCTGTGTTGATCAGTAGGATTAGTATGACAAATATGACAGACTTTATCTTTGTCTTCCTTGAGGTTTTGGTCTGGCAGATTTTAATCCAGTGTTTGTTTAATGCTGCCTTCACTGTCCAGAATTTCATTAAATAACTTGTTTTAATTCTCTAAGTCCTGTTATCCTTTTCTGCAAAATAGTAAATGGATTACCCTTCCTACACCTAGGAACACCATTATGGACATAAAATATCCTCATATCGTATGGGAAAATCCACAGATTGTGTTGCCAGGATAAATGTCTTCTGATTTGCTTCTGTGTGTACATCTCCTGTGGAACTATAGTCTTTGAACTATAGTCTTTGAGGGTGGGGACTGGGTCTTAAGTTTTTAATGCCCTGCACCACACACAGTGGCTGGCCCACAGTAGCTGCTTACTAAATGTTTGTTTAGGGGCGCCTGGGTGGCTCAGTCAGTTAAGCGTCTGCCTTCGGCTCAGGTCATGATCTCAGGGTCCGGGATCGAGCCCCACATCGGGCTCCCTGCTCAGCGGGGAGTCTGCTTCTCCCTCTCCCTCTGCCCCTCCCTCTCGCCCTTTCTCTTTCAAGTAAATAAAATCTTAAAAAAAGAAAGAAAGAAAAATGGTTCTAAGAAGCCAAAATCCATCCCTTTCCCATGTCTCTTGCTCCAGGACAGACTTAGATTTCATGAGATTTTTTTCCCTGTGAGCAGTTATCTTTAGAAGATGGCTGTCTAAGTGTCCCAGCCTGGGGGCCATGCTTGGTTTAGGCCAGTTGTGGTCTTTCTGCTCCCACACTTTACACGCTCGAGTGGCTTGAATCGGAGGGTTCACTTAGTCTCTGCCATCATCCCGTAATCCAGGGCAAGATGGTACAAATTGAGTGCTTGCTCAGCACTGTCTTGACTTGATGTAAGGAATGTCTCCTAAATTATCTAAGATCTGAAAATATGTTTGTTTTTTTTTTTTTACTCTGGACAGATGGTCATTTTCCCTTTAATAAAGTGTGTCTGACAATCACACTTTATTGGTGTGGTTAGGAAAAGAATGTCGTAGACTTGGGAAAACATAGTAATTTAAGGAGTGACACATTTCAGTGAAGAAATAAAGTTGTACACCATAGGAAACCCATTACTTCATTGGGACAAACGTTCAGTGTCTTCAGAAAGTTCTTACTAAAAAAAGCAGGTGAGCTCTAGGGCATGGTGTGTGTTTGACTATACATACATGGAAGTAGGCTCTCTCTCAGGGACATTGCCTTTACAAACATTCCCTACTTAGTACCTTGTAAGTATTTAATATGATTGCTAACATCACTGTTTGTACCTAGGCTCGGGTCCAAGCTGCTTCTTGGAAATCATATTCTTCAGTAGCTACCCTGCTGAGCTGTAAAATTAGTAATAGTTTTCAGCAAGCCCTATATGGTGTCAGACCCACTAGAATTTATAAACCAGAAATTTCTACTATAGTAAGGGTTAAGTAGTAGTACTCCGTAAGATATATTGCATGAACCATATGGAGAATTCATGTGTATACCACAGTGTAATAACTTTAATGTGTTATTTTATGGTCCTCAAGTGTCGAACTATTCAGTATATTATTATAGATCGTGTGCAAATCCTTCAGTTCATCCTGGTCGTATTTATGGGATTATTTTAACAGCATAATGGTCCTCTTTCCTGTTTGGTGGAAAACGAAGTCTTTGTTTTTCCACGTGGAGGAGCATGTTAATTCATATTTCCCTGTAATTTCTTTTTTTTTTTAAACTGAGACTTTCTTGCATAAAGCACATCGTTGTTGTTGTTTATATTTTTTTCAAAACCCCCCTTTCCATGATAGGAGAAAGGATGGTGAGTAGCTGAGCCTGTGTGCCAGCCAGGGTCTGAGATCAGTCCCACGGCAGGGTTCTCTGAGGCGAGGCAGAGCGGGATCAGTTCTGCTGATCCCAGTCCACCTCCGCGGAAGTGCAAACGAGAGAGCAGGGCAGGAAAGGGAGGGAAGCTGGAAACCGTGGTGTTTTACTCATTCGTTGCAGTATACGGAGAAAACCATGGTAGTAATGTGTGTAGCCCTTTGTTGATGGTACACACAATTCATGACAGTGGCCTTTATAACCACCACCACCCCCCCCCCGCCCAGCATGGAGTAACTCTGAGAAGATGCAGGTTTTCTTGATTACTTCGATCTAAATGTTTATTCAAGCTTTCATGAGAGTTTTTCTTCATTTACACAAGGGCTCTCTCCGCTGAACGAATATCCATTTTAAAATGTGGGCTCTGTGCAGATGAAACAAGTTTTCCCAGGATCCAGAGTCACTTCATTTGTAAATCTGTTTCGTGGAGGTCAGGACTTCTTGTCGGTGGCCTTGATTAAAACTGGATCTTTTAAAAAGCCGAACTGAAGCAGTTTTTAAATGGGTAGGTTTACAGTTTGTGGAAGACATTCGTGCTGATACTTAAAAAAAAAAAGAAAAGGAAGAACAAATTGCTGCCTGCAAATATTTCCAGGGCTGTTCTGAGCCCTGGAGGATGAGCAGTATTTTCCTTTTTCGTGTGGTTGTTGTATGGGGTGCCGGAGATGGTTGTACACCGTGGATATTAGTCCTGTGACGGAGGATGGGGCGAAAGATAGGATTGCAGCAGAGCCTGCGGATGGCACCCGGCCAGTGCCCTGAAAAATGGCAAACGTGTCACGGCTAACAGCTGGATGCAGAAATATTTCTCTTTAATTTGGATGGATAAAATTTTTTTCACAGCAGGGCACTCTCAAAAGAGTACAACATCAAAGAGGGTGGGTCTCACCAGTGAGACATCAGCTGGCTCCAGGATAGAGCGAAATGAATGAACTGTTGGGACTTTTCCAGCGTCTCTGCTTCTGCCAAGTGAAAAGTTAAAGGTTCAATGGCTTGTTCAGATCACAAAGTCCTGATAATGGAAGCCTGATGCCCGCGCACCACCCCCCGCCCCAAAGTCTTCCTCTGATCAACAGACAGAGGATGTCTGAAGAAGACTCCAGATTGATGGATGACAGGCTTCCTATCGATGGCCGCCCCCCCGTCCTCAGAGATAAGTGGGATGCACCAAGCGCTCTACCAGCTCCCAGGAGTTCTTGGGGGCTCTGGGCGGGAATCCTTCCAGCCCCTCATTGTCCTCTGCTAGCCTGACACTTAGCAGCAGCTGACCCCCAGTGTGACCAAAATATCTGTTCCTGTTTCTTCACGTGGCCGGCACTCTGAGGCAGGCTTCGCAGACCCCACCCCGGGTGTTTTACAGTTTATTGACACTTTTCAGCTGTTTTTCTGATTACCATATTTCAGTCTTGACTTATATGCTAGTATTATCTGCAAGCTCAACATAAACCTCTAATGATTTTCTAATATTTCTGGGACTTGATGAATGTGAATTGACAGAGTACAGTATATAGCTTTATATCAGCATTACTGAAAATACAACAATGGGCTATATAACCATTACTCATTTATTTTATGGGGGCATTTATGGCTTGACCTTTGAAGCCTCATCTGGAGATCTTGGCATTCCAGACATTCCAAAATATGCCAAACCAAAGGGAGAGGAAAGAGTTTTCCTGTTACAAATAACAACAGAGTCAGTTAATTCTAATGGAGGGAGGAAGAAATTATTGAGAAGAGACAACCTATGGTTGTATATCTGAGATAAAAGTTGAAAAACTGAACACAAATAAATATGGGCACATGTAGCTGGTAAGTGCTTTAATGAAGCTTTTGTTGTAAAATATGCTTCTTCCTCCATAGACTTAATGTCTCCCCAGGTTTTTATGTCCTGGGCCATCATTGGCAGGAGGAGGAGAGTGATTTTTTGCAGAGTTGGGGCTTCTTACCTTTCTTCAGTTGCATGCTTGCTTTGTGTCAGTGTTACTAACAGATTAAGTAATTCTCACTAAATGGGCATGTGCTCTGAACATAGGAGTTTGTTTCATGCATGACGTTATTAATCATTATGAACATTTTTATGACCCTCGCTTGGAGAATTTCAGATGCTTTTAAAGAAAAAGCTCTGCATTTCTCCCTGATAGGACAAATGGGGTATGATGAAAAAAGCAATAACAAGGTGGCCTACGATGGAGGTGGGGGTTGTCCTTGTCTCTCACGTATCAACCCTGTGACTTCGGGCAAGTCATTTAACCCTTTTTAGCCCAAGGTTTTTGTCTGTACAACAGAGTAACATTCTAGCCTACCTTACAGGTCAGTCATGAGGATCCAGTGAGCTTGTGAAAGCATGTGACCTAGTTGTTCGCGGCTGTTCCTTCCTGTGTTAAGGTGGAGGCAGATGCTCTCCTCAGTTTTAAAATACTGCTCCGTGGCCTCTTTTCCCAAGCTCTGATTTCACTTGATTTGAAAGTTCATGAGCAAGGAGGTTAGGAGACCACCGTGGCGTGGTTCTTGCTGTCTTCCTCTCTAGACTGGGAGGCGGGGTGCTCCCTGGCTGACAGTGCTCCCAGGCGATGGAATGCTCCAGGCGACCATCCACAGATGTCCCCTCCTCCTCAGCCAGTACATCTGAGCGCTCCAACAGCTCACCTACCTTGAACACGTTCAGTGTTCATAGAGACGTGAGGCACTCTAAGTCGAGGCCTCCTCTGGCCAAATAATGTCACTGACTTCAGAGGTCAAGCAATGCAACATGGTAGCGATGTTCACTGAAGGGCTTTTGGGGTCCTGAAGCCACAGTTAATTAAAACGCATGTAATGACTGCCTGTTCCTTATAAATATGCCCCAGGTATGTTCTTACAGGTGTGGTGGGTACCTGTCTTTTGGATGACATTTTTTTAAAGAGATTTTATTTATTTATTTGAGAGAGAGAGCCTGTGTGCACACGAGAAGGGGGGAGGGGCAGAGGGAGAGGGAGAAGCAGACTCCCCGCTGAGCAGGGAGCCCGACGTGGGGCTCGATCCCAGGACCCTGGGATCATGACCTGAGCCAAAGGCAGAGGCTTAACCACCGACTGTTGCCACCCAGGTGCCCGTTGGACGACATTTTTATAACACTGCCTGAAACCGAAGACTGAGTGAGTTTCGGAAGTGGGAAATGTAGGATCTTCCTCACTGTTTTCTAGATGGTGTTCACATCCATGCAGCGTTTTAAAATATTTTGTTTTCTCCTATAATAGGCTCATCTGGGGGATAAAAACACCAACAAAATGATTGTTTTACTCGTACATCTCGCTTGTGTCACTTCGCATCCTTTTCTTTTCTCTTTTTCTCTTTTCAACCAGAGTTGATTTCCTGGTCTGTACAAAGGCTTGCGTAAGGTGCCTGTGGGTCAGTTTACAAAGTGGTTACAGTGTCGTCCTGCTCTCAGTGAGCTTGCAGTCTGGTAACCTTAGTAGTAATGAGTTTGCTTAGATTACACCTAGAACCCTGTGGCGAGCGTCCCCCAGGAGGTTGGTTGGTTATGTTTGGGCTGATGTTTCCTATCTGATTATGGTGATGGCCTCAGGGTAGCTAATGTTCTTTGGACTTTTACTGTGTGCCCAGCTCTGATTTCAGAACTTCACATATACCAGCCCATTTGATTTTTATATTAGCCCTTTGATGTAGGGATTATCATTAGCATCACTTTTTCAAAGAAGATCTCAGCTTCTTCTAGAAGATCAGTGACTGTCCAGAGTTCCTTGGCCACCCAAGGTGGAGCCACGCTTTGGAGCTGACACCCACATGCCCTCCGTAGGTGCCCCTGACTGGAGTGGTTCCGTGGCGTGTTTTCGTTGGTACTACGTAAGGAAATCTCCTGAACAACCGTACTGTTAAAAGTGAAAGCTTTTATTTTTTTATTTTTTATTTTTTATTTTTTTTAAAGATTTTATTTATTTATTTGACAGAGAGAGAGATAGTGAGAGCAGGAACACAAGCAGGGGGAGTGGGAGAGGGAGAAGCAGGCTTCCTGCCGAGCAGGGAGCCCGATGTGGGACTCGATCCTGGGACCCTGGGATCATGACCTGAGCCGAAGGCAGACGCTTAACGACTGAGCCACCCAGGCGCCCCAAAAGTGAAAGCTTTTATTTAGCACCAGAGGTATGCTGGTTTTTAAGTGTTCCCAGTTCAGAACAGTCAAGAATGACTCTCTTGAGGCGATAGCTTTGTAGCTCGCCATGGGCCACAAAATATCTGCACCCTCTCCCTCCTGACACCGAGGAATCCCACAGTGAAACATGATTATCCATCTTGGCAAATGGCATATTTTTTCAACTGAATTCCTAATACACTTGATTGTCGAGACCCTGCTTTTCTGAATTTTCCAAAAAGATGCGGACCGTATGGAGACGCTGTGGAGAAGAGGTAGAGGACGTAGGAGAAACCATCTTGGTTTCTGTTCTTCCCTGGCTCTTGACTCCTCCAGCTGCTGTAGAAGGACTTCAAACGGTGCTGGGTTTTCAGGTCTAAACCAGAAAACTCCCCAAGACCATTTCTTGGCCCTTTGCTGTGGGAATTGTTTATTACATTTTAATCATCACGTGAAATTCATCTTTGCATTTCATACAGTTGAAAGAAGTAAGATTCAAGGAGGATGTCATATTTTCTTTTACAAGCCCGGATTGAGGGGCGCCTGGGTGGCTCAGTCGGTTAAGCATCTGCCCTTGGCTCAGGTCATGATCCCAGGGTCCTGGGATCGAACTCGACTCAGCGGGGAGTCTGCTTCTCCCGCTCCCCTGTTCATGCTCTCTCGCATACACACTCTCTCTCTCTCTCTCTCAAATAAATAAATAAAAGCTAAAAAAAAAATGTTTCCATTAAAAAAAATAATAATAAAAAATAAAAACCCTGGTGGATAGTGCTTAGAATGGAGTTTTAATTATTGTGAGGATTCATTTCAATTCACTCCCGTGTGTTTTGAGGTCCTCCTGTGTGCCAGGCCCTGTGTTAGATGTTTGGGCCTGAAATTGGCTCCCTCACGTGAGCTGCCCAGCGAAAACCGAAGGCAGCAGGTATTTCAGCTCGCTACCGAATGCTGGTGTCCAGGGCCTCAGCACAGGGACAGGCCAAGGTGTGGCAATGAAGGAGAGGGGGCCAGCGATGTCTCCCTGCTCGCTGCAAATCGGCGAATCCTTTTCATATAAAACCCTTGGATCTTTTCTTTTTTCTTTCCATGCCGAAATTCAAGGACCCATGTTCTGGAAGGGAACAGATTAGTGTTTAAGCTCTAAGGCAAGTTCCTTTTGTGTGTAGCCAGGCCTCAGCACACTCCCAGTGGGGAGGCAGGGGGATGGCGGGTGGGAGGGGGCCTGGCAATGAGACTCCAGGCTGCCACTGACTCGTAGTCTCTCTTTGTCTAAGTCACCAACTTTTGGAGCCCCCATTTCCTTATGGACAAACCGATCTGGTTGGAACCGATGGTCTCTGAGGTCCCTTCCAAATCTGATTTTCCTGGGCTCCAAATATAGCCAAGGGACTCAGCATTCTAGCAGAAGAATGGGTGACTGAAATCTTCACGGAGGCCTGTGGATTTTCAAACAGGGTCCCCCAGTTCATGGCCAGCCCTTGGTGATGTCCCAGCAGCCACCTCCAAGAGGAAGGGTGAGGTGAGGTGAGCTGGCTGGGTGCTTTCTGGTGGACTTGCTTTTTATCTGTTTTTATAGTGGAATATTTTGTCAACTTCTTTGCATTAAAGGGGATCCTTTGCTTAAAAAGATCATTGAAAGCCTCTGCTGGTAAAAAATGAAGGAAATAAACTCTGCTCTCTGACTCCTTGGAAAACTGCAGCACAGAAAGCTTGGATCTCAGCCAGATGGTGGCTTCTGGGCAGCCCAGGAGGAATGAATGTTTGCAGTGTTTCCACATTATCAGTTCACATGGTTTTCCTTGAAAGCGCCCCCAGCTATCACAGACTGAGTTATAGCGGTAGCAATAATTCCCTTATGGCTGGGATTACAAACTTAAATGCTTAATGAGGCCAAGCAGGTAAGTAAATTAAGGAAGTAGGGAGCCTGGAAGACAATAGGGCGGAGTAGAGACTGTGGAGAACTGGAAAAGCACATGGCTGATCTAAAGGCGGTGACCTTTTCTCTGCTCCATTGGATTATTGCCAGAGATTGGGGACTCACCTTTTGACTTTTTTTTTTTTTTGAGAACAATTATAAATGAGGTACAATTTCCAAATTTTTAAAACATTGTAGAGGAAAAACAAAGTTGGTCAGTTGCCTGAGTTCAACCTGAGAGCCCCTGGTTTGCAGATCTAGCTTCGGAGAAAGAGAGTGCTCAGAGCTGCCAATATATGCAAATTACTATCATTCAGAAGATGGTTTTCTTGCTATATGTGAAAATGAGCCCCACTTAGTTGCTGGCTTACATAGTTCCTGTGATTATTATCATTAACATAAATTGGCAGCATTTATAAATGATAAAGCCACGGACCAGCCACTTAGGATTAGTGTTTATAACACAATACGGTTGTATTCTTTACTCATCCTGTTCTCATTTAAAATAGATTCATGTTCTAGGAAAGTAAGGTCATAGGAGAAAGTGGTGCTCCCTGATATCCAGGATTGTGATAAGTGTACGGCTTTCCCATGGTGGTTTTCAGTTAATGCCATGTACCATCCGTAATAAGCAAGAATGTGTGATCATTATTTGAACCACATGTGTGGTGTCCTAATAAATATTATTGGATTGAAAACTGCAAAAATCCCCTTAAAAAGGTAAGAATTAGCTTTCCCCCTTATCTCTCCAGTCCCATTGATAAAAGAGAAAAGAGAAAGTACAGACCAAAAACAGTGGTTTTAAAACAGCAACAACAACATCACAAAAGAAATCAGTGGCTGATAAAGTAGTGATACATATTACAAATATTTTCCTAGGAGGATAACACAGAGTTTTTAACCTTGGGTAAGATAGTGTGCTTCTCTATTTTAACAACACATGCAAAGACCAAACTACAAAGAAATAAATGCCTAGGATTTAATTTATTTTTCTCTTTGATTTTTTGAAAAAACAATCTGAGAAGCACAAAGTATAAGGTGTAAGTGTCAATATACAGGCCAGCAAAAAAGTGAGTAAGTGTTAAGATTTTGCTGTATTTGCTTCAGATTTTTTTTTTAAGAAAAACAAAGCTTTATAGATAAAGCTTCAGATAAATTCCCTTTATTTTGCTCCCATTCCTTTTTTCCCAAGGTCAGAGCTCTCATAAAGTTATCAGGAACCTTTTCAGTGTCTTCAGAATTTTACTGTATGTATAGTTAGTTACATATATATTGCAATATACACTATTATAAAATACACTATTGTTATTTTTTATATATTGAAATGTTAACAAATGGTATCATATGTATCAGTCTGCACCCTCTTTTTCTTAATCCACTGCTCTCTGTTCTTGAAGTTTATCAGTATCAACAAATCAACCGGATCTGAAAACAAACAGATCTAGTTCATTTTCTTTAAGTGTCTTATACTATTGTATTGGATAATTAAAGCACAATTTATTTATTCTTATGATGCCGGATAGTTCCATTATTTCTCATTATTTACTATTACAAACAATGCTCCAGTGAATGCCCTTGGACTTGTCTCCTTGGGCACACATAGGGGGGTTTCAGTGGAAAAATTTCCTAGAAGTGATATTGCTGAGTCCTAGGATTTATGCATCATCAGCTTCATTTTGATGTCTCCAAAGTGTTTTCCAACGTGACTGTGCTTTCTTATACTCCTTTTCAGCAAAGCTGGAGCTTGCTTGCTTTCCTCCCTTTTCCTTCCTTCTTTCTTCCTTTCCTTTTTCCTTTCCTTTTTCCTTTCCTTTCCTTTCCTTTTTCCTTTCCTTTCCTTTCCTTTCCTTTCCTTTCCTTTCCTTTTTCCTTTCCTTTCCTTTTTCCTTTCCTTTCCTTTCCTTTTTCCTTTCCTTTTTCCTTTCCTTTCCTTTCCTTTTTCCTTTCCTTTCTTTTCCTTTTTCCTTTCCTTTCCTTTCCTTTTTCCTTTCCTTTCCTTTTTCCTTTCCTTTCTCCTTTCCTTTCCTTTCCTTTTTTTTGGAGCTACCTTCCTAAAACCAATGTGCCAGATATGCTGCTATGGTTTTGAGAGTTTTCTACTGCAAAATTTTACCTTTTTCCCACCAAGTATCCTGTGTGTTTCTTTACGTGTATTTCCCACACTTTCACCGGGTCTTTTTTTTTGGCTGCTTTAGAAAGAATAGAGCAAATACTAAAACTTTGGTTGTTTCATGCTCATTCAGGACAGAGTACAAAGTCTGAAGCAAAACTATGCTTTATTCAAGTGTTCTTCCAGAATGAATCTTTCCCTTAGTATAAATTCCACTCTCTTACCTTCATCGTCATTATTTGAATGAATGAAATTTCTGACCTCTTTGACATTTTCATAGATTCTGAGAGGATTGTCTCAGCACCTTGTGCACGGGTTTTGGTGTTTTTCTGCTTATTTCAAATCTTTTGAAAGGAAATGAAAACAAAATGAATGTTGGTGTCAGCATTAATTCATCTCCTTAAATTCCTTGAGTTTTTTTTTAGACCTCCTAGGTATCTAACTTAAAATTTCATTTTAGTGTCACACAAATGTAGCTGTTAACACAACCTCCAAAAACACTTTCCTGAACTTGAAATTGTTGCTCTCACCTGAAACTTGTTGAAGCATTTCTTCCCTTATACAGGCACTAGTGCCCTTGTATAGTTCAGTTACACAAAGAATTTTACACATACCCCCTTTTTATTTTTTATTTTATTTTATTTTTTTAGAGCAGGAGAGAGGCGGGGAGGAGCTGAGGGAGAGGGAGAGAGAGAATCTTAAGCAGGCTCCATGCTCAGCGTGGAGCCTGATGTAACACTCGATCTCACAACCCTGAGATCATGACCTGAGCTGAAATCAGTAGTCGGATGCTTAACTGACTGAGCCACCCAGGCGTACCCACATACCCCCTTTTTCAATACACTGAACTCTTAAATGGAAACAAAGTTGAACTGATGATGGAGAATAATGATAGGGCCCAAACGAGTCCCTAGAGCTTTTCTGGGGAGATCATCCTTAGTTCCTGTTTAGGCTTACATTTGGGCATCCTGGTTTTCCCACTTTTATTATTATTATTGTGACTTGACATTTTATGACATTTATGAAGCTTTTATTTGAGGGGGGACTTGGGTGAGATGGATGTAATCAGATTTGTGTTTTGAAAGATCAGTCTGGCTGTGGTATAGAGACTAGGTTGGAGGGGCCTGGGGAAGGTGCAGGGAGGTCAGTGGGGAGCTGGATGAAGGCCCGCAGGTGCACAAGGAAGCCGACCCCGGCTGGGATGGTGACAGTGGATGGGGCGAGATGGATTCACTGGAAAAACATTTAGGAGGCAAATTTACCTGGATTTGGTGATGGCCAGGCGCTGGGGGCCGAGGGAGAAAACCACATCAAGGTCCAGTGAGTTTCCTCGACCCTGATTGGGTGCGCAGCTATGGGATCTAAGAAGGTGCCTGAGATTTTCGTCCCGGTTCTGTTGAAATAGTGTAAAGTCAGGGAGGCCTCATGCCCTGGGCTACGCTGTGTGATGCTTGGAAAAAGCCTGACAAATAGTCACCTGCTCTCCTCAAGGCAGGTAGGGGGCAGGCAAAAGTGGTAGGATTCCTATATTTACAGTCTACGCAGCTTGAGGAGTGTAGGAAGAAGCCCCTTTATACTCATTTTCAAGACTGGCTAGACATGGTGTTCAGATGAGCCATCATTCAAGGTAGCAACCCACTACAGGTAAAGGTTAGAGAAGTTTTTTTTGTTTTTTTTTTTTATATTTTATTTACTTATTTGAGATGGAGGGAGAGAGAGAGAGAATGCGCACATGCAAGAGCAGGGAGAGGGAGGAGCAGGCTCCCCATGAGCAGGGAGCCTGACACGGGGGCTCGATCCCAGGACCCTGGGATCATGACCTGAGCCAAAGGCAGACGCTTAACTGACTGAGCCACCCGGGTGCCCCAAATGTTGGGGAGTTTCACGTGCTGTTGATGACATTGGCTAGAAGCACAAAGGAGAATGGTATTTCTCAAAATGCTTCGTAATTATTTTCACCAACAGCTCTCAAGGAAAGTCTGTTCATCGGGGAAGGATAGGGCAGAGGGCTGGGTCATCAACATTTTTGGCTCCATTTTAGATAAACATTGGTGTCTGAGAAACTGATGGCTTTTGTTCAGTGTCGCATGGGCTGTCAACAGCAGACTCGGGGTTGAGACTTTGAATCTTTGAGCTTCCTAAAAAGGACACACCAACAGTAAGAACAACAGAGTCACTACAGTGTGATCTAACCTAAAGGCAAAGCCTGTCATTTGTTTGCTCAGGTAGCAGATGTGTCCACCACGTGAAATGATTCTGTTCTCTGCCATGATCCTCAAACTAGGAATTTAAAGAAGTCATTAATCTTAAATATAATATAATCCAGGAATGTCTTTATTCTTCTCAGGCGACCTTGATTATCAGCTGTGATCACGCTCGCAGGCTACCCAGTCAAAGCTTCTCCAGCAATTGCCTTCATTAGATTGATGTCTTTCTTTTATTTGGGGGCAGGGGGTTAGTGGAAAGGTTGGGAGTGGAGACAAATGAGTTGAAGAAAAGCAAGAAAAAAAAAAGTCAGCTGTTTAAAATGACTGGAGATAATAAAAGAAACTGTCATCACTAAGCCCTCTGGTCCCCAGAACAGAAATACTGAGCTAAATTAATATGAATGACGATACTAATTTTAGGGTCTAATGTAACCAGTGAGTCTCTCTGTAGGACGTACTCTCCTTGTCCGTTTGGAAGAGACTGGAAAGGCTGATCAGAGGGTAAGAGACATAATTTGTCAGGATGCTCTGGGGAAAACCTCAGCAGTTACAAGGATCCTCTCGCTGATTTTATTTGGAAAGGACCAGCCCTACTGTGGTCCTTCTGAGAACCCCACCCCTTGCTTCCTGGATGCCCCAGGGCTGGGAGTCCCTTCTGAAGCTGCTTAACAGAGATACCACATCCACCAAGGTGCCCAGGGCTCACCTGGTTTCTGGAAGTGGGAGCCTATTACCTCACTCGTCAGGGCTGACTCTGGGTGTGCTGGACTGATGTTATGCGTGAGACTTTTTGTCCCATGCTCTTTGCCTGGTTTGAAGCGGATTTCATTTCCTTGAATATGATCTTGAAAGAAAATTTGCATAAGATGACTTAAAGCAGTCATTGTTAGACCCACCTCAGTTAAGACATTGAAAATCCATAGGAAGCAGTTAATTTTTTTTCTTTCTCTTTTTGAGGGTCTCTCTTTTTTGATGGTCCTCCTTATAGTTTCAGGTCCTGACAGCTGAAGTCCCACATCCTCTGCGACGTGAGAGTCCATTTATTTCATCCAAATTTTGTTTTTTGTTTTTGTTTTTTTTTTTACCAGTTCTGTGCATTTCCATAATGCTCCACCTGCCCTCTGCTGGGTATCACCGAGCTTGTCCAACCCATGGTTACTGCTTCCCGAAGGCCTTCGAACAGTTACGTGTTTGAGCCTGGTGGGGGGGGGCCTCTGGTGTGGATGTTCCAGCCATGTCAGTGTGGCCTCTCCCTTCAGCTTGCTTTGTTTATCCAGCAGCTCATTATTTAAGAGTAGCCTGTCAAAATAGGTTTAAATATCCTTTGGGAAACATAGTCCCTCACATCTTTGAGATACCAGAAATATGTTGAATACAGGGAAGATTGGCTTGATAAGAAAAACATGATCGACTTGCATCACCAAAAAATATTTTCCTGTCATTCCAGTTGCGTTTCCACAGGCATCAGTAAGCCCCCCGCAAACCTACAGGCCATACGTTTCTGCAGCCGACACATGAAGACACCAAGGGAAGCAGGGAAAAATGATTGCTGATGATTCGTTCTAACTACTTGACCTTCTGACCTCTTCTCTAGATATATGACCAAGATGGGACACTACAGCACTTTATTGATGGTGGGGAACCTAGTAAGTCGAGCTGGATGAGGTATATCCGGTGTGCAAGGCACTGCGGAGAGCAGAATCTAACAGTAGTTCAGTACAGGTAAAGTATATCTTGATTTACCCCCTATGGAGCTGAAGCCCTTCGGCTTGCATTTACAAAATTCAGGCTTGCTGCTAGTTGTGAAAAATCCTGCAGAGAGTCCTGCAGAACCCTGTGGGAACGGGCAGGAATTTCTTTTACTGGGTTTCTGGGATCTCCTTAGTTCTTGCAACAGTAATGTCGTGAGAATTCCAGAATAAAGATGCTCATGGAAGGCCTCTTTCCCTTGGGTGCACACGGTCAAGCTCCTTCCATATCACTGCCGGAACATCTACCACTGCCTGGGTGAGCCTGGAAACCCCACTGGTGTGGGGTGCTTTCCGGCCCCCCCCCCAGCAGATGTGTACTCGCACAGAAATAGGAGCGTGGAGATTCAGCCTCGGATCCCTTGCAGCCCATCCTCTGCAGGCTTGCTGCCTCAGGAAACTGTCCTTCGTACAAAGGCGTGGGAAACCAAGCACTAACTCCCACCCCGCCCCAGGCTGCTCTTCTCAAACTGTTGGGCTCAGCAGCAGCAGCTGAGCCCAAATCACCTCTCCCGCTCCCTCGCTCCCTCGCTCCCTCGCAAGTTGCCAGAGCGTTTGGCTTTGGCTCTTCGACTGTTCAGACTGTGTTTCAGGTGATGAAGCAGCCCCAGAGCACGGAGAAACCCCCCCTGTTCCCTGCGAAGGTTGCACAAAGCCAAAAGGGTAGCAAAGAGGAGGCGGGGCCTCCCTCGGTTCCCAAAATCCCGTGGGCGGGGCGGAGGAGGGGGGATCCCCGCCTCCGCTCAGTGCACCTGTTGGTCAGGCATTTCCACTTGGTGCTAAAGAAGGCTGGAGTGGAGACGAGAGCACGAAAACAGATCACAGAGGCAAAAAAAAAAAAAAAAGCCCTTTTCTCAGAATCCCTCGAAAACATGTGCCGTATAAATATATGACCTCAGTTATAAACAGCCGTGTTCCCTTTAGAATCAGAAGCAACTGTTTAGCTTTAGTAGGCACCACAGACACATCAAAGCAGAAGGCCCTGTCCTCGGCAACTTGGAGTCCTGCCTATGGCTGTTTATTTCCTTACTTGCTTTTTTCTTTTTTTAGTTTTTAAACATGAAGCCTTGTAAAGGAAAAAAAAAAAAAGAAAAAGAAAAGAAAGGGCTTTCTCCCCCCTATAGGTTGAAGGCTGCACAAATCTGGCTGCCTCTCTGAAGGTCTCCAGTTCAAAAGGAACCTATTTGGGCAGCCTTGGTTTCTTGTGCAGTTATATTTTCTTAAATAATGGTTTCGGTGCATGCCAGTGTCTGGATACGCTGCCATGTGCAGGCTCTACTCACCTTTATAGCAGCCACATTTCTGTCGTAAAGCTTTTAGGAAACTCGGAGCTAGAAAATTAGTAAACATTGTGCTCGTCCACTCGGCGAGAGATCGTTTGGCTGGCTCTGTCATGAGCACCCGGGGAGCTCTTGAGGCAAACTCTGAATTGGGGGAAGCAAGACGCCCCTAAGGGGAAGGTGGGCAAGTCAGTAAGTCAGTCACCTATCTGTCAACCGTGAGTGGATTTTACAGCTCCCCTTTCATGCCGGCACTTAAACTTCCAGATCTCTCCGCCGATCTGTTTTTGATTACTTCGGATCTCTCTAAAATGAACTACAAAAACACAATTTAGAAAAACTGGCATCTATTACCAGTGACCACGTCCAAGAGTAAGAAAATAGAAAAGTTGGACCCTGAAGAGCCAGCCTCATTTTTATTGTACATGAATGTCCTCTTCACGAAGAGTCAGCTGGTTTAGATTCATTCTGTTATGATTTGTAATATCTAAATGGAATTTTCTTCAAAGCGCCCTTGATTGATTGACCCTTAGCTGAACGTTTTGTTTTTATTTTGAGGCTGACAATAATGTTTGTTGGCATGTGTTCTGCTTCAACTGCGTTGGGACGCCATGAAGCTATCTTTATGAGTCATCCAACCACAATACTAAATACATGTCAGCAAAGGAAATATTATCTGAAAAGGGAAAAATCCCTTTGATGTGCTTCAACATGCAGAGATTTCTGCGAGTTTTGGAAGCTCTGCCCGCTTGTAAGGAACGGTGTACGCTTACACTTTTTTTTTTTTCCTTCTTTTTTTCCTCCTCTCGGCCTACTCTGTGCCTCAGAAGACCACCCATTGCTCGAAAACAGTTCTGCTCTTTCAGCGGCAAAGTGTGTCATTTGGTTTTAGCACATTCATTTGCCGGGCGCTGTGTTTATATTAAGGGAAGCCAAACCGAGAGATGAAATGTTACAAGGGTGAGGTACAAAGTCGACTCAATTTTTCTCAAGTTAGGAGATGCCAGTGATTTATAGCTCGGCTCCAATTTTGATTTTTTTATGTAGCAGTGGAAAGAATTAATAAAATGCACAGCTCTCAGAGTTGCGGGAGGGAGGAAGGGTAGTGAGGTCCGGACGACTGGCTGGAGTTTTTGTCAGATATTCATAGAATGTTGGGAAAAACATTCTGCTTAGCTAGCAGTGCCCTCGTGAGACAGAATGGCAGCAAGGAAGGAAAATAACAAGATAAATGAAATTTTTGCAGCTGCAAGTAAAATATTGAGAATCTGCACTTTTTTATTGATCTTTATGATCCTATTGCCAAGAGCCACTTTGCGGTGACGAAATATGTTGACAAGGGCATATCTCACTGCCATGAAAAATGTGGGGAAGGATTCGCCTTATGTCTGCAGTGTTATACAAGGAACAAATTGCCCTGCTACAGCCGATTCCTTACAGAAAGGCTAAATTTAAGGCCCAGCAACCCTAAACGCTTTTATCTTGAACCTGAGGCTCATATTTGTAGCCATTCTTCATGGAGGAAACTGGTCGCAGTCTCCTCATTTTTTTTTTTTTTTTTAATCTGTAGGTTTTTCCTTCCAGCACCGGAGCTGTTATAAAAAATGTTTATTTCTTGGTGCGTTCACTCTATCATTTCAGAGGGTAATCTTTCAGCCGGAGTCAAGTGTGCCTCCTGTATTATTGAATTTCCACTCATTCCCCGTAAGAGGGGTTTTCTCTTCTCTCGTATCAAACTTTAGAAGACAGGCAACGGGGAAGTTTTTTTGTTTTTTTTTTTTCTTTTTACTTCCCTCAGTCCTTCGATCCCAAAGCTGCTTCATTTTACTGCAAATCTGGGGACTCCCAATGCCGAGTCGTGGGAATACGCGTCATGCTTTTCCTTCACATCAGAAATCGATAGTATTAATTTATATATGAGGGTGAGACGCCAGTGTCTGCAATTTGCCAAGAGACAGAATTTTCTCATTAGTGTGAGATAGGATTTTTTTTTTTTTCTTTAAAGGAGCCCTGGCTCTCTGCTATCTCCTGGGCCCCGTATCTGTCTCTTCAGCCACGATGTTCTGTGGAGGGTCATTGTAGAGATAAATTGTAAGGTGTTTATCCCTCTGGGGTGCAGGCTCTCATTGGTTGCTGGGAATGATAAGGGGGGTGCAGAACTTTTTTCGGGGGCAATAACAATGTACCTCTGACTAAGCTGGGTTTTCTTTTGTTTTGAATAGGTCGAATATATTCTACCGAGCCTGTATAGATATTCCCAGGGGTACCGAGCTTCTCGTGTGGTACAATGACAGCTATACGTCTTTCTTTGGGATCCCCTTACAATGCATTGCCCAGGATGAAAACTGTAAGAATTTATTTTAGCTCTGAATTCACCTCTCACAATACCTCTTTTTGAAAGCTAACGTTTTAAGAGTGTTGCTTGAGACTCCTGAAATACGGTTCGCTCTGATGCGTGATGCAAATGTGCACGAGCCTGTTCCCTCGGTTTCTTTTCCCTCTGTTGTCCTTTGCTTTTTCACAGGGCGTCTCGACTTAACACGGGCCCGTCCTTTCTTCACCCGTTGACGATTTCACAACCATTGTCAGAGTTTTAAAAGATCTCTGGCAGCAATGTGAAGGCAGCTGGCGTTCATTGAGCACCTACTGTGTGTCTGGTTCCCTGCTTGCCGCCTGGTGGGGTTACTGGGGCAGCACGAGGGACAGCACGTGTGCTTGAGTGATGCACGATCTTGCAAGAGGCACACTGCAGGCAAAAATGGAATGAATGAGAACACGAGGCTCTGTCATTAGGAGTAAAAGCCCTCTGGTTAATTGGGTGTGCCCCCTCCTACGTAGTCCTCGGAGGGAGAAACTAGCAAAAATCGTAGACCTTTGACTGCGGAATTTGTCTCCCTAAATGTCTTAGTCTAAAACGAACCACATCACGTTCTTCCATCTCCACGACCGTGGCCATCGTTATCTCTAAAAAAAATAATCTACCACCTAGGCGAGTGCAAAACTTGAAGCAACTTTTACTCAAACGTGTAGTTATGTTTTATCATTTCTTGGGACAATATTTGAAGGTGATTTCCAGGATTTGGAACAGAATGAGGTCATGCTGAGGAGTTTCAGTGAGAAACGCTGGTTTCGGTGATGTCATTTTTTTCCCTTGGCACCAAACTGCCAACGGATAATTGGGAGGAGCTAATGATTTGGGTTTATGTAATAGAAAAAGACACAGAGAGAACAGATCTCTTGAGGAAACTTCATTTTGAAAAAGAAGTGTTATTTTTCCTTTTCCACTTACTTTCTCTCTCTCTCTCTCTCTCTCTCTCACACACACACACACACACACACAATCTAAAAATTAAAAATGTTCATGTTACTCCTGAGGAAAATGCCAACGATCAGACATTTCTTTTCCACGTTGTCCTTACGTTCTTTGTGAAAAAACAGAATTCTCAAAAAAGCATATTCCCACCAACTTTCCCTTTCTCCTTTACCCTGACCCCAAACCAATCTCAAATCAAAAAATGAGTCTTCGGACATTCAGCACCTTCATCTTGCTTCTCAAGTTTCTACCGGAAAGTCCTTTACTGCAGTCATGCTCGTGTCTGAGGGAGTGTCTGTTCATGGGAGCAGATCTCAGTGTGGGACACGAGTGTGCGGTGTGTGTTAGGAGACAGATGTGCACAGGGGGTCAGTACCTGCCGTCTTCCCACGAGGGTTCCAGGCCCTTGCTCTCCTCACACTAGACCGCAGTCCCTGTATGGAAAGACAACAGCATCCGGCCCCCCGACCTGCTGACGTGGGCCCGTCTCCTGAACCTTGACGTACCCTTCTGGAGTATGGAATTGATCCCAAGGCCTGTCTGAAATCCTGTAAGGTCTTCTGTTTCCTCTAACAAAACTTGCTCCAGATCTGAAGACGTTACTGTGGTGTGTGTGTCCAGAAATGTCAGGATAAGCCTATCAAAGCCTAGAGTTCTGATGGACATTGAGTTGTCCAAGGATGTATTCATTCATTGCTCAGATATTTATCGAAAGCCTGCAGTGAGCCGTGTGTCTTTGTAGGTTCTGCAACTACAGCAGCCGAGAATTCCTGCCCTCATGCAGCTTACATTCTAGTGGAGGGAGACAGATTAATGCATGAATAAAGAAGCGAGTAAATACATGGTTTGTCAGGTGGTAACGTTTTGTAGAGAGATGGAAACAGAAAAGGGATGAGGCGTGCCGGGAGTCGGGAGTTGCAGTTTTTGAGAGTGATCAGGGTAGGCCCACTGGGAATGTGGCCTTGGGGATGAGATTTGAGGAGGGGAAGGATCAGCCACATGTTTGTTGTTTGGGAGACGGGTGTTCCACGTGGCGAGGTATAAAGGGTGGAGGCCCCACAATGGGGATGTTCCCGGCCTGTTGGGAGAGTATCCCCGGGGTCAGCATGGGGTTTTGGAGTGAGATGAGAAGTTCACTTAGACGTCAGGTGGGGCATGAGCAAGGAGCTCGTGGGGCCCAGAAGGCCCCCATCGGAAGCCTGGTGTTTTCCTCAGCGTGGGCCTCGCGAAGGGCGCTTACAGCAGAGTTTCGAGCAGAAGGGTGATATGTTCTGGCTGCCATTGTAAGAGGATGACTCTGGCCACTGAGTGGAGACCAGAGAGCAAGGCCTGAGGGTGGAGCAGGGAATCCAGTTCAGGCCCTTGCAGGAATCCAGGGGGAGAGATGATGGTAGTTTGGGCCAGTGTAGACACGGTGGAGGTGATGAGACGTGGTTGGATTCTGGATGCATTTTGAAAGTAAAGCCAACAGCATTTGCTGACACCTTTGGTGGTGAGTGAGAGAGAAAGAAGTCAAGGATCACTCTAGGGCTTTGGTCTGAGGAACCGGAAGGATGGAACAGCCATTTACTGAGTTATGAGTCAGAAATGGAAACCACCGTGGAAGTGACTAGGGAGTGCGTTTCTTACCCTTGATGCGATCTCTGAGGTGGAAGTCCTACATTTGCAACATTGCTTTCACTTTTTGATGCTGTTATATGGACGAGATGGACTTAAGGATCGGGCTGGAGGATTTGGGGGTCTTATGTGCCATCCACAGCCACCTGACAATAGGTATCTGAGAGTGTACCATCTGGTCCTCGGAGTGCCGAAGTGTCATCAGAAGGGTGCTTTCTGGAAGCACCAGATGCTTTGCTTTTTAATCCTTCTCTTTCCTAGACTCCAGCTGTGTAAAGCACTCTTGAGATTGCTGATTAGAGTATTCCATTAACTCTCCCAGAGTTATCATTTAGCACCTGAAATCCTTGGAAGAAAATGTGAAAAACTAGAGGAGCTTAAAGTATTATGGATTCAGTAAATAGACTAAGCAGCTCTTTTGCGTTGAGTTCCAAGCTCAGAGTGAGGGTGGAGGGAAGTTTAAAGAAAATTAAGTCATTGACGGAAACGCTCCACAATGACAATCCCCCCTTCCCCCTAACGGTATTATAGGAATTTTATTTCAGTTCCTGTCTCAAAGTCATATATCTGTCATGTGATTGGCCACCCAAGAAACCAGCAGAAAGCTTCATCAGATAGTGTAGAGGAGATATATGACTTTAACTCTAAGATGGATTCTCATTCCACATGATTCACTGAGAGAGCTGGGAATGCTTTATAATGAGGGTTCCTTATTCTGTACAGAGAAAATACTCTGTGTGATTTAAAAGCACAAATGTGTGAAAGGGCATGGACAGATAATTTAACAGATAGCCTTCCACAGCCCTTAGTAATTTAAATCATCTCAACTGGATTAGCAATTCTAAGATATTTTTTATCCCACTGAGCTAGCCACAGAATAAATCGGGTACCTTAAAAAAGGGGCTGCTTGAAGATACCGGAGACTTACGTGACAAAATGCCTCCACAGAGCCTCCTTATAGGGCTATGCACACACCAATTACTAAAACGCTCCCTGGATGAATCTTGAGACTTTTGTTGCCATTATTTGAAGGGATTAAACATTTCAGCCCGTAGTTTCCTTTGTTAACAAAACGGATATGTGGCCCAAGACATTCAAGGGCAATGTGATTTTATTTTTTTTATTCTTTTATTTTTTTTAAAGATTTTATTTTATTTATTTGACAGAGACACAGCGAGAGAGGGAACACAAGCAGGGGGTGTGGGAGAGGGAGAAGCAGGCTTCCACCGAGCAGGAAGCCTGATGCGGGGCTCGATCCCAGGACCCCGGGATCATGACCTGAGCCGAAGGCAGACGCTTAACGACTGAGCCACCCAGGTGCCCAAGGAGAATGCTTTCAATCAGGCGTTTATTTGATCTCATAGCCAATATCTCTTCAGTTCCTTTCATTATTCATTGCAAATGAATTACTAAATAAATAAATTTTTTCATCTATTTTTTTAAGATTTTATTTATTTATTTGACAGAGAGAGACACAGCGAGAGAGGTTAACACAAGCAGGGGGAGTGGGAGAGGGAGAAGCAGGCTTCCCGCCGAGCAGGGAGCCTGATGCGGGGCTCGATCCCAGGACCCCGGGATCATGACCTGAGCCGAAGGCAGACGCTTAACCACTGAGCCACCCAGGCACCCCTGGCAATGTGATTTTACTTAGCGAATAATACTTATTAAGCAGTTTCATGTATTAAAAGATCATCTTCCTCCCCTGGTTCTTTCATCCACACAAGTACACGTTTCCTCCTGAGCGTGTGCGGTGGGCTGAGGCTTGAGTGACCGTCCCCTCGGGGGGCGCCCGTAAAACGGTGGGTGCCCTCAAGGGCCCAAACAAGCCATAGAAAGCCGCCAGGCCTCGAAGAGAGGGCAGGGTTTCCCAGAAGCAACTCCTCAGTTATTTTCTTTTTAAGAAACTGGGGTTATAAATGTAATAATAGAGCTCCGAGGAGAGAGCCGCTCCATCCACCGTGGGCCTTTCAGAAGAGCCCGAAGCAAAGCCTTTGTCGACAGATTGCATCCGTGAGGAGGAACGAGGCTCCCCCAAAGCGTCCGCGGGTGGGGATTAGCTCCTGCCGAGTGTAAAGACCATAGTGCATTCGTATTCATTTCAGAGGAAATTAAAAAAAAAAAAAATAGGGAATAAATGTTCAACAGGTCTTCCTGCTGCTCACGCCTCGGCCTGGGATGCCAAGTTGCCAGAACGTGGACCTCTTTGGCCCCGCAGCATTCCCATGCTGACATGAACGCCACCCCTGTCCGGCCTGCCTCCTCCTCTTGACTGTACAGAGCAGGAAACAAAAAGGGGCACCTCTGCGTAGGGCCCCTCACCCCTGCCGTCCCACTGACAGGGAGGGGCTAGGCCCAGGCTCAGGACTTCCCTCTGGGAAGGAGGAGAAACTTGCAGTATCGTTGGGTCGAGCACCGTGACGAGGAACAGGGACTCAGGCCCTGTTCTCAAGCCTAGAAGAAGGCACATGAGCACGCAGCAGAAACCAGACACGGCACAGGAACCAAGTCACATGGCCGTGGCCATGAGCCTGAGCTGAAGGGGATTGGGCTGAGCACTGATACAGTTGGGAGGAGTCAAGGCTCCAGGCCCCTCGTGTACCGTAGGGAGCTGGGACTGGACTCCTTACACAAGTCCAGGAACTGTCCCTGACTGAGGACTAGAAAAATGCTACCCACCGCCCAGTGAGCCAAGGAGCTGTCCATTTCAGGCCACTGGGAAAAACACAGTGCCACTGTAAAAACCAGCCCCTGCCTTTGGGATGTTGTGGGGCTGGATTTTGCACTACCTGCCAGGTATAGAAACCTTGGGCCAACGAACAAAGATTGGTCCAGAACTGTGGAAACCTGTCATGTGCTAGAAGAAGCAAAGAGAATTCACCCCCTAGGGATGCCTCCGTATCGGCATAGGACTCCCAACAGAAGGCAGCGCCCACTGGAAATGCGCCCGCAGCAAGAAATGACCCCCCCCCCAAAAAAAACAAACCAAAAATCCCAGGGAAACCCACTGTTGTGAAAGATTCAATCTCTTTGGGTGCTTTGGGATGCGAGGGTATGCTGCCTAGATCCCAACCTTGCTATCAGCTTGAGGCACTCATTCCCCCAGTTTGTGGAGAAGAAGGGGCTGCCAGCTTTCAGATTAGTTTGTCTCCAGGAATTATCTTCCGCCTAAGAGAGCCTCTCTGCCCTCAGTCATTAGCCTGTGTCCAGTGGCTGGTCAACGTGGGGGCTGCTAAGGACTGCTCCCCCTGTCCCAAAGCAGGACAACTATGAAGGACCCCCCCCCGCCCCCCAGCTCCAGAGCTGTCCATCTCCTCCATGGACATGGTCCTCCTGCATGCAAAACTGCAAATCTCCATTTCAGTCTTTTTCCAGGGGACCTGACTTAGGTATTCCCAGATTTGCATTTCCAATCCAGACCTCTCTACTGAGCCCCATACTCCCGTCCACTTGTCTACTCCACCTTTGCCTTTGGTATCTCACCTGAGTGTCCAGCTCAGCATGTACACCTGAAACCATTCTGCCTCTCCCTCAGTTCAGTAGCTCACCCCCGTTCATCCAGTTGTTCTTTCTAGAAACCCAACACCTAACTCTCACCTTTCTATCCAGTCAGTTACAAAGCCCCGTTGATTGGATATTCTTAAGTGCCCTTCTTTTCACTTCTGCTACCCCTTGGTCAGTGTAAGCACCAGCTTTGGCACAGACCACTGTAGTCTCCAGTGTGTCACATTTTCCTCGGTGGCTTCACAGCGGCCCAAGTGAAGTCTCACTGATGTGCTTATTTTACGGTTTCAGCTCATTTGCGTGTTTTGTGAATAGGTAATTTGGTTCCATAGACCAAAATCCGGAAAGGACTATGGACGTATAATTCCCCTTAGAAGTCAGTTGATAGATTCCCAGGTCTCCTTCCAGATGTCTTTTTTTTTTTTTTTTTTTGCCTACTCTATTCAAGCATGGTCTCCCTCTCTTTCTTTGGCTCTCACTCTGCCCCTCGCCCTTTTCTGCAGATAGTGGTAGCGTACTGTACACATTGTTTTGCACCTCACTTTTTCATTTAACCGTATAGAATGATGGTGCATTTAGAGCATAAATCTCATCACCTCACACCCTAATTTAAAACCCTTTTTTGGCTTGCCATTACTCTTATAATGAATCCCCAGTTCTTCAGTACGGTAGCCCACGGTCCGCATAGAGTCTCCAGAAGGTATTTTGTGTGGCTCACATCGTGCTTTACAGAATGAGAATTTGAGCATTGTTGGACTGGCCGTGCCCTGTTCAGTTTAGATTTTTAAAGATTTTATATAATTATTTGACACAGAGAGAGCGCAAGCAGGGGGAGTAGCAGGTAGGCTCCCCGCTGAGCAAGGAGCCCCATTCAGGGCTCGATCCCGGGACTCTGGGATCATGACCTGACCAAAGGCAGACACTTAACTGATTGAGCCACCCAGGCTCCCCAAAGTATAGCTACTTAGAGCAGGACTTAAGCAACACAGAAAGCTGTTCTTCCTCAATTGCAGCCTCACTGGCTACGACAATCGAAAGTATTCACAAAACACAGGACATTATCAGAGAGGGGACAGCCCCTCTCTGTCCAGCCCCTGTCCAGCCCCAGTTTGTTGCAGACCCTACATCCTCTGTTGAGCTCCTTCCTCCCTTAGCATCTGCACAGACCCTATGGCCAAACTGCCCACGTTTCATCTTCTTGCATTGTCTTTTTTTCCCCCTTCACACCTGTCTGAGACCTGTGCATCCTACGGGATTCACATTCAAGGTCACTGCCTTAGGGAAGCTGCCCCTCCCACCCCAGCTGTAGCCATCCTGGTGATATGCTTTCCAGGCACCTCTTCGTATCTCTCATAGCACATATCACACTTGCAGCAACACGCACATGTTGTTCACATTTTGTTCTTTCTGAACCTGGGAGATGCCTTGGCAATGAATGGTGATTGACAGTTCATGGTACAACCTGCAAGTAAGGGCATTTTAGATTTGATGAAACAGAGTAAGTACTTCTTTGTAGAAACATCAATTTGATACCTGTCTCTGTCACTGGAGTGTAAGTGGCATGAGGCCAGGGGCTGGGTCTTACTTATCCCTCCACACCCCCCCACCCCCAGCCCCAGTACCCGCAGCACCAGCCACGTCAGGCATGGAGCAGAAGCTCACTAAGTATTTGGGGGCTGAATGAATGGACGAAAGGTTGTTTTAGGGATTCTGCATTTGCCACTCCCACTCTTTTGATTTTCCAGGATTTGATGAGTTCATGTTGTTCCTTGACTCTAGATCCTTTAGGGCTTTGAGAGTTTGCCCTCTACCCCTTCATCTTTGGTAGGTGGAAGAGATTTACCAGCTCAGTGTGTCTTCGTGTAGAAGGCACTTCATCATCTAGGTCACTTTGGTTAGTCATCTCAGTCCTCTTGCACTTGTCTGTATGGGCTGTCCCCTCTCTGATAATGTCCTGTGTTTTGTGAATACTTTCGATTGTCGTAGCCAGTGAGGCTGCAGTTTAGGAAGAACAGCTTTCTGTGTTGCTTAAGTCCTGCTCTAAGAAGCTATACTTTGGGGAGCCTGGGTGGCTCAATCAGTTAAGTGTCTGCCTTTGGTCAGGTCATGATCCCAGAGTCCTGGGATCGAGCCCTGAATGAGGCTCCTTGCTCAGTGGGGAGCCTGCCTGCTACTCCCCCTGCTTGCGCTCTCTCTGTGTGTCAAATAATTAAATAAAATCTTTAAAAAAATAAATAAAAAATAAAAAGCTATGCTTCATAGATTTCTAGGGTCCTGTGGAAGTGTGTAGGAGCTCTGCAGGACAGGTTAGAGGTCAGATATCATTGCTTTTGTGATAATTATTTCTTCCCATCCTTACTTTTTCTTCTCTCTGCATTACATGCTCATTTCATTCAGCAAGATTGAATTGAGTCACACTTAGAGTAAAGGAGCATATACCAAAAGGAGAGTAGCATGTCACTGTTGCTACTTATTGCCTGAAAGCTCTGAGGTGTTCCAGAGAAGGAAATAATGAGACAGAGCATAATTTTATTCCAGCCATCTGCACTGTTAATTGCCCTATATTATTACTACCTCAAATCCCATATATCCCAGATTATTATACAAACTGGTATAAATTTTTCTTTATTACCATGTTGACATTGATCATTAGAGTTAAGTTCATTTGCCCACCAATTCTCGTGCTTCGTATAAAGGTGATGTGACCTTATGGTTTTTGAAAAGTAATTTACTAGGTTATTTTTCAGGAGAGGTGAGAAAGTCAGAATTTGTAATCTCTACGTAAAGTCTCCTTTGCGTTAATTTCTCCCAAAGGCGTTATATTCCTCTTCCCATCGTGAAGCTTGGGGCTGGTGATTCTGCTCTCATGCATGCTGATGACATCTTCATTTGACGATCTTTCCGCCATGCCTTCCTGTTGGTCTGGCATTTCCCGCCCCGCAAGAGCTTCGTGTTGCCTGAAAACGTGCGGGTTCCCCTGTGATTTGTCTCTTCTGGATTAGTTATAAACAGGCGACACAAAATGGGTTCTGCCCTGATCTCTGACAATGCTGCTGTTATTTTTTGCTAAAAAAGTGCTAAACCCTGTGTAAAATCCTCCTCCTTACCTTTCAACACCGATTTCAAGAGTAAACAGTCTGTGTGCAGTGATTTTTTGGGGGGGATGCCTAAAATGTATGGACAAATTTCATATTGATTATACACTTTTGCCTCAGAAGTCGAAATTACATGTAAATATTTATATATAAAATAAAGGTAGACACATAAACATGCACATGGGTGTGTATAGGTGTATATATATACATATATGTATATATGACATATGTTTATAGGATATATTTATACACACACACGAAACACTGTGCTAGCTATAAAATGTTCCTTTTATTTTTGAAACACAGCTGGTGAGCAGTGACAAGATAGGAGTGTGGCCAGAAAAAAAAAATGCCTTGGAAGTTAGAAGGCTAAAGCTTACAGCTCAGCTGTGTCCTTAACTGCCTGTGACCCTGAGCAGGTTCCAGTATTGGACCTTCTGGGGCTTCAGCTTTTTTCATTTGTAATAAGAGAGAGTTTTGGTTTAGATCAGTGATTCTCGCACCTGAGGGTCCATGAGAAGCACTTGGGAGAGCGTCTGAAAGTGCAGACGCCCAGGTCCTATCAAGAGAGTCTGATTTAATTTTTTAAAAGCCTCTCCTGCGAGTATAAATGTGCATTCAGCTGCATAGACCCTAGAGTCTTCCCAGGTCTGCGAATCTCTTCTTTCTTTTCCCTTCCCAAGACAGGATGGGCCATGCTGCCAGAGTCCCATAGACAGAGCTGTTCCTTTTGGTGGATTTGTGTCATAGCTGTGATTATACAGAACAGTCTCTGGGTTGGACAATCCTTAATGGCAACACACTATCCACTTTGTGTCTCCACCACGCATGGTGTCTCTATGTCCAACTCACGCATGGAGGCTCCTGGCGGTCACGGTCCACCACCGTTCGCTCTTTGCAGTTGAACACGCTTGAGTTTGCATGCTACATCGGCATCTCAGCGATGGTCCGTGGCAGGAAGGACGAGAGCCCCCAGATCATGTGTGTCCTTCCATGTGACCTTGAACCAGTGGCCAAGAGCTGTGGTTTACTTCCCATCCCCTGTCTTTTTGCCCCTCAACCTCTTCCAATTTTTTGGTCTCTGATTTTCTTCTCTCGCCCGCCCTGTGACCTTTAATCCCTTTGACCCCTGAAATAACCAATAAATACATTTTATTGACGCAGTAGTTACTTAAAACAAGAATGGCAGTTTTAAAGCATATTAGCTTCTAGGGGCGCCTGGGTGGCTCAGTCATTAAGCATCTGCCTTCGGCTCGGGTCATGGTCCCAGGGTCCTGGGATCGAGCCCCGCATCGGGCTCCCTGCTCTGCGGGAAGCCTGCTTCTCCCTCTCCCACTCCCCCTGCTTGTGTTCCCCCTCACTGTGCCTCTCTCTGTCAAATAAATAAATAAAAATCTTAAAAAAAAACAAACCAAAAGATAAAGCGTATTAGCTTCTGATCACTTCTGCCCCTGTGAGTTGACCAGTGAGTGCACGAGATAGGTTATTAGCACCATAACAACTTAAAAAAAGAAAATGATTTCACGTCTGTTAGGCTCCCTTCCTCAGAAATGTTTCTTACTTCTAGTTCTTTCCCCACCATTGCAGTTCACATCCGTCTTCGCTCGTTCCGGTCTCTTCTCTATAATAGCAGGAGTGATGGCTGTCGTTGATGGGAGGCCGTATGGTGGATACTTTCATTGTCTTGTTTACATGTCCTAACGGGGTTTCAAGATGAGGCCAGTGCTCCTAGGGCTTCACATCTGGGGAGTGGCAGCCATGGCATTTTCTAAAAGCTATCTATGTATGGACTTAATCCTTAGGGTGACCATTTTACATTTCACCAAGGACAAAATTGGGGATTTCGACTTTCGGACTTACCAGGCGTCCCAAGGCTAATATAGATAGTGGAGGTAAGACAGAGGCCATCTCAACCACTTAGCCATGCTGCTGTTACTTTTAGGATTCTTGCTCTCATGGGCCTCCTTTTACAGATGGGGAAACTGAGGCACAGACATATTTTACATATATATATATTTTCTTTCTTTTTCTTTTTTAATAACTTGCCTAAGATCACCAAGCTAATAGAAGGCAGAGTCAGGATTTGAATCTTGGTCTTTCTGATTCTCAAACCCACGTTGCCAGCACCCTACTCTGTTACCCGCATCTTACCTTATTCGCTGCACCCTATCTGTAAATCACCTGAACACTTTTCTCTTGCCATCTTCTTCCTTTTCTTTCTTGCTGTTTCTATACAGAGACACTCTGTGTCTATTTCCTGGGCCTGACATCTTTTATTTCTTTCTTTATTTGGACTTCAAAGAGCCTCTGAGGTCTGCCCCCCTCTTGCACCCCTTATTTCCATGGTGTTGAGAACCCATGCCCTGCTTGGTCATCCTGTCCCTGTCGCCATCCCACCAGGCTGCCAGACTTCTGTCTCCAGGTGTCTATCACATTGCTCGCTTCATCTTTCAGCCACTTTTTCTGGAATGTCCTGTGCTGGCAAGGTCTAGTGGAAGGCCTGAAATCCTGAGGGCCTGGATCTCTACCTCTCGCCATTGCTCAGGGTTACCCTCTGTGGGCAGCCACCCTTTCTCTCCCCCTCCTTTGCTGGTTGTCCCTTCTGAACTCCCTCTGAACCTCGGGTGCAGTGTGGAGCCTCATTCTGGAGTCTTTCTCTCTCAACTCGGAAGTGAACTCTGTGAGGCAAACACAGCATGCCAACAATCCTGAGCGTATAGTATTTGCTAAATAAATAGGCACTGAGCGAGCTAGTAATTGGCAGCAATCCTGCTTCCCCCGCCCCCCCCCCCGTCAAGTAGTCCGTTACCATGTGACTTTGGAGTCCAGAAACATTTTTTTAAATCTTGATCTAAAGGAGTTTTTTTTAAACTGTGTGGTACTGTGCTTCTTTTAAAGGCCAGCAAAACTAATCCCCGCACCCTCTTGCTGTTTTCCCAGTAAATGTCCCCTCGACGGTCATGGAGGCCATGTGCAGACAGGACGCCCTGCAACCCTTCAGCAAGAGCAGCAAGCTGCCCCCCGCCGCCCCGCAGCGCTCCGTGGTCTTCCCGCAGACTCCCTGCACCAGGAACTTCTCTCTCCTGGACAAGTCTGGGCCCATGGAATCGGGATTTAACCAGATCAACGTGAAAAACCAGCGAGTGCTCGCGAGCCCGACTTCCACCAGTCAGCTGCACCCGGAGTTCAGTGACTGGCATCTCTGGAAATGCGGCCAGTGCTTTAAGACTTTCACGCAGCGGATCCTCTTACAGATGCACGTGTGCACGCAGAACCCCGACAGGTAACCCTGACTCTCGCTGAGGGAGACCCACTGCTTGCCTTCCGCCCGCCAGGCTCCGGGCGCCTCCTCCACCCGCACCACGCCTGGGGATCGGGGGGTGGGGGGGGACCCTGTGATGGGAGGTGTGTGTGTTCTAGAAGGGCAGAGATGAATGGTGGGGCCCCTGCTCGACTTTATTGTTGGGACAGGCTACGGGAACGACAGGGGTTGCAGGGAGGGTTCTGCTCTTGCTTCCCACGTGGTTCTGTCCACGTCCAACGGGGAGCAAAGTAGACGGCACATGTCTGAATATCAGAGATGGAAAAATGAGGTCCAGATCATCAGAATCCTCTCTGTCTTCCTAAGATAATATAGCTGGATGCTCTGCTTGCTGTCGCGGGCATTTCAGGGTTCACCTCCAGTGTGCCGTGGGTATGAACTTAATTAAGTACTAAGAGGTAATGAATTGGAATTTTTTGCTTAGTACTATTTTTCTTCAGTGCATGCAAAGCCATAAATCCTGCAAAGCTGTCAAAAGGAAATACCTACTCTGCTAGTGATGTGGAGGAAAACAGATGCCACTTATTCAATAAACTAATATCCACACAGAAGAAAAATGTTGACTAGATACCTCAGAGTCAAAGTTGGTTTGAAAGTTTGTCAATAAAGAATTTTATGGCCATGAACTGAGGATGAAATTTAGCTGAACAAGTGAATTAAAATTTCAGGTGCTCTGACGAGTGGCACAGTAGATATAATGGAACTATTATTTATGAATCAAAACTGGTTTATTCGACAGTCTTGATAGCTGGGAGCGCAAAAGACAAAAATCAAAATAATTCAATAAGAAAGGAGTGTGTTTTCACTCTCTCCTTCACATCCTGTGAAAATTTGATTAAACCCCAAATGTCTAAGAATAGCCTTGAAAACGCACTTTGAATAGAAACGCAGAAAAGGATTTTTGGAAGGAGGATAGGAGACTTGGAGGCAAGTCTTCTGAATTATTTTCTTAATTTGGCCACCGATTCACTTAAGCCACTCAAGCCCTCTTTGCCTTATTTTCTACACCTGGCTGTCCCCTCTCAGCTGTGCAGAGTATGACAGCGTCGTAGAAAACCCAGCAGGGACACAGAGAGAGGAGTTGTGCTGGAGAGGGGTTGGACGTCTTCTAAAATAATAAAAAGGATCCCTTTTAGTGTACATACGCACATACACTTATATGTGTATATGTTTTTATTTGTGCCATTCTAGAAACCACTTGCTTAAGCATCAAAGCATTGCTGTAATTAATGTTGAAATGGTTGCATTAGGGATCTTAAGGCAGCGGGTTTTGTTTTTTTTTTTTAAGATTTTATTTATTTGACGGAGCACAAGCAAAGGGAATGGCAGGCAGAGGGAGAGGGAGAAGCAGGCTCACCACTGAGCAGAGAGCCCAATCCGGGGCTCAAACCAGGACCCTGAGATCATGACCTGAGCCCAAGGCAGACACATAACCAACTGAGCTACCCAGGCGCCCCCAAGAGCTGGGTCTTTATAATCTTTTACTTTCGACAGGAGAGGCCCTAGTAAAAAGATCACCAGACCTCTGAACATCTTAGTACTTTTTGGCTTTACAGGAGTTACAAAAGTTTTGAAAATATTTTCCTCACTCAGAAAGGGTTTTTTGGGATGCCTGGGGAGCTCAGTCTTTAAGCGTCTGCCTTCGGCTCAGGTCATGATCCCAGGGTCCTGGGATCGAGCCCCACATCGGGCTCCTTGCTCAGCGGGAAGCCTGCTTCTCCCTCTCCCACTCCCCCTGCTTGTGTTCTCTCTCTCGCTGTGTCTCTCTCTGTCAAATAAATAAATAAAATATTAAAAAAATAAAAATAAAAAAAAGAAAGGGTTTTCTCTGAAAGTTCCTCTCTCTTGCAAGTATACATAGAGCTTTAATATCTATCCAAAGTTGGCAATGCATTTTCATAGTTTTTTAAGTATAAAAGATGCACCAGTTTGTGTTATCGTCAACTTGCTTTTTAAATTGAGTGCATTCAGATGTATGGGTCTGTTATTTGCACAGGTGCATTGTTGTTATAAAGATTGAAGATGCAAAGTAAAATGAAATGATGGTTGGAAGTTTCTGGATACTGGAACACAAAGCTTAGCTCGAGTATGATACGATTTCATGCTGAATATCACGTAAAGCAAAGAGAATAGGTCACAGTAAATAGATACTGAAACAGACTATTTTGTCTGACCCCAATTACACTTAGAAAACCATATGTGTATTATGGTTTAAGTCCCTAGGAAGTCTGTCCCATCAAATAATAGTGTCATAATTTGCAAAGCATCTGTGTAAACTGTCAGAAAAATACCTGACAGAGAAAACTTACGTATACAAAATGCATTTCCACGAGAGACTGTTGGGTCAGTGCTGATTCCAAGCTAATTTAGAGTTATTGGCACAGATCTGAACGGCATGAGATTTCCATCCTGGGCTAGACCCTGTTGGGCTTATTTGACTCAGATGCCCAGGTGTGGTGATCCCAGCCTTCCCAGATAAGGTATAGTGATGGGTGCTTTGATGCCCAGGTAGATAGCTAGAGTGGGATCAGATTATTCAAGTGGTGGGTTTGTACTTCTCCCTTCCCTGTGCTTTGTTGGTCAACACTTGAGAGGTGGTCACCATCATTCATGGATCAGTTGAATTTAAGATTTATGACTTCAAAAAATTGGGCCCTCTATAGGCAAAGTAATAAGGTACATTGTTTCTTAGTCATGTTGAGGAGATGCCTGAATTACTCCATCATAACCAAACTGATTATCGGAGGTAAGGGGCAAAATAGTGGAAGATACCCACTCACTTTGACGCACTTGTTTCTTTCTAGGTATCCAGTTTGCTTTTAGCATATAGGACTGGAATAGCTCTTTCCTGTTCTAGAACTTAGAATGCTGTCTTGGAACTAGCAAGTTTGGAAATAAAAGACACTCTCCATAATGCTTAACCACATGAGTGAATTGCTAAATAAGAGAAATATCCAGAACTAAATTGGAGCATCAGATTTCTCTATGATGGTCCTGAAATTTGGAGCCTTTTCTCTTATTATCTGTGGAGAATTACATATTTCTCTTATTATATGTGGAGAATTACAAATGCTGAATGTACATATTTTCTTTAGTTATTGACTTCCTAAGTCAGCTGACTTTTGTGCGCGTTCAGCCGTATGCAGTGACAAAGCTTAGAACCTGCCAGTCAGAAACCGTTTCCCCTCTATTTGAAAAACTCGAACGCTTTTATTTTGGTAGGAAAATCTTGCTAGAATCAGAGGTGAAAAAGAGAGACACCGAAGACAAAGTCAGAAGGCAAACAGGTTAGAGTTTCAAACAGGTCCAAATTTGAAACAGGCCCCTGAATCCGAGGTCCAAAATTTTTCACTCAACAGATGGAATATTTGGCCACAAAACCCAAGACATTTGAACCTTCATCAAAGAGACTGTTTTTGTGAGCTTTTCCATGTGAGAGACCATCAGAAAGTCTCTGCCTTGATAGAAAAGAGAAAGCTCTGGGGACACCTAGGCTTGCCAGCATTATTACCATTTTTCATTACTACATTATTTACACTAAATGCAGAAAGAAATTCCAGTTGACCTGGTCAGGTAAGAATTAGCACTGAAGATAAAAAAACATATCCAGGAGGATCCAGGAGCCACAGAAATGTTTTTTTCTTGATTTTGTTCTGTTAATATTAAATAAGCAAACAAACCCCCAGTTCTCTTCTTCCTTTTTCCCAAGCTACTGGCTTTGTCTTTTCCTGAGTGAATTCAAAGGGAAGAAGCTGTTAGGCTCTAGATCCATCAAGATTTTATTTAGGGACTTCAAAAATACTTGGGTTTTTGCATTAGCTTATGACCTAGACTAGGACAGCTTAAATCCCTTTTGCTTGAACCAGAAGTTAGAAATCCCTTTTCTCTTCTGTTTTTCTGCTGCAGAAACTCTCAACAGTCCCACTGGGGGGGCTCCAGAAAGGGGTAAGCAATCTCGGTGGATTATTTTCTGATGACCATGTCTTCTTTTTATTTTCTGCAGAAAGTGTCTTTATAATGCTTATCTTTATGTTGCGTCCTTTTCTTGTCTCCTTTTTGATTTTTGTGTGGCCCCTGTTTGCCTTTTAGCCTCCTGGGTGCCCCGTCAGCTATTCACATTTGTGCTGTGTTGAGTGTCATCGTCTGTGATTGGTTGTGGTGGTACCAGAGGGCAAGACGACCCTCGGAGGTGCTGTTTGGTGGGAGGAGCCTGGAGATAATCCATCACCATCACCGTAATCGTTTCTTTGCAGTGTGTCCATGTTCTTGTGTTCCACTGTCCTCCCCCACCCCTCCACACACCCCCCCACCCGGTCCCCAAGCGTGAAGCTTCTCTTCTTTCTAGGGCTCCGTGTTCTCCAGGTTCTTTGGCTCTGCCCTTTTGCCACTTCCCTGAAATCTTTCCTCCCTCCGTAGAGCTGCATTCTTTTCTCCCTCCAGACAGCCCAGCAGTGACCTAAGTAGTGCTCCCTTTGAAGTCTTGGAAGATTTGCACGTGGGCGGACTTGATGCAGGGCAAGGAGAGAATGTGGGCCCAGCCGGAACAGCTTTTGTCCTGGAGGCTTCCATTGCCCCGAAAGAAAAATCAAAGGATTAATATTTTAAACCAGACCACACTTAATTTTGTTAAATGTTTCATCCTTTTTGCTCTGTGTACACCAAACCAATCACAGACTCCAAGCAAATGAATTGCACATTGTCCTGGAGAGGAATCTTGGGCCGGGTTACTGCCAGTCACGGAGTGCCAGGGGGTGTACAAAATTGTCTCGCTGCTCTCTGTCTGCTTCAAAATGGACTCACGGTGATACACATTCACTAACTTGACCCAGGCTTTGTCGGTTTTTTAGTTTTTGGCTTTTTTTTTTTTTTTTTGAGTATGGAGCACCTTCTCGTTTTCCATGAAGCCTTGATATTTCTGTGTTGACACTAGTCACACACAAGGCTAGGTAAATTTAAAATCATCAAAATAAAATAGCACATCCACTTCTCATGCCATGAACCATGGAGCTCATGGCTTCCATAGTAGATAGTGTAGATAAAGAACATTTCCAGTGCTAGATGTCTCAAGTAGTAAAAAAGCCATGAGCTTCTTCTGGTTTTGAGCTGCCATCCCTTTGTGAGGAATGCTGGTTGCGTTTGTTTTGAGAATAATGACATGTCGTCCGTGGATGAGGGCTTGGGGAGAATCAGAGTGCTTAAGGAAGGAGATTCCCATTTAACTGTGAACCTGGAAAGAGGAGAGCTAAACACAGTGCTCCATGACATCATCCTCCCAAGCTCCTGCTGATAGGACATGTCGAAGGGAGGAAGAACTTTGGAGTTGAAATGGATTGTATCTACAGGTTTAGTAGCGTAAGCCTTGACTTTTGGCCAGACCTGGACAAGTTAATGAGAATGTTAGTCATCAGGATAAAAAGCTGAGTAATGGCAACGAATTTCATGCCCTCAAAGCCCTTCAGGTGTAAATCGTGAGTCTTAACCCCTGTGGCCAGTTGTTCCAAAGAAGATTCCACAGCGGTGGTGGTGTTTTCTGAGACCTGCCTTCAGGCTTGGAGAATTCATTTTGTCTCAAACGTAGGCCTTTGTCCTCAGGTGAAACCTGATGATGCAGTCGGTGTTAAAATTACTTTTGGATTGTTTCCTTTTATTCATTTTTTAGGAAATAGTGAAAATCCAGGGAAAGAAAGAATCTTGTCTACTCGTTGTACGACTTCTGTAGTTTCTGAAGGCCGACTTTCTATAAATTTCTAGGCTGAGAGGGAGACAAGCTGTTATTATAGTGACAGGTAGAGTACACATTTTAGTTCTGAATTCTACATAAAGTCAGCTTTTGCCAAGGTGAATGTAACCATTTGGTGCAAGATCTTACTCTTCAAGGTACTTAAGAATGAAAGGACATCGATTTGTTTCTTGAGATCAGTTAAAGTAAGGTTTAGCACTACCTTGTGGTACTAGATTTTCTTGTTGCCCTGAATTCTCAGCTGTTTACTAAGTTTAAATGGTTCATATTCTAATTAGCATGTACACACACACACACACACACACAACATATTCTAATTAGCATGTACACACACACACACACAACCTTACCAAAAACTTAATTCCTCCCGTGTCCAGGAACTGGCTGGTAGACAGAATAGAAGATGGAGGTCATGTTGTTGATGCTGTGTCTCGTGGGGCCGTGTCTCGGACAGATCCTCAGGCAGCATGCATTTGTGGATCATCTGGAAGCAGGAACAGAGCATGACGAGATGCAGGAGAATAGCTAGCTCAGTGTATCCCTCTCAGCAGAGAGATGAGACAGCAATCAGAAGTCGAGTTGACTTGTCCAAGTCCCACAGCTGCCTAACTGCCTAATGCTAGGGGCTGAAGCAGGACTCCGCTTTGCTGTCTTCCCTTTTGTCTAGACCCTTCCATTCAGTCCAGCTAAATTCTACGAAGTTTTTAAAGCTGTGCCTTTGGTCACTGGATACCTAGCAAGTACCTTTCCTGCCGGTAGTGGGCAAAGGGGGATGTGTTAGAATCCTCTTTGCCTTTCCTTGGGAGTCTCTTGATAGGAGAATTCAAGATAAGCCTCTCTGGGGTCATTTCTGTTCTTCTGTGTGCAAATCTTGGCCGCAGTGACTGTTAACATAAAAAGGATGGATTGACTTCTGACCATAGGAAATAAATCACCCCAACTTTTGACAGCGGACTTAGAAAAAAAGAAAAGATTAATTGGCTTTATTTAGTGGTTTATTGTTTATTGTGATAGCTATTAAAAATAGGTAACCAGAGGCTAATCACTGTTAATGGTCCCTTCACTATTAGAAAAATCAATTGTCAGTGGATATAGCATATATTAATAAATTATTTTGTTTATAATCTTCCATAACATTTTAAAAGTTGACTCCTGAGGGAATTCTTTTTGAGGCACACTTTAAGGTTAATGGTTACTACAAAGAACAGATTTGGCAGGAGGACCTTCCCGTGTACATAAAATTTTAATGGCTTTCAAAGCATTATTTAATAATTGCAATAACACGCACATGTAATTTATCAAGCTTGATAAACTCCTTACCAAGGATGCTTATATATATTTTTTGAAACTTGTTTGAGAGCAGTTAAACAGATTTCTAAATGTAAGTAATTAAAATTGTATAGTATTGAGTTATTGACCAATCCTGGACTATTAATCAAGCTAAAAAATTCTACAATCAGTGCTCAGTGCGCTGAAGCCTGGTAAAATAATAGTGTTTGTGTTCAGTGAGGCAAGTAGCCACAATTAAGCCCTTCGCTTGACAAATGAGTGGGTCCACTTTATTTTGCACTTAATTGAATCATTGTACATGCTTGCTCACCAATGTCTCCTGGCCCTTCGTTTTGGTTTCTGGTCTTTGGCGCTTATGCATTTGTGGAAGGTGGAGCGATTAAGTCAGCTTCTGCCATGGGCTTTCTCAAACGCAGCCAGGAACGTCTGGGCCACAAACCAGGGCTTTGCTAGCACTGTTCACATCCCTCGTGACAGATTCTTAATTTCCTTAACCAAAACTTTGATAAACAAATTAGAGCGCTGTCCAAGAACTACGTGAGGTAACTTCTAATGGGGAAAACTCCCCCAGGGTTTCCATCCCTCCCTAGATTCTGCTTCAGTCAGCAGCAGAACTTGTGTAGAGAAGACAGAATTTTAATTTTATGAAAACCCCAAATTGATTTCCTTCTCACGAGCTGGAAAGAATGTTCTCTGATAATCTTGCTAATTATCAGGTATTTGTCACAACTTCCTCCCACTTGCCTTCGCATCACCATCATCCCTCCTGCAAACATAGTGACATCCCGTCATTTTCTGTGCTGCTATGAATCATTCCTTGCCACCAAATTAAACTGGGGAGCTGATGTTTAAAGAAAAGACCCAGTGGTTAAGTGTGTGTGTGTGTGTGTGTGTGTGTGTGAGTGAGAGAAGAGTAAGCCTAAGTCAGGATTGCTTTTATAAAGAGACAGATCTGGCTGGGTACACACCTGGGTCCATCCGTGAACTCTCAGATGACCCCAAGTTGAGGTTGTGTTTGCAGACCCCAAGGCAGTTGAGTATTTATTAAAACGTGCAGGCTGCTTGCTGCCTTCTCTGCATGTTTACCTCAGGATCAAGTCCACACACCCTAGAGTAACCTTGGCCTCAAAAACTTAATTCCTACGAGGACGGTGTAGCCTCCGTTTTCTGAACTGACAGAGATAGTAACAGATGCTTTCCCTGCCGCAGAGGATTAGGGTGAAGATGAAAGTAGGTAATTGATGTAGCGCTTTGAAGAGTTTCAAGTGCCACGGAATTAGGAGCAACAATTACATATCTTCTCTTGTAATGTTCTGCTTAATCGAGCCCATACTTCCAATGCTCCCAAAAGCACGCTAATATTTGCCTCGGGTGGGGATAAAAACAAGAAGGCAAGGGTTCTTGAAATGGTATGGTTAATACCGGAAAGGGATACTCAGTTTGGGAATTAATGTGCCTCAGAAGCTCTGTGAATTTTGTTCCCATGGCAGCATGCACGGGTCTCGGGGACCCAGCAGCCAGAGCCCGAGGTGCTGTTCGGAAAAATGAGAAAATACCACCGGAAAGTTCTGGCCCTTGCCTCATGATGCTGATTTGCCCTGACTGACACAGACAGTAGTGACCAGTCAGTCTCTTTATTTGTTTCAGACCTTATCAGTGTGGTCACTGCTCCCAGTCCTTTTCACAACCGTCCGAGCTGAGGAACCACGTGGTCACTCACTCCAGTGACCGGCCTTTCAAGTGTGGCTACTGTGGCCGTGCCTTTGCCGGGGCCACCACCCTCAACAACCACATCCGAACCCACACTGGAGAAAAGCCCTTCAAGTAAGTAGAGCCTACCCTAGAACCTTCTTTCCTCTCAAGCTGTGCGACCGTGGACACAGGATGATCTTTCTGGGTCTGTTTTCTCATCAGAAAAATAAGAAAGTGGGAGTAAGTCATTTGAAGATTCTTTCTAGTTCCCGAGGATCTATGCTTCTAGAATTGAAGCTGGAAGCCCCCACAAAGTGCCACCTTTGGGCCACCAGCAAGTCCAGGACCGTCAGTGAGGTGACCCCGATTTAGGACGTCTAAATAGTCATCCCTTGGGAAACTTGAATGTTTTAGGATTCTGGTGGACTCTTTCCTCCTCTTTCCTATCTGTTCAAGTGGTTTAAATCTGTGATAGCGACCAGCTTGTGGCTTTTTGAGTGCTCTTCGGATCTCAGAATTACTATGTTGGTGACACAAAACACAACCACATATAGGGCACGTCCGAATGCTTGAGGATTCAGGGAATGTGGAAAAAGGCAGGATTGGACTCCAAGGACTTTGGCAAGGTAAGAGCCCCCCAGAGAGAGATTGTTTCTAGATCTAGCACAGCCATGAAAACAGTGGACATCTGAATCATGCACGATCGCCTGCTCCTTCACTCATTCATTTATTCATGTATGTGTCGTTCATTCAGCAAATATTTATTGAGCGTCTACTTTTGTACTGGGCACCCAGCTAGGTGCAAAAGATACAAAGGTGAATGAGACTCGCTCCCCCAGTCTTTGAAGACCACATAATTTATGGGGAAGCCCAATTAATAAGCACGTATTACAACATAGGATGAAAAGTATAAAAGTGAAGAACAGTCAGCCATATTCATACAGTGCTGCAGGGTAGCCCAGAAATGGAGTTATCAGTGCTGTCTGGCGGACATGATGTTTAAGATGGGTTTTGAAGGATGAGTAGGAGTTTTCCAGACATACAAAGGAAAGAGGCATTTCTGGCAGCCCAAGCAGTGTGTGGAAAGGCTTGGGAGCAAGAACCAGTACGTTTGATTTGGTTGTCTCGAAGCAACTTCTGCTCTCTGTGTGATGGACTCTTTTCTCTTCAACCCTCCATGTATCTCTTTACTCATTTGCCATCTTGGTTTTCCCTGGTTGGGAAGGAAAATTCAAAGGACATAGATGTGTAGCCTATTTACTTTCTGTAGGACAAGATCAAGCAAGAAGAGAAATGATTCAGGCATTGGAGACGAATCCCCTTGCTCAGTCTCAGCCAACAAGTCTTTGTAGAGTCTTATTACCCATGATTTCCCTTTCAGACCTATTGGCGTGGTCCATTGTTGCTCTGGCACTCGGCCTGAGGCTCGGCTTGTCTCGGAGTAGCAGAGTCTTGCTGGCCTGGCTCTTGCCTGCCTCGGTGTCTGCCATCAGAGGGAGGAACTCCTAAAAGGTTGTCATCTTCACTTACCTCCCCACAAATTAGTTACTTTATTCATTATCCTTAACTAGTTTCACCATGGTTTAATTTATGATATTAATAATCAAAAGAGTTTTAATTGTTTTCTGCGTACATGGGTGCGGCTTGCGCACTGTGCAAAAGCATTGGGCTAAGGGGACAGGAAGAGGTCTAAAATCAAACCTGCACTACACCAGCCAAGCTGGACCTTCTGGGGGCTGTGATAGCCCAAAGGGGCTGCTTTTTTTCTAATCTACCCTAAGGGCCAGTGGTTAGGGCAGATACTGGAGTTCCTGTCACAGGTGTGTGCGTCCCCTACAGTGGACTTTGTCATCGCCCTCAGGCTTGACCCTCAGGGGCTTCACAGATTCTGGCTTCGTCACTGCTCTGGATGTGGAAGAGGGCAGTCGCCCAAGTCCCATGCCTTGGAGCAGGAGAGCTTTTCAAAAGCAAAGATGCGGGAGGATTGACGATCCTTCTGGCCCCTTACATTAGAGAGGGCAACCTAACAGACACAGTGCCAGGAATCCGATTGATTTTTATCTTGTTGCTGTGTAAATAGATTTTAGTAATTAATTGAAGAGGTTTCAGGGTCAAAATGGGAAATAGATTTCTATTAATGTTAAGGTGTTACTTACGTGTAACCTCGTTGACTCCGCTCAATTTTTTTTTCTCTAACACTCTGTTTTTGTCATGTTTCCAATAGAGTTGCCATTTTAACTTTAATTCATCAGATTAATATTTGAGAGGCTTTAATAATTGCATCCTTTTCTTTTCTTAAAGTATGTTTTTGTGACCATCACCTAATTTCATCCAGAAAACGAATTAAGAAAACCACAAGGGTTGGCTGAATTCGATTCTAGGTACATGCTTTAGTTCCTTCTGCTCTACTGTAATTCAGATAGCTACATGCTGTATGTAGGGTGGGGTGCGTTTTTTTAATTTTGATTTATCAAATATATATTCCCAGGGGAGAACTGAGTGTATGCTCATTTAAATAGTGCAAGTTTTTAAACATCTTCTAGGAAATGGAAAGCTAAATCCTTTGGTGTATACAATCAGATTGTCCAGGATTGAACTATCCCAAGGGAGTTTTGGGAAGCTTCTCACCATAGCTCACAAATATCCATCCCACGGACATTTGTAAATATTATGAAGATACCCTTTTACAAGCTCATAAAAGAAACATTCGAAAAAACTTTTGTTGCAGATTAGTCAATAAAACGGATTTCACCGCAACAGTTACTTTTACTACTTCAACTAATGGGCATTGGCTTAAACAATGTTACAGAGAAGGGGAAGGACCTCATAAAGATGCAGAACCCTAAACTGTACGCCTCGGGCAGGTTCCATGGAGATGCCCCAAATGGCTCAGCCCCCAAACTGTCCCACCCACCCAGGGCCCCGGAGGTTTTCACAGAATTCTCGGGGGCCTGCCGCCACAGGGGAGGGCCCTTTCCAACATCTAAAATCTTCTGCTGGGATGTGGGTGTAGGCAGATCAAGATTATTGCCATCCAAAGAAGGCTGGAGAAGATTTGGCATTAGGAGATCGGAGTCTCTGTCCAGGCTCTGCCTCACGATCTGATTGGCTGAGATCCCACTGGACTACTGCACCCCCAAGCAGCAGGTAGATCATGGGCCTGTTGACAGGCAACTTGGCTGTAGACTTAGAACTTCTAAAGTAAAGGAGCACAGGGGTGCCTGGGTGGCTCAGTCATTAAGCGTCTGCCTTCGGCTCAGGTCATGGTCCCAGGGTTCTGGGATTGAGCCCCGCATCAGGCTCCCTGCTCGGCGGGGAGTCTGCTTCTCCTTCTGCCTGCCGTTCCCCCTGCTTGTGTTCCCTCTTTTGCTGTGTCTCTATCAAATAAATAAATAATACCTTTAAAAAAAAATAAAGTAAATGAGCACATAGGAAAAATACCGACCAAAGGAGCATGATGGAGGTCGTGGCTTTCAGTTTGTACTGTGGGACTGGAAGTAATCGAGAGCAAGGAACAAAAGCAAGACATTATTTCATTTAACAATAATTGCCAGCTCTTTACTGAAAAGAGGAAAGAAGGAAGGAAGGAAGTTAATTGGCATCGAAAACTTATTCTTTATAGTGAGGACTCCTTTCTACCCCCGCCCCATTCCTAAATATAATCTCTGAAGATTTCAGAGAGGGGGGCTGCTCTCCTCTGCTCTGCTCTGCCTGGATCCATGTGAACTGCTTGATGCCCAGCTTTGGAGCCTGGGAAGATTAGGACTTCCCAGAGGAAAGGCTTTTCTCCTCATGTTTGTTAGAAGCAGGGGAAAGTACTCACCAGTACATCTTTGCCTTAAGTAAAGACAGATTGGCTCATTATTAAAAAAAAAAAAAAAATCCAAGGATATCCCGAAGAGCATCTAATATTTTTAACAAGATTTAGGCAATAGAGCAAATAAAAGGGGACATCAGTAACTAGGCATTGAGCGCTTCGTATGCACAAGCCCTGCACAGTTTGGTTCAATCCAAGAAATATTTGGTGACCAGCTGCAGAGGCACAAAAGAAAGCTTCTTGCAGGTTTTCTGTGTAACGGAACTTGATGTCATTTTGGCCTCTCTCAGTTTCAGGTGGCAGTTGTTAGGCTTTCTGTACCGATAAGCCAGGCAACCATCACACGAAGTAAGGAGTGACTTCAAATCTAAAAGGAACCCAAATCTAACTAAGATACCCATACTCATAGACAATTGGGGGCTTTTCTCTCTGCTGAAATATTCCGATGCCCTTCTGCTTCAGTGTCCCTGTGATGTCCCCTTCAAGGCTGTGACGTCAGCACGAAGAGGAAGACCCATGTGCAGAAGCCTTCCTTTGCTCCCGGCTCATTACCCCCATCTTTCTTTCCTTATTATTTGCTGCACCGCGTGAAGTCCGGGGTTAGAGGTACCAGGCTTTTGCATGGAGTCTGTCTTTCTGAGGAGTTTCATTCAGCTATAAAAATAACTCATGAAGGGAATTTTTCTCAAATTAAAGGTGATGAATGTAAAATGGAGGCTCTTCCCTTATTTAAAAGAATATTTTGTCAGGGGCGCCTGGGTGGCTCAGATGGTTGAGCGTCTGCCTTCGGCTCAGGTCATGATCCCGGGGTCCTGGGATCGAGCCCCGCATCGGGCTCCCTGCTCAGCAGGAAGCCTGCTTCTGCCTCTCCCACTCCCCCTGCTTGTGTTCCCTCTCTTGCTCTGTCACTCTCTGTCAAATAAATAAATAAAATCTTCTAAAAAAAGGATATTTTTTCTATCTAGCTCTCTTCACTTCCTTGGCGGGTTGGTAAGGAACCCACCCAGGTACACGCATGTGCATGTGTTTTCATTTGCTCATGAGGCACATGGCACTGGAGATGGCATCTCGGGAGCCCGACAGAGTGGACTTGGTAGATTTCTGATTCCGGGAGCTTAAATATCTGTGCGCCACTTAGGCAAACCGCTT
>NC_138375.1:123871575-123876575 GCF_054177405.1 Leptonychotes weddellii | reverse complement strand
TCCTGTGGGTTCTTCTGCCCACAACTTGTGACTGAGAATGCACAGGGACTTCTTTCTCAATGCACCTTTTTTTAGTAGCATGATTCAAGGGGACCCATTGTACAGCTTCCCCCCCCCCCCCCCCACCGCCCGCAGCTTGGGTTTGGGTGGTCTGACGCGGCCGCCCGGCGGGACCGGAAGCCAGAGCCTCCGCTAGGTCAATGCCACCATGGGCCCCAAGGGTGGTCCCTTGCTCTGTTTTCCTACGCACTTTTTATGCCACTCCTTCCATCCGGCAGCCTGGCCTTGATACAGAAAAGCCTGGAAGAGGCAGAAAACCATTCGGTTTCAGAATTCAAGAAGAAGAAGTGGGGACCTGACTTTGGCCTGTCAAGATCTCAAAAACATTGAAAATGTACAGAGCTTCATAATACAGTATATTGTTCTGAAGCAGCTAGTTGAGAAGATTTTGTTTTCAGTACCATTTTAGCTTAAAAAAAAACAAAACAAAAAAACAAAAAATAAAGTTCTTCGGTATGAAGCTGAAATAGAAAGTCTGAGGCTTCAAGGAATTTTTTCGTTGTGTCTATGGTGGTGGTGAATATGTGAGCAGAAGGGTGCCCAGCCCATGGTCAGCGCCCCGTGGAGGCACTTTCCTCTTCCTTCCTCCCGTAGGTGAAGCCCGGAAGACCCCTTTACTCCCTCCCAAGTGTCAGGGGAGCTTTTCGGCAAAAATAAGTGACAGGAGCCCAGACCCAGAAACAGAGGAGGAGCCCGGAGAGGGTTGTGATGAGAACAGACTGCGGCAGGAACAGCTCATTTCATCCATTGGAATTACCTTTTCCTCTCCTCTGGCCCTTGACAAGGCTCTTCTTTCATCATTAATCTGTTGCAAGAGGAAGGATGGTGTCCATAATTGCACTGTTGTTTGAGTGCAAGGGAAGCGAGTGAACTTCAGCTAGTCTCTGGGCAGCTCAACAGCAGTGCCCAGTCATCCCGGGGTATATCCCACAGAACGATCCATTCCCCGGGAGGAACCGGCGGTTCCTGCTGGCATCGTGGCGGAGACCAAGTCCACCTTGTAGATGTCTTGATCACCTGATAGCAGGACACAGCATTTTAAGGAACTCCTTGTCTTTTAGCCCTCCCAGGGTCTTCCCGTAACAAATATATGAGACACAGAACTGGCTCCTGGAAGGCAAGGGTACTTGGTGGCTCAATTTACTTGGTCCTCATGGATTTGGCTCTCAGAACATCTTCCTTCCCTTCTGATTTTGCTTCTCCGCCCCTTAGCATCCAGCTGTCACGTTCAAAGTGGAGGAACACAGGGCCTTGTTAATTGTGTTTGTAATTTATTTATATATATGTTGTTAAAAAGCAGAACCGAATCGAGTCAGTTTGAAGGTCTGATTGGGTTTCTTAGAGGATTCATGAATTGGGCCACGTTCTATCTCACCAGCTTCCAGGAGGTGGACCAGCTAAGTAGGAGGCTTTTATAGGAAGGAGGGTAGGGCAAGGAAGGTATCAGCAAAAGAAACGGAAGGATTCTTTCAGGCCAGGACATCATCTTTTGGGGGTGGAAGGGAACTGGCAGGATTTTTCTCATGCAGGTCACCTTGCTAGTGCCAGTCAGGAAATTCCAGATTGACTCTTAAACGGTTCGTGGGACAGGTTGAAACTGTAATTAAGCTCTTGTAGGGGGCAGATGACTCCGTTTCGGGCTTGTTATTTCTTTTCACAATATATTTATATCTCAAAATAATCTCTAGCATTGTGGTCTTCAAAGAGGAACTGGAACAATCCTGACCCCCGTTGTCCAAGATAACCTAGAATGTTCCCTCCCTCCGTTCTTCTTGGCTCTTTGTCACGGAACGTGTAAGCATTTCGTGCTCCTATATCATTGTTGCTGATTCAAAATGTTCTGTCTGGTAGATAGGAATGTCTTCCATTTTATAGTTCCTTGTCTTAAATGATGGAGACATTTGCCAAAAATGTGTGCTGTTGGGAAGGGTGGAAAGAACATGGGGCCATATGAACCCGAAACCTGTAAGGAAGTGTCAGATCGGCTATACAGATGAGCAAGCTGTTCCATTGATTAAGGCAGAAGCATTTGGTTGTATATTTTGAACATGACAATAAGGGACTCACCTGTATGTCCCTAACACTTTTTTCCAGTGAGAAAAATCAGTTCTGCCATTTGCCACATTTCAATCTTAGAGACAAGTGCACTCCCCTTTGTTCCCATGAGCTCCGCATGCAGGAATGAGAAGACTTCACTCCTCCCTTGATGTCTGCCACGGGAACTTTCCATAACAGTGGTCTCTGTCACTCTTCATGGTCTTGCCAGCTGATCCCAAGGTCCCACTTAGTATGGCAGTAGCCTTTCTAAACCAGAAGATTCTTCTAGCTTCCTCCCTCCATTTAAGCTTATTTTCCCCCTTTCTTAGTAAAGGAGACTTTTGGCATGTATTTCCCACCAAACTTGGCCAGCAATATGTTCTCTCTAACAGATAGAAAATCAGGGACACTCCTAATGGTCACATTGCTGAGCCATTGCCCATGTCTAGCAGACTAGCCTCGGCAGTCTGTCTGTAAGACAGGTCTCCACCTGTGAACTGACCTGGAGCCCTGAAGTAGGTCCTGACATCACTTGGGTCCCAGAGGCTTTTAAGTGAAGTATGTGCTGAAATAGGGAGTTTGCCTTAAAATCTCCCAACTGTTGCTTTAGTGTTTTTATTTAAAAATTGACAGATACTCACACGGGACCTGCAAGTGCGTGGCAGAAATTGTAGTCATCAAGATTTGCCCGTTTCCCTTATTAGCAACCTCCTAATTCATTACAGCATAAAGAGAGTAAAGGCTCTGAATCACTGAGACAGGGGGAGGCTATCTGCTGAATCCGTATTTGACTCCTGGAGCGTTCCCTGTTTGCCCTCTTCTCTCCATGGGGAACGTTTTTTTTTTTTTTTTTCCCCAGAATAAGATGTACTATCCTCACACATGCTCATTTGTCTAGTTAAGAGTCTGAGCCAAAGGGTCATGCCAGGTGGGGCTGCAAACATCACATTTCTAGAAAAATCTCAGTAACTTGAAGTAAAGCCAAATATTTTCCCCAGGAAATGTGCATGATTTTTTTAAAAAAAGATAAGCTTTTTGTTTTGATGGTCTTTATCTTTAAAAGTGACTTTTTTTTTTTTAAAGGGGAGATATACTTTTACAGAGTTACTGTGTGGATAATTAAAGCTGTAAAACTAAATCTTGTATAATGTGTATAATTTGATTCAGTTAGTAAATATTTATTGAATTTTCGTGAAGTCCCAGAGATTGCCGCATTCAATAAATAGGGCAGTAAAAAGTGCAGCCTTTTGGTGGGGGGAAGAAAGATTTCCGGTGTAACATAACAGAAAAAGATTATGTTACCACTTCTCAGAGGGCTTTATAGTTTATTGTATTGTATCTTGGAAAAACTTGTTTCTAGTCCAGATATACAAAGATTTACTAACAGTTGCCAACTCATCAATTCTTTGCATCAGTTGCCTGGTTCGTGGTTTCATTTCTTTACCCAACAAATATTTAGTGAACTCTTCTTTGAGATAAAGACCCCATTTTAGGTGTTCGCTTTAGGTGGCATCATGTAAGCGACTGTTGGTGAGAAAATGTGATTCTCCTTCTAAGTGGCTGGCTAGTGGCATGGCGATTTTAGTTCTTTACACTGTTATTTTCGTGAAGTCCCAGAGATTGCTGCGTCTGAGAATCAGAGAGCTGTAAACACAGCTAGAGACCAGAAGGTAGCATATTTCAAGACCAATGAAGATGCACCACTGCATTTCTTTGGTTGACCCCCTGGACTAGTGGTTCTTAGTGTCCATATCAAGATACCAGGACTAGAGCCAGAGTCTTAGGGCTTTTATGACCCTCTTCCAGTGATAAAGGCAACAGATAGGGACAGGGCTGGAGTTGCTCAGGGAAGGAACCGTGCAGATGCCATGTGGGTCCGCGAGGCCTTGTGGGTGGCAAGCCTTGGCAATGTAGCCCCTGTCCCCAGGGTGTGGCTGTGGGGCTCTCAGAGGTGGGGACCCCTCAGTTGTACTCAGGTGTTTCAGAGAGCACATCAGCGTGGATATTCACCTCTGGCTTATGGAGAGCAGTTGTTTGGTTAAGTTTGTTCTTGAACCTCACTGTCCAGCTCTTAATGCACTACGGCCAGAGCATCTTCCTCTTCGATGGCACCACGTTCAAGGCCCCCGGTCTCTGGTGCATCATTGCAAAACTAATTGCTAGCTATTGGTTGTAAGAGCTATACACGTAAGAAGCTAATATTTCATTGTTTTTCATGGTAGAAATAGCATCATTACTGTATGTGTTTGCACTGTTTTAAAAAACCAAACCCAAGTATCTGCTGAGTTGTTTAAAGTGGGAAACATGGTGCATCTCACAAAGCAGGGCATTTCTGGAACAGCAAGCATGGGGTCCGTGAGTCACTCCGGGCAGGCCCAGCAGCCTCAGGTTTAGGAGCGAGTCTGTCATTCTCTTATTAAGGCCACATATGCCCGCAGAAGTCAGGCACATTTTCAGAAATGTTAGTTTCTATTTTCCTTCCTTGATGTGAATTTAATTTTATTTCTCATAACCTTTACAAATTCCTGACATCAAATCTTGAAAGATCCTAGGAGCTATGCTTCTTTAAAGTGAGAAACGGCACATTCCAGAAATGTCATTCGTCAGGAGCCTTTCAAGGCAAAGAGGTTTGGAGACCTTTTACGAAGTGACGTGACGTTTGGGTACTTATCCACCCGAGAGTTTGAGGCTTCCCCATCACTAATACTTACCTGAACTACCACAAAATAACACAGAGTCCCGGGAAGACCCGCATTTCAGACCTTCTCAAGATTAGATTCTACAAACCCGACGATCAGCTGTCAGGGACAACTGGCTGGGGAGAGCCAGACTGAGAAGGATATTGCTTCCCCTGTGGAAGCCTTGCCACAGGTGTTTAGCCTGTAACTCGTGGTTGTGTCTAA
>NC_138375.1:123823151-123871075 GCF_054177405.1 Leptonychotes weddellii | reverse complement strand
CTGAGCTGCAAACAAGAGTGGGACACTTAACGACTGAGCCACCCAGGCGCCCCTGGAATTCTTTTGACTGAAGCTCTTACAAACCTGCCCAGATTCAGGGGAGGGGACACTGACCCCCACTTCTCAGTGGGAGGGATGTCCAAGAATTTGGGTGCCATGTTTTTAAGTGCCACACACCACTTGCTTGAATTCCAGCAACTCCAGAAACCTGCAGAAACATTCCTCTGTGATGTGTATGTCTAGATTATTCAATCCCAGTTTCTTTAATTTTTCTTCAAGGACTCCTGTTTAAACTTTGAGCCATTCACAGAGATTTATTCTGGGCCTTTCATAATAGAAATAGCCCAGGGGACCAAACAAAGAGACCTTGGCAATCAGCTAAAACTTGGAAAGTATGGAGAGTCCAGTAGAATTTCTTGAAAGTCATTGATAGTGTGTTCTTCTCTCTCAGAGCTAGGAGCTCTCACTGGTCCTTAAACCACAGGGCATTGAAATAGCTCCCTATATGGCCTGCATAGGATTGACTGAGCAGTGTCAAAACATCACCTTTCCTTAGACTTGGGCAATGAATTGCTGTCTCCTGGCCCTTTTGCTTCTCCCAAGTAAATTTTGCACATGACTCTGGAAAATTAATTCCTTCTTCACAGCACGCTCCATGTTGTTCCTCCTCATGTACTGCCCACCCCTCCCTGGGCACTCCTATGTGAGGGCTCTGAGTCTCAAAGGGCCTCTTGGCTGAGCCTTCCTTTTTTAGGAGCAGAGAGAGACCTGACCTAGTGAGTTCCAAGTATGAGGGCACCACCCACATAAAACAGGCCAGAAAGCAACTGGCCTAAGAGAAATTATTCTTAGATGAATCCATATGGAAATGGGCCAAAGCCTACAGCTGGACGAATTCTGTTTTCAGGTTTAGAAATAGTTTGCTCTCTGAAAGTTGACGTTGTCCAGGGGACAAATATATTTGGTATCTCCCTTTGCTGTTGACTGGAAGCAACTTGGATAAATTTGCTGTGGGCCTAGTAAAAAGGGACACTCATCCCTCAACTGAGGAAAATAAACTGGGATTCTGTGTAGAGGTTCCTTGGGTCTCACAAAGGAAGGTTAGAAGAATCATGGATAGGTTTGGTTCGTTTTCTTTGAGAAGACCATTTCCCATAGCTAAGAGCTTACCTCCAGCATCCCAGTCTGCCTCCCCCTTTCTAGCTTGTTTTCCATTTAAGATAACTTTCCTGGATGGAGTGGGGCATATTACCCTTCCATGGGCTGTGTCTCTGTGAACATGAGCCAGGCAACCAAGAGGCCAGGCCCAAATCTGGCCCCCTGCCCTCCCCTGCTTTTGGAAGGAGAAACCTTAAGGAGTTAGAGCTCATCCCAGCTAAGTTTCAAGGACCTGGAAAATCTCCGACTTTCGAATGAAATTCAAAAATTCTACAGCATTTTCTTACAGCCCTTTTCCTTTGAGCCAAGTTTCGAAAGTGCTCAAACTCCACGGGCCTGAGCCTGGGATGTGAACTTGAGTCTTCCTGGCTCTGTGGTCTTCTGGCCAATCACAAAGCCTCCTTCCATTAAAAACAAAGGAGATAAGAAGAGGCTAAGAGTGTCTTGCCCATCAACAAGAACATCAAGGCAACATTTCAGAGAGTGCTAATGTCTCAGACCAGATGGAGTTCATGTCCCTGAAAGAGACAAGAAAATCTGAAAAAGCAGGAAGTGAGGTTCATGCAGACCAGTGTCTTTGGGTTTTCCAGACTGTAGCCTCACTGCACACATCATCAGGCTTCATTCTGCCCTCTCCCCTCACCTTGTTGACTTGAACTGACACCACCCTCAGCCTCTCTTCAAAGTAACTCAACTTAACCCAGGTGGAGGCTTCAAACCTGGGGTGGCATTCTTAACCTCTTTCCATTACCAAAATGCACTTAGTTCAAAGTAAACCTTTTATTTTATTTTCATGTGTTTTTTTGACTGTGGTAAAACATATAAGATCTACCATCTGAATCAACTTTAGGTGTACGATTCAAAAGTGTGAAGCACATTCATATTGCCATGAAACCATCACCACCATCCATCTCCAGAACTTTTTTATCCCAGACTGAAACTCTGTGCCCAACAAACATGAACTCCCCACTCCTTTCTCTTCCTAGCCCCCGGCAACCACCGGTTCACTCTGCCTCTCTGTGAATTGGACTCCTCTCAGTTCCTCAAACAAGTGAAATCATGTAGTATTTTGTCCTTTTGTGACTGGAGGATTTCACTCAGAATCATGTCTTCAAGTTTCATTCATGTCATAGCATGTGTTAGAACGTCCTTCCTTTTTGAGGCTGATCAGATTCCGTTGTACATATGTACATGTTACTTTTTTTTTTTTTTACCCGTTCATCCATTGATGGACATCTGGGTTTTTTCTACCTTTTGGCCATTGTAAATGATGCTGGTGGGTGTGCAGATATCTCCTGAGGATTCTGGTTCAAATTCCTTTGGGTATATACCCAGAAGTGGAACGCTAGATCATGTGGCGATTCTGTCTTTAATTTTTGATGGATTATCATGGTGTTTCCCATTGTGATGGCACCATTTTATACTGCCACGAGCAGTGCCTATGGGTTACAGACTGTCACATCCTCTCCGATGCTTGTTCTCTTCTGCTTTTTTGATAATAGCCATCCTGCTGGTGCGACGTGGTATCTCGTGATAATTCTGATGTGCATTTATTTCCCTACTGGTTAGTGATGTCCTTTGCATGTGCTTATTGGCCATGTGTGATATCTTCTTTGGAGACACGTCTATGCAAGTCATTTGTCCATTTTTTTTTTTAATTTTTTTTTTTTTAAGACTTTATTTATTTGCGAGAGAGACAATGAGAGACAGAGAGCATGAGAGGGAGGAGGGTCAGAGGGAGAAGCAGACTCGCTGCCGAGCAGGGAGCCCGATGCGAGACTCGATCCCGGGACTCCAGGATCATGACCTGAGCCGAAGGCAGTCGCTTAACCGACTGAGCCACCCAGGCGCCCGTCATTTGTCCATTTTTAAACCAGGTTTTCTTCTTGTTGTGGAGTTGTTAGAGTTTGGGATATTCTGGATACTAACCCCTTATCAGCTATATGATTGACACGTATTTTCTCTCATTGCTTGGGTTGCCTTTTCACTTTTTTGATGCTTCCTGTGATTTACAAATTTTAAAAATTTTTATAAGGTCCAATTTATCTATTCTTTCCTTTTCTTCCCTGTGTCTTTGGTGTCACATCGAGGAAATCATTGCAAAATGCAATGTCTTAAAGCTTTCCCCTATGTTTTCTTCTGAGAGTTTCATAGTGTTAGCTCTTATGTTTAGGTCTTTGATCCATTTTTTTTTTAAGATTATTTTTAGAGAGAGAGAGAGCACGAGCAGGAGGGGCAGAGGGAGGGGGAGAGAGAATCCCAAGCAGACTCTGTGCTTAGTGCAGAGCCTGACTCGGGGCTGGATCTCACAACCCTGAGATCATGACCTGAGCTGAAAGCAAGAGTCGGAGGCTTACCTGCCTGTGCCACCCAGGCGCCCTTGTCTTTGATCCATTTTGAGTTAATGTTTGTATATGGTATCAGGTAAGGGTCCAAGTTCACTCTTTTGCACGTGGATACCCAGTTTCCTCAGCACCATTTGTCAAAAAGAGTGTCCTTTCCACATGGAATGGCTTTGGCACCTTTGCTAAAAATCACTTGACTATATATATGAGGGTTTATTTGGTAATCTTGAGGTAATTCTTGAGTCATGGGTTGTGTTGATGATCACAGAATTCCCTCCTCCTCCTTTGGACCAGAGGCCAGACACGGAGGCCCCCAGGATGCCCTAGAATACTTGATTCAGCATGATCAGTCCCTCCCCCATGGGCAGCTTTGGGGGCATAGCACTTCCTCCTGTATGAAAGGTGTATACTGCATTTTCTAAGTGAATAAATGAACCCAGCCCTGGAAATGCTAGTGGACTGAAGTAGGAGGGAGTGTAATGGACAAGCCATCATCTCTGTGACGAGTGTTAGAAAGTGGGAAACAACAGATGCCTTCATGGTAGGTAACGGCACGGAGTTTGGAGAAGCTCCCCTGACCAGGTGAAGTCCCGTCTGAAAGCTGAAGGATAATCGGAATTACTTGTCTGAAGAGTCAGAGGAAAATACTTCGGGCAAGGGAACAATGCATTATTGAGTCTTCTCTGGCCTTCTGAATATGCTTCGATAATACCAAGAGCCCCACAGAATTAAAATGATGTTTTCTTAATGTGCCTCCCTCCCTAGACCTGAATTCCCTGAGGCAGGACTGTATGCTCTTAGCCTTTGCACCTTCAGCGCCTAGCATGGAAATCTTGCCCATAGTGAGGGGGTGGGACATGCTTATGCATCAGTCGATAGTGAGCGTATGTCTTTGGTATCTGACAGCTTTTAAGCCAGACATCACCCTCAAATGAAACATAGACTTTTGTTGAGTCTCTGATTTTGTCCTCAGAGCTACCTTGTGAGGTAGGCCTTGTTGTCTAGTTTAGAGATAAGAAAACCAAGGCTCTAGAAAGTACTTTGTCTAAGGTGACATGGTCGTAAGTGGAGAAAGCAGGATTTGGACCCAGGTCTGACTGGCATCAAAAGTCGTGTTCTTATAATTAAATTTCATGCGTCTTCATTTGGTACCTGCCCAGGTGATTCAGAATTGTGGGCAGGAAAAGTAGCTTTCATTGAGAGCCTAGCTATCATGCAAGGAGCTTGATGGGTGTCATGATCATCATTAACTTTTACTGAGCACTTAGTATATCCTTGGCTCTTCCAAACACATGCATGTCTTTTCTCACTGAATTCTCAGAACATTCCTGTAAGGTAGGGACTTGAATGATCAGTCTTTATCAGTCAGAGAAACTGAGGTCCAAGAGCCGGGGCATCACACACCACCCTGGGTTGCTGCCCCCTGGGTCGTCTCAGCGATGCTAGGAGGTGGTTATTAGTATCTTTATTGTAAAGAAGGGTTGATATTGACCATCTTTGCTCTTGGTTTTAAGTCATTTGTATTATATGGCTCCCCCACCCCCACCCCCCCCCGTCCATCCCTTATCTGCCTCCAAATAATCAGAAAAAATCACTCAGGATGGGGCAGAATCTCTAAGAAAGTCCGTCTCTCAAGCAGAGGCTGAGTCATTTAAACCAGCAGTCCCTCTTTGGGGCCTCAGTTGTTTGATGTTCATTCAGCCTTTGGAGGGCTGATGAAGAAGAGCCCTTCAAAAAGAGAAGCTTTGGAGCGTCTATGCTCCAAAAAGGTCCCTTGACCCCAGGGCAGATACAGTGACCATGATTTATAGATTAATAAAGAGAGCTCTTCCAAACCATCGTTCCTCTCCTTCAAGGGAGTGAGCCATCAACTGTCTGCTGTAAAACTTCTTTTTTTGGGGGGGGGTAGTGTTTTTGTTTGTTATTGAGAAAAGCCTTCATACTGGGCGTGGGAGTGGAGGCTGGTGGTCGTGAGCCCCAAGGATGACGGAAAGAATTTTGACCAGAAAGAGAGACTGGGAACCCTCACAGGCACAGACCCTACACATTTGGACGCAGGGGGCTGTACCCATCAGACACGGTTGGTGTTCATTTGGTTCCCTTGCAAACAGACAGGGGCTCTTGCTTCATGGAGCAGAATGACACGTGTAGGAAATGAGACTCTCCTCCCCGCCCCCTCTAATGCTGTCTCCACCCCTGCCTCCCCGCCTCGGAAAAGCCACCATGCTTTTTTTTGAGCTCTATGATGCAATGTGATTTTTTTTTTTTTTTTCTGGACAGAGAAGCAGCTGTTTTTTCTTTCTTGACTACTTTTTGTTCCAAGACCTCACAAGGCGTGAGGAGAGTAACTTCCTGAGGGAAAAAAGCATTTGAGTGTCTGCATCTAAAGATACACAGATCCAAGAACTTAATGGGTGTAGGGTAGAGACAAGAGTGAATGAAAACAAAAGAAAGTCATTCCTGCTACAGGGAAATTAGAAACCAAAACCATTGTTTTGTTTTGTTTGCTTTCTTTCTTTCTTTTTCTTTTCTTCCTTCCTTCCTTTCTTCCTTCCCTCCTTCCTTCCTCTTTCTTTTTCTTTCTTTCTTCCTTTCTTTCTTTTTCTTTCTTTCTTTCTTTCTCTTTCTTTCTTTCTTTCTCCCTCCCTCCCCTCCTTCCTTCCTTCCTTTCTTTCACGATTCCCTACATCTATAAATAACTCTATACACTTTACATAAGTTCAGCTTTCTTCAGCCTGAAAAACATGCCAAGGCATTCTTTTCTTTTTCTTTTAAAGATCTGGGTCACTGATTATGGAAGTTGGGATATGGAAGATTCTTAGGATATGTTATTCTAATAAATTCTAGCCTGACTTGTTGTTAAATTATAAATTCTTTTAAGGCAGATTTTCCTCCAGTTTCAACTCCGGCGAGTTTTCCCAGTCTGAAATGCTCAGATTACACACAAGTGAGCACTAAAGTGGAGACGGCGGGAGGAGGGTAGATAAGGGGTAGGCGTCACATCCAGAAAATTCCTATAGCCACGAACCTTAGGGGTGCACAATTAGCAGCCTTCCCGGGAAGGTTATACATCATGTCTAGGACTTTACATTAAAATGACTTTTTACTTGAGTCATTTGTTAGTCCATTACCAGCCCTCATATCAGATTGCATTTCATCTTGTATTAAGTCAAGGTAATCTGGCATGTGAAAATGGACTCCTTCACTGCACTTCCCAGCCCAGGCAAGATGGAGATTCCCACAGCCGTGTGCTTCCTGTCCTTCCAGGAGACCCGCAGAATCACAGCCTTTTGCAGAAAAGTAGTCACTATTGAATGAATCCCAGAGTCTCCCACGAAGACATGCGATGGGCAAATTGAGGCCGAATCCTGTGCTAAATGCCGATTTTTCTCTTTAGGGTTCAGCTCATTCTCCTCCAACTCCAGTCGTAAAAGGATCTGAAATTGCATGACTCCTCTTGCGCATCCTTCAATCATTACAAACACAAAGAGCCGAAGAGAGACCCCAAACTCGTGACGGAGGAGGAGAAGAAACAAGCGTTTTTAAAAAAAAAAAAGCACCTCACTCCCTTATGCTTCGAGGCCACGTGGCTCTTCCTTATAAGATGACTTAGCTCCCTTTCCAAGCAGTGTGTCCTTTTATGGGGGCACAGGGGAGGGCTGGTTAATTACCAAGACTTCCCTGGTAGGAAAACTGAGCCTCCATATAATTCAGTTTATTTATTGCACGAAGGTACTGTTAGGTTTTTGTCCCACCCTGGGACACGAATGGCCACAGTGTTGGAGTGAAATCTTGCCCTCCACAGGCCGGGACCCCATGTGCCACATCAATTATGTTCCTAATGCTCTTCCCTGGTACCCCTGTTTCCAGAGGCTTAATGCACCTATGAGTAAATGATTTCTTTCCACGACTGCGTAAAGTGCCAGAAGGCAAAAGAAATTTAAACAGACCTAAGATCAACATTGTGAGTTTACTTGGCCTCCCCATCTAGCAACACTGCCATAAATTTCTCCGGCTTCTTAGTTGGGAATTTAAAAGACCTATAGACTTGGCAAGGTTTATATAACAATGTTGCTTCTATATGGATTACAAACTTGCAAAATCCCAAGCCTTGGTGGGGTATCTTATTTGGTCAGTGGGTCAACCTGAAAAGCCAACAGACAAACTCAGCACCACGTCCAGCCAAACTCTTTTTTCTGGCTTGGGCCTGGTTGGTGGAAACACCTTAGTTGGCGTCCTCTCTCAAAGGGTCAGGAGCCTGGGTCTCACAGGCCATTTTTTTTTTCCTTCGGGTTTGCTACCCTAGAGCCCTGTCTCGTGTGGCCCTCGCAGAGCCGGGGGCCCTCAGCAATGCCGTAGGTGGGAGAGCCCAGGAGGAATGCTTCACTGGGACGTTATACCCTCCAGTGTTGTGAGGCTCTGTCCGAGAGCCGGTCGTCCGCATGCAGGGAGGTTTGAGAACAGGAACGGTGCTGGTTTGTGCTGAGGCTGGCCCCGGGAGGCGTGGGGGTCATCAACCAGGCAAGTGTGCTTGATTCTATCAAAGGGGCCTTTGTGATAAGAAGGCGCCCCTCCTTCTCTGCCTGACCACATTTTCCTCTTCAGATTGACCTACTGTGGGAGTTAGATATGACTCTTTTCCCAGGTGAGTGGTAATTGGCAAGGAACATTCTTACGCAGGACTAGTGGGTGGACCTTGTAAGTGACTTAGCTCCAAGGCGAATGCCAAAGAGCCTTTCCTTCTGGAGAAATGATCTTTTTCAAATGAAGCTCTGCCCTCAAAACACGTGTCCCGTTTTCTGCCTCGTATGGGGGATGCTCAGTAGAACAGTCAGTCTCAACCTTGAACCTGAGTCCTCAGGCGCAAAGAGCTACGTGTTAGGGGCTGGAGGCCAAAAGCGTAAAAACTGACCAGCAAGTGACGAGCTTCAGTATCCAAGTACCAGGGTGATTTGTGTACCTACGGAAGACCTTTGTCTTCCCCTGCTGCTGGAGAAAATACACAACCATGAGACTTGACTGACTTTGGAGGGACGTTTGAGTTTTATCCTCTTAGCTAGAAAAATTGTGAAGAGTGATCTCCCGTCTCTCCTTGGTCATCCAGAATGGGCTGCAGAGGAAGTTTCCACTAGCCAGTCTGACAAGCAAGAAGGGGAGGGAAGGCCGGGAAGTGTTTGGGTTGAAGAAAAGAAGGCGGCGAACTTTGCCTCGTACCAGGATTTACCTTCTCGGAAGGACCCCAAAATATAAAGATAGGACAGTGATGCAGATGTCCAATAGGAAGTCCTTGGTTTACAGGATTTGGCCAGAGTGAGACGTGTCAGCAGAGAAATGACAGACACTGAAGGATGCCTGCTCGCCCAGGTGTTTCTGGTTTGTTCACTCGTAATTCCAGGCTCCCACAGTATGCAATTAAGTCAAAGGCTTCCATTGAAGGTTGATTCAAGGTTATCCCCTTTAAGCATATGCATCATCCACCTGGGAAACTCATCGCCTGGGGTTATTATTTAGGTCCAGGTGAGGAAGGAAAAAAAAAAGAAGAATTGGGACTGCAGTTTAGATCAATAATTTTTAAACTTTAAAAAAAAAAACAAAACCAGTTGAACTGTTTAAAAACGGAAATCTTAAACAAAATCCTAATATATAAAGCAGATAGAAGTGGAAATGTTTTGGTTGGAGGGGCACCCACTGGTCTCCTCTTTGTCCCTTGAAACACCTGTGGCTCCGTAGACAAGAATACAGGAACGGGTGTCTTAGATCATTATTTTTAAAACTTCATCAGGTTGGAAGCACTAAGCACATAACCTCAGTAAACCAATTCCCCGGGGGCCATAGCTAGCAAAGCTTATAGCCTCAGCATTTCTGGAGATGAAGCTTCTGGGCTTAGTTTTGCCGTGCATGATGGTGTCATGAGTGAACAGAATCAACACTACCAGCCATGTACTATGTACTATGGAGGTTACTCTGTGTACCAATATGCCAACACAATGAAAACTGTGTAGTATCTTTTCTCCTGAGTCTCACCCACGCTGGGAATGCCTGTCATGGTCACTCTCCGATTCCTGACTTTGCCAGTGTTTAGTAGTAACCAGTCTGAAAGGTACCAGAAACAGAATTTATCACTATGTTACCTATTGGAAATGGCAATAATAATGTCATCTCATTGCACCTGGAATTCTTCTCGGCAGAAATTCATTCAGGTCTGTGGAGACCATTAGCCAAAGCAAAAGAGGCCATTTAGGATTATTTTCTGACTTCCTGCATGCATGATCCCTTCCTGAGGATGGCATGTCTATCTCCCTAATTTGGGGTGTGATTAAAATGGATTGATTTTCGGGGCACCTGGGTGGTTCAGTTGGTTAAGCGTCTGCCTTTGGCTCAGCTCATGATCCCAGAGTCCTGCGATCGAGTCCCAAATCGGGCTCCCTGCTCAGTGGGGGGGTCTGCTTCTCCCTCTCCCTCTGCTGCTCCCCCTGCTTGTGCTCTCTCGCTCTCTCTCGCAAATAAATAAATAAAATCCTTGAAATGGGTTGATTTTCAAATCAAATACGTCTGCCCTGTGTCAGCCCTCAGTTGTACATGTGACACCTTACTCACCTTACCTTCTGTTCCACCTGTGAAGCCAGGGCCTCTGGAAGCCAAGTTCCTGTGGGTTTGGAAAATACAGAGTTAGCCCTGGAATTGGGTCAGCTGGACGTGAAATAAACAGGTTAGCCAAGGAGGTACAAATCTTATCTGAGCATCTGTAAATCTAGTGTGGATTTTCACTTCCAAATAAAATTGGAATCAACTTATCTCGCCAAAGGTAGGTAAATATAGATGACTCCGCTTTAGAGAACTATGTGATTCTTTCAGAGTTAAGGTTTTGTTCAGTTTCATGAGGGCTGACTATTAAAATATGTAATGAAGTTCCATTTTATGTGGAGATCTGGCTCCAAAGTCAGTATTGAAGGCAAGAAATGTATGCAGTGTAATCCTTGACAACCCCTTATAATATGCCTATAAAGTACAGTAATATGTATAGATAAAAGTTTCATTATATAGTAATACACAAGAATCTATGATAAAAATTGCAAATGCAAGGGCGCCTGGGTGGCTCAGTTGGTTAAGCGACTGCCTTCGGCTCAGGTCATGATCCTGGAGTCCCGGGATTGAGTCCCGCATCAGGCTCCCTGCTCGGCAGGGAGTCTGCTTCCCCCTCTGATCCTCCCCCATCTCATGCTCTCTCTCTCTGTCTCATTCTCTCTCTCAAATAAATAAATAAAAATCTTTTAAAAAAATTGCAAATACAAGAAATAATTTTATGATGTTTCTAATTGCACGAGCGGACAGACTCCGTCTGAGCACATTCACCGAGCTGTTGTAAGTTCAACAACATGCTCTCACAGGCATGTGTTGGGGGCCCTCCCGGGTGTTGGGACCAGTGTTGAATGAATAATCCCTCTGTATTCACATACTGCCGTTCCCAGACTTTGTTTATCCATCATCCGGTCCTGCTTTTATAGTCCCATTTCTTTGCAGTATCTCGTAGCGTTTTGGCGTCTGATTTACTTTCCTTGAGATGAAGCACAAGAGGATAGGATCGTCTATTTACATGAGTTGTCAGGTGTTCAAGGCATTCTTCTGATATGGAGAACTCATTTGGTAGAGAGAGTCAGAAATCAGCCTCATAAAAGAAAGGTGAGCCCATGTTTGGACCAAATACAAAGAGGTTGATACTGATTTCAAGGGCAGCGGTTTGCAGCCTGAAATGCACATTCACATGCTTTTTCTTATTTGACCTTCCCCGTGACCCTGCGCAAGTCTCACGGGATAGAGTTGCTATCCCCACTTTACAGATGAGAAAACAGAGTCTTGGAAAGACCAGATGGCTCCCCCAGTTTCCACAGCTAGTGAATGGTGGAGCTGAGACTGGAACCCCAGCCCTCCTCGGACGACTTCCCGCTCACCAGGCAAACTTCTAATTTATGACCTTGGGAAGTCTGCCTCTCTTTTTTGTGTGCGCTGTGTTGTTTATGTGCATGCAGACAACCAGGAGAAATTTGTTTCACCCTGCGCTCACGGAGAAGGTGTCTTTCTCAGGCTCCAAACTTGCAGGAATTACGGCTCCATTCCTTGGATTTCATTTCTCTATTCATCTGACAGCCAGAACACAAGTCTAGTCAATTCTGACATTTGATTAGGAATTTTAAGGTGAGAGTCAGTCGCTTAAAGGTTGTATTGACATCGTCTGGCTTCTGCTAGGATGTGCCACGGTCCTTGGGTCTTAGCTGGCTTACCCCTCTCCAAGCTGCAATGAGTGATGCCTCCCCAGGGCCCTGGCTAGAAGCCCCAGGCCGTTGTCCTTCTGCATGGACTCAAGACTTCCTGAACATGTATTTCTCTTCCCTCTCTCATTCCCACTGACTGCTGTACGGGCATCTAGCTTGCTTTCCAGAGGCACAGAGACAAAAGGAATTCTGTGGGGCTTGGCCCCCTCCCAGTACTCACGATGGGAAACAGGCCCAGTTCTCTGCACTCAGTTGCCCATCCCCCAGCCTGGGCAAAGTATCCACCCCCCTCTTATAGCCACTCATGAATTTCTCAGCGCTCTCTCTCTCTCTTTCAGCAGCTCTAAGGATCACTATTTTGGGTGGGGGTGAGAGATTAGTTTGGTTTGATTCCCATCACTTCTTCTGTCATACTCAAGGATAAACGGCTTTTGAATTTTTGAAAACTCATCTTTTGCCCCTTGGTTTCCCCAATCTCTGAAATTGCTCCCCAGTGGAGGCCATATGGCTAATGGTCCTAATGGGAGATGCTCACAGGGTCATAGCACTAAACACATACATACACACACACACACAAAGGAAAAACCTAATGTTGCTTAATATATCAAATTATTATCCCACCACAGTAAGAAGTGCATAGAGATTTGATACATGGCTATTAAATAGAAAACATATATGATCACATAACTTTGGTTCCCTTCTCCAAAAGCCAAAGACAAATGGGCCATCAAAAGGTCTATAAAGTTACAGCTGAAACAGTCTTGCACAGAGTGTGTGCCCAAGGAATCATTAAAACATGCATCATTTCAAAGGGCAATGTGCACTGTGGAACCCTCAGAAGTGAATTTCACATTTGGTGCATCCTCCGTCTCTCTCGTAAGTTGAAAAGCGGGGTAACTCCAAATTGTCAAGCTTCAGCACTAATTGCTTTTGCAGCAGCAGTGTTTAAAAACTGTTAGTAGCTTGTCAACCCTCAGAGTGGATTTTTAATGTTGGGGAAGAGATTTCCCAACACGTAGAGACGAAATTTATGATATATCACTAAATAAATGCAGGATGTCATTTTTGAGGCATACTGATTGATGCAAAATTGACTCGGGTAAATGCAGTTTATGGCTATCTTCCAGCAAGTGCTTTCAATGCTAAAGAGTTCCATACAATAGATTTCCATTTTCAAAATCACATCATTTTTACTCAGAGCATTTCTGAAAAAAAAAACAGGTACAGCCACTTCCAATCAGCTGCTTGGTGATAATTTAAGATTCTCTTTCCATTAAGTTGTGAAAGTTTGACCGACGCATGGCAGAACTTCGTTGCTTTGGTGTCTTGATCTAGAAATCACTGTTTTCAAGGCTGCCAAGGATTTTGTGCCGTCAGTTGCCATGGGATGAAGGGAAAAAAAAAAACCCACCCCGAGCTTTTCCTGGAGTTTGGAGTCATGTCATTTGGAAAAGAGAGAGAGGTCTTGGGCCAAGTTCCCTTCCACGACTACACGTTTGGAACAGGAAGCTTCTCTATGGCTGGAGAATTGACTGATTGCTTGATGTTTATTGAGGACCCGTGGTGGGTTTGGTTCTCAATGAATATGAACACGTCAGTAGGTTTCTTTCTCACCCAGAAACATGACGCCTCAAGATGCTGCCTTAAGGACTTTCCAAACTATTCTACCTGGAGTCCTTCCTATCAGAATGCATGTAAACAACACATTAAGTAAATATAGTTTTATCAGAAGTCTTCTGTCCTTCACATACTGACCCCAAACATGCCTCAGTCCTGAGTTCAACCTCTGACCAGGAGGTTGAATTGCCTTTTGTCATCAGTCAGGTCTGTGGGAGCAAATCCCTCCCTGAGCTCCGAGACAACCATTGGTATATTTCAGAGCAAATGTCTTCTGGAATCCAGAGGAGTCCTACCATTTCTACCATCGGCAGGAACACAAGTCCCAGGCTTGGCAACCTTAGTGGATGGTCTGTGCTTCCAAAATGACTGCCCATGAGGATTGCTCTCCTCTGGGCTAGATGATTTCATTAATTGGTGTCTAACTCATAAGTCTGAGTTATTTATTATAAAACCAAATAGGGACCATATGACTTTGAAGATCTGATCAGACTGGGCTGTGTGGGCCAGATACTGAGCAGAGCAAGCCATCCAACATTAATCTGTCACAGCCCATTTTTCACTTGCTAAATCAGTTTTATGCAAATATTACCCTAGCCGGGGTGGGGGGTGGGGGGTAGGGGGGTGGGGTCACCCATTCAGGGACTCCTCTCCCTCACCTCCAACATCTGTGGATGTTTTGAGATATGGGCACATAAACTTCAGTCTTCAGATGTGCACTTAGAATTCTAGAGTGGAGAGAAATATTAGCAGTCATCTTGTTTAAGCCCTGATTTCACATATGGTGAAACTGATGGGAAGTGACTTGCCCAAGATCACAGGGCCAGAATGACACCAACAGGAGAAGATTGTTATTGTGCAAGTTACGCACGCGCAGTGTGAGAAAGAGCCCCAATGCCTTATCTACCCTTTGGAAAACACCCTTCTCCCAGACACTTGCCACTTCCCCCTCCCCCCAACCAACTCACCTGATGGGATAGGTTATTAAAGGAAAACATAATGTCAAGAAACCAGCAAGCAAAAAGTAATAGACATCTTGGAAAATTCTGAGTCTTCTACTCAGAAATAATTACTGTTAATAGTTGATGCATTTACTTCCACTCTCTTCTTAACTGAGGCATAGAAGGCGTTTTTATTTTTTTTTTAAAGACTTTATTTATTTGACAGAGAGAGGGAGAGAGAGCACAAGTAGGGGAAGCAGCAGAGGGAGAGGGAGAAGCAGACTCCGCGCTGAGCAGGGAGCCTGATGTGGGGCTCGATCCCAGGACGCTGGGATCATGACCTGAGCTGAAGGCAGATGCTTAACGGTCTGAGCCAGCCAGGTTCCCCTTGATTTTTTACAAAACTTTGATTGCATGATAATTGTTGAAAGTAATAGAATTAGTTACGAGATTTCTTGAGTTCTTTCAACAAATACCATTGCGATTTTGCACTTGTTAAATAAACCCCAGGGCGGTTTAGGACACTGTCCTGACTCTGGCATACATAAGCATGGAGTTCTTATTTGGGTCCTGATTCTTTTATAATGAACTCAGGTCTCTGGATTGAGGAATAGTATCTTTCGGTCGCAAATCTTCTCCTGTGGATATCTGCTCTACTGTGGTGATGACTTCTCACACCAACTACCCAGAGTTAGACTTTTCAGCTTGAGGGCACCATCCTTCACAAGACCTCTCTCCCTTTAGACACTAGCCACAAACTTGGGGTCCCCAGGCCACCTGTACTTTTGACCAACTGGCTACAAGTTTGAGTGTTTCCCCTACCCCCTCGTGTTTGGTAATTTGCTGGAATGACTCACAGAACTCAGGAAAGTGCTTTGCTCGTGATTATAGTTTTATTTAGCAAAAGGAGATGAATCAGAACCAGCCAAAAGGAAAGATACATGGCGTGAGGTCTGGGAGGTTCCCACAGGTTTCTGTGTTCTCTGACACATGGATATGTGACAACCAGGGAAATTTGCCTCAGCTTTGATATCCAGAGTTTTTATGGGGGTTCCATTACACAGGCATGACCGAGTGAATCATTGTTCACTCCGCTCAATGTCGAGTCCCTTTCCCCATAGATGGGGATGATATCACAGGCTTCAAAGCCTCACCCTTTAATCACATGGTCTTTCTGGCGTCGCCAGCCCCATCCTAAGGCCCATCATCAGCGTAAACCAGAATGTACTGGAGTGCGGGCACGCACCACAGATAGCGTGGACACTCATCCCTCAGAACATCCCAAGGGTTTAGAGGCTTCCTCCCAGGAACCAGGAGGGACAGAGGTCAGCCAAATTCCTTATTACTGGGACCTGCATAAGCATCGCCCCTTCCCTTCCCCGTGCCCACACCTCCAAAGTATACTTTTAACACTGGATTAAGAAATGGGTTTAACTGACAGGACATATGAGTGGGTGTAGGTAGACATCATGTCTTTGGATTATATGAGAAGTCAGAGATCTTGAACTTTAAGTGTCCAGCCGCGTTATTGCTCATCTCTGGGGAGGGTACGCAGGATTCGTTCTTCCAGTTCATTCGAGACCTCTGATATACTGAGTATGGCTAGTGATTGGGGATCCACAGCCCTGAGCTTCTAGGTTGCCTGGAATGCCTGAAGCCTCAGTGGGGGTCTCATTTAAGATCTGTACTTCTCTTCCTCACTGGTGAGCTTGATCATTACATTTTCTCCATTGGGCACTAGGCAAGCCCTTGGGCTGAGCATGTGGTAGGGAGAAAACTCTTGCAGCCTCATTCCTGAGCTGCTGAATTTTCTTTTTCTTTCCAGATGGGTATCTCCCCCTCCCCCTTCCAAAATGCTCAGGGGGAAGAAGTGTGTGTTTTAGGAAAGGGTGGTACCGAGCAGTTGCTGGACTGGGGTGGGGGCATGAGGAGCACCAGGAAACAAACTTCTCCCTCTGGGATCAAAGTTACCAGCAGGTCCTGGAACTTTCCATTCGTTTTGTCTAGCACTCCCTCTAGCAACACCAGAATTCTCTCAGGTTGCAATTGGACACATGGTAGAAAGTGACAACCATCTTTAAGGAGGCATAATATGCTACAGGGTTAGAGAAAAGAGTGATTGCTTTCATTTGGAAGTAACACATGACATGGGATCGGAAGGCTCAAAGTGAAAGAGAAAGGGTCACATTCGCTGGGACCTGGAAGGAAAGAGAATTAGGTGAAGAAAGAGTTAACCAGTGCAATGGAGACTTTGAGTTTATAAAGAGGAATCATGAGGGATAAGTGTGAAAAGGTTCCAAATTTCAGGGTCCATGGAAGGCCAGGTCAAGGATATTGGGAAGACAATAATCTGTGTTCTATTCGGAGATTTACTGCTTTGTCCTTTCACTTCCAAAGATCGCGGGCCCAACCCTGTTCATCCCCCATCCACCAGGCAGGAACATATGCAAGCTGTCCTAGGCAGATGCATGTTTATCCAGTGATTTCAAGGTTTTTTAGGAGGGAAAGGACCATTGGCTCATGGGCTGCCTCTGAATCCGCACTTTGGGTCTGTATCTGAGCCTTCTTCATCTGTGCATGGGAAAAAGTTGTATAAAATAGGGCACTGATAACATTTGGCCATGCCCATAGGCTGACTTGAACATGAAAAACAAGGTTGCACAGACTTGACTCAAAATGCCTCTCGTGTCCATGTGAAGAAAAAGTGGCCAACCTAATTCTGTTTTGATTTTCCCTGATGTGTGACTTGATCTGTGGGCTGGATTTCCAGAGCCACGGTTGTGCCAAAGCCCATTAGTGTTTAAGGCATACTCATGCCCAAATATGGATCTCTCGTGTTCTGTGTTGACCATGTGCCTGGGTCCAACTGTCCAATCCAGGACAGACTCCTCACCAGGGCTCTAACAGACACAACATAGACTAGCATTATGTGATGGATAAACAATTTTGCCTGAGATGACAGCATGTGAATAGCTCAGCAGGTCGATGTGGGAGCAGGGAGCATGATGTAGCCTGTGAATGGCCTCTCCTAAAATCGCATTCTAATTGTTCCCTGCGAGCTTGAATCTCAGCCTCCGCAGCAAGGATAAGGAGGTGCTTTACTTCTCTTTGGAGCTTCTAAATGCCATCATCTTCAAGAGAGAAACCGATACGGAATAATATGATAGAAAGGACACTAGAGATGAAAAAAGAAGATACAGAGAAGGATAGAAGGAAGGAGGGAGGGAGGGAAAGACAGGAGGGAGGAAGGAAGGACAGAAGGAGAGAAGAGGAAGGAAGGAGAAACAGAGACTCAGGGTGAAGGAAATAGAATAGAAGTAGGAGAGAAGGGAAGGAGAACTGGAGAGGAACAAAGAAGGACTTAGGTGGGAGCAGAAATGAGGAAGACCCGTAGGACTTAGGAGAGTTAAACAGGGCTCACCACCTGGCGTACATGACATCCATTACCTTGTGTCGGTATCAGGAGAACTTTGGAGAGCCCACAAATTCCATTGCATTGAGAAAGGCTGGCTGGCTGGTCTTCCTTCACACCCCTCCCATATGGTTATGTGTAAACCATTCCAGTCCAACGGAACATCTGCCAGTGTTGACTTAAGAGGATCAACACCCAACACTGTGCTATGTCTGGATATTTGTATTGGGTTTAAATGTAGGGCTTCGAGAACTGTGGTCTGGATATCTACTTCATGATGTTGCTGGCCTGGGTATAGCTCAGCTCTGCAATACCCAAGGAAATCAGTCAGGGATAGTCAATACCTATGTAGTGTGTGTGTGTGTGTGTGTGTGTGTGTGTGTGCGTGCGCACATGCACACGTATGTTTATTTGGATTATTTCTCCTTTCCCTAAGCCATGCCCCCCCCACCCCGGAAATGTCTCATAATAGCTGCCTGATACATGCATGGGTGAAACTTTGTCTCCTGTAGAGTTTTATATCTGCCTACTAAGTCCACCTTCATTTACTCAAACAAACAGTACTGTGCACTGAGTATTTATTTCTCTATACTGGACAGTGTTCACAGGGGAAAAGCTCTCTGTTTTCATAGACTTGCAGGCTAGTTAGCTTGGGCTCAAGGTATCTAGTTGGTAACTTCCTTCTACTGCCATTACTTAGATGTATGGACTCTTTTACTACATAGAGACTCTCCCCCAAATAATTCTATTTCATGTTTAAAATCTCTTAAAATTATTCCTTCCAAGTTTCACCATGCAATATTCATTCTCTTCCAGTGTAAGGGGAAAAAAGTGGTCATAAGATATTCACTCAGTGATTAGGGCTAATGATGGGCGCTACTCACTAACTGGGCAGTCTTACCCTGTCCAAAACTCATCTGTAAAGTGGGCATGAGGAAAAGATTAAATGAAATAAGCACAGAAGGTCCTTTGTACAGTGACTGGTCATAGTAAGAATCCAAAGATACGGCTCCCCACACGGGGCTGATTCTGTCCCAGTGTGGGGTACTCCCAGAAGGGCATAGTCATCTGAACGCTTCAAGAAAAATGTGGACAGGCTAGAACTTACCTTGGCTGAAATTACCAAGAAAAAAATTGAGTAGGATTGATTATAAAGTCTCCTCTTGGATGGAAAATAATTATTCAAATTCTAATTGTGGAAAGGGACTTGGCAGTGCTGACAAGGTCTAGGGGCACTGTTTGATTAAAGTCAACAATCCTAGGGGAAGCCTTGGCCACTAATATAACTGGAGAGCTCCTGGGTGCCTTTCATAGATGATGCTTCTAGAAAAGAGAAGTAATTTAGGTTATGGCACCCCTAAATTATGGCATAAACTATTGTGCTGAGGTCTGACAAAATGTGGACAAACTCAAAACATCCAGAGGAGGGAGAACCAGGGGGTACAGGAGCTAGAAGTCTGCTCTTCTGGAAAACAGCATAGCACATTGATTAAAAGCATGGACTTTGAAACCAGATAGACCAAGGTTTTAGCATTAGAGGCCCCTCTTACTAAATGAGTCGGCTAGAATAAGTCATTTAACTTCTCTAATTTCTTTATCTATAAACTGGAGATGAAGTGAGACAATATATTGTATTTATTAAGGTTAGATCGACTGCTACTAAAATAGGTCTACTAAGGTAAGATCTACTAACAGAAAAAAAAAAAAAAAAGCAATTAAAATTTATTTCTTGCTTCCATCACGGTCAAATGTGGGTCCTGCCCTCCATGAGGTCATTCAGGCACCTAGGATCCTTCCACCTTATAGCTATATCTGCAGCTGAGGAGAGAGACTACTTTCTTTTTAACCCCTTCAGCAGGGAAGTGACATAAATCATTTCCAGAAATATTCCATTGTCAAGAATTCAATCCTGTAGCCACACCTAAATGCAAGGGATTCTGGGAAGCACATCGACTCTGTGCCCAGGAGGAAAGAGAATGAATTTTAGTGAGCACATAGCAGTGTCTGCCACAGTCCAGCCTTTGGTCACCTGTCCCCCACCTCCTTCTTCTTCCATGCTCTTTCCGAAAGGAGACAACTCCAAATCCTATCCCCTAACAGCATCTGTCTCAGAGTCCAGGATTTCTGGGATGTTTAATCCTTTCTATCCATTCTGGAAGAGGCTCCTCAGGGTCTCAGGCTCTGTGAAAAACCCTCCGTCCGTTGTTCTCCATCTGAGCACTCTGGCTTCACCCTCTGAGAATTTTCCTTGCCCAGTATCCTCCATGAGCACCCCTAAACTGGGCCTGGACAAGTATCCCTTGCAGGGGGTTCAGCTTCCTGGTGGTGTAAGTTCTGGTGCCTCAAGCATATTTAACATTTAAACAATCAAAAGAGTTTTTACTTCTGTTTTCTGGCCCAGGCTCAGAGTTTCTTTGGCAATAGAACGATCTCAGAAACGTAGGAGGCTTCTGATCTGTTTGCTTCAGTCCATTCCTCATGCTGGTAACCACACACACAATTCTTTCTTACACATTATTCTTAAACTTTCATAGTTCTTCACTTTCTTCTTTCCATCCCTCTCTCTTAATTAAATGGCAGCTTCACTGAGGTCACAATAGAGGTGAATACCTTTAATATAGAATACCCTTAATCTGGGTTTTGCTCCAGGACCGAGTTACCTTGTTCAACTGGGAAGTCTTGCTGGGGCATTATCACCAAAGTAGTCTTCAATTTCATCTCTTACTCTTTGGGGTCCAGAAGCAATTGACCTTTCCAACCTTGTAAGATCCTTGATCCCTGGGCTTTCTCTGTTTCCTCCAACCCTGCTTGAAAATTGGCCAATTCTTGCCTGAGCTTAACGTCTTCCTTGCAATACCTTGCTAAAGCCAGCGAGTAGCCAACATGAGCCATCATTCTGATCCCTTCTACCTTTTCTATGAACTTTAGAACTGGCCATGAAGTCACTGTCACACATTTCAGGTTTTTGTTTTAGCAGCATCCCACTTCTGCTACCAATTTCTGTATTACTTGGGGGTAACACTGGCCGCAGTAACAGGTAAAATTCCAATGCTCAATGGCTTAAACAGGAACATTTATTTCTTACTTGCATCCCAGTCTCATGCAAGGGGCATGGTGGCCGTCCAGGTACAGGGGCCCAGGCTCCCACCGTCTTTGTGTCGCCCACCCACCTCCAGGACTTCAGAGTCCTGTCCACTCTGCCGGCGGACAGCCAAGGCATCCGGGTACAGTAGGGAAGACATTCCTGCTTCTCAGGACACTCGCAACATGCAATAAATATCAGTTGCTTTTTCCGTTACTACATCCTTTGAAAACGAGATAAAGGAACTGGTATATGGTTGTAGCCTGGAGTAGGGAAGACTTAGAGAAAATGGGAGAACAGCTTTGACATGTAATGTACAAGAGGGACCACACTAAGTCTGTGTGGCTCCAAGAACAAAACCGGAAGCAGCAGGGGAATAAGAGGGTTTTCCACGTAAGTTAAGGGGAGCTTTCTTCTAACCAGGAATGAGTCCCAAATGCAGTCTCACTTTCAAGATAGCAAGTGCTGGGGCCTGGGAGTGCAGAAGCAGAGCCTGCTGTCACAAACCTTCGTGAGAAAATTCCTGCTTTCGGGAGCCCTTCCAGCCATAGGACTCCTGAGGCCCCTTGCCACATAAATATTTCATTTTTTGTTTCTGAGACAGTGGACGGGAAGGACTTCCATTGGTGATATCTCCGGCAGTGTGTTGACCTCTGAGATTACCTGTCCTTAGCTAATAACTACAGTTTCTGCCTTTGGAAGCCTCTGCTACCTCTTTGTTCATGCGCTATTGGTAAAATGTGACATCTCCTATATATGATGGCTGCTCATCACCCCGGGGGGAAATTTCCAGGCGAGCTCTTTCAGCCCCCGCTGTGCATTTGGTCACTGCAGGAGGTGGACCATATTTTATACTCCCACACACCGAGTTGCTCAGGCCTGGAACCTGGGAGTTATTCTGGAATCTTCCATCTCATTCACTGCCACGTCTGACCAATCACCGAGCTCTTTCATTTTCTGGATATTTTGCCAATCCATCCCCTTCTGTTCATTCTCGCTTCCATCAGCCCTGGGCAGGTGGGGTTTCTCTCTCTTACCTGCTTCTCTCCAATCCGCTTTTCACACGGGAGCCGGACTAAGCCTTTCAATATGCACACACGGTGTAAAGCATGGTTCCCATCAGCAGTACGAGAAATATCACGGCGTTCTTATCTTTCATGATCACCTTTCCCTCTATTTCGACGGCCTGTCCTTCCAGGCTGATAGCACCTTTATTCTCGCGTATGCCTGAGGGTTTCCTGACGCCCTGGAATTGTCAAGCTTCCAGGGTTTTTGAGGCATCCAATAGACATTCTCTGGGATGAGCATTGCCCACATCTCCCTTTCTCTTTCAGGAACCCTCTGGGCTCTTGCTGCTGCTGCAAGTGAGTCCCCCTATACCCACCTTCTAACCACTCCCTTTTCTCCACTCCAAAGAAATCTATCTTTTCTAAGCTGGTGGGGAGCCCCCATCTCCATCCTCCTTCTCCCTAGAACCCCTCTAGACTTCTTCTGCAAATCTCCATGGTCCCTCACGTGCTGAGGCTTTTGCAAACAAAAGCCAGAAGTTCTTGCAGGGTGTTATCTTCTTACTGCCTTGTGAGTCACACACCTGCCCCAAAGCACCAGAAAGCAGAGTCAGGCATCTGTTGGGAGAGGAGAAAGATACAGAAGAAAATGCTAAAAAAAAAAGCTTAAACTACTGTTTCAGTATACTCTCAGACCCACATGCAGATCTGCTTGTGTCTATCCCTTCATTGCTTCCTCTTGCCCTTGGGATCAAGTTCAAATGTCTCTCATGGTCCTGGGGGCCTCTGCATGACGTCACCCCTGCTCACCTGGACGGCTCCTCTTACCCTTCTGTCATAGACACCCTGGGTGGTCCTCTCTGCCTGCAGTGAACCGGGCCCGGGGTCTCCCAATACATGGGCGCCTCCCCCACCTGTCTCCTCCGTCACCTGGCTGACTGTGAGTAAGCTCCAGGTGTGGGTTACAGTATGCGCTCCTTGGGGACACTGCCTGGGTCCCATGATTTGGTCCCTTGTTCTGGGACTTCACAGCAGCCTCTGGGCCTCTACCTTCCCCTCCGTCACGTACAAAACTCTGTGTTGTGTCCTTGTTCCGTGTCTGTAAGTTCCGAAGGCTGCTGATGGCGCTGAGGGTGGGTAGCATGGGGTCCTGGCTCATTGATAAGCAGTCTCCCAGTGTCTCCCATAACGCCCTGCAGAGCCACCTTACTACTGGGTAATATGGTGCTGTAGTGAGTGTGTGTGCGTGTGGGTGCGCGCGCGCGTGTGCGTGTGGGTGCGCGCGCGCGTGTGTGTGTGAGAGAGAATGCGTGCGTGCGTATGTGTGTGAGTGAGAGAGAGAGAGTGTGTGACTAAGTGAGTTTCTCTTCTGGCTCATCCCCCCTTTGGAGCTATAAATAAGGATTCACATTGAAACCAAGCCCGTCTAGGAAGCATTTTACAGACACTGTTGTGTTCTTCCTTACTAGAGGTTTGCTTTTCATTCAGAATACTCTCATGTTTATTCTTGGACTTCTTCCTACCAATGTCTCCACAGCCTAGTTTCTGTGGGAGCATGGGGCGGGGTGGTGGGGAGCCTGCATTTTTGTTCACAGAAGCCACAGACCCTAGAATGGCAGGGCTCTGGGAGTGAGGACGTTGAAGCTCGACTATTTTTAGGGAATCTACATTTGTTTTTAACACATGGGGATCTTGTTTCAGAGATCTCTGCTATATATATTTAAAAAAATAAAAAGAAAAGGAAAAAAGGAAAGAAAGAAACAGGAAATGAGAAAGTCAGCAGACAGAGGGTCAGACAAAGTTCCAAAGGCTTCCAACATCAATATTGTTTTTTTTAAGGGAGAAAAAAAGCCAACTTTTTTTTAATGAAAAGAAAACCCTGTTTTATTAACTGATGATAGCTTTATGACAGTTGTGTGATCTGGTCTATAATTTCTAAGTCATTCTTGAATTTGTCCCTCTGGAATCTCTTACAGTTGCTCAGAAACTGAATCTCACAGCATAATTTCCGTGCTGCAAACTGACAGCTGGGGCTCCGGCACATTACGTTCACACGGCCACGCAGCTGTGACATGGCGCACGAGGACATTCCCACACCCTCGTGTCACACCCCCCCGGGCGCTCTGTAACATGATGGTGCAAAAACAAACTAAAATTGCTCTGCTCCCACCACATAAATAATACTTGAACGCTGTCCCGAGAGAGAAGTTGTCGCTCTTTCTCTTTTTGCTCTTCACGTCTTTAACGGGTTCCCTCTAAACAGAACCAAACCCTAGGTATGTCCGGAATGGAACACTGACATCTTGAATTTGAAAAAGAACAATGCGGACATCTTAAGATGTGATTTCCCTAAAACTAAGGACATGGTGAAGAGAGAATCCTCTGAAATGATGAAGTTATACATCGCTAACTGGGAGGTCATTTCTTCTCTTACGGCAGATGAGTGAGTGCTCCCCATGGCAGGGACAAAATTCTACTTAAATAAAACAATTATGGACTCAAAAGAGTCTTGTAAATAAAGAGAAAACACGAACTAGGATTTTACTCTTGCTTCCAAAAATTTATGCAATGAAAATTAATCCTAAGGTTGGAGAAAGCTTTATGCACGAAGATACCCAATGTAATTTTATTTAAAAGAGGGAAACAATCTGATGCCTTTAAGTAAATCATTTGCTTAATGCAATATTGTGCAGCCATTTAAAATAGGGGTACAAAGAATTAATCAAGGCTTCGAAAGTTGTCATGTTCTAATGTTAAATTATAATGTAAAAATTTAAGTACAGTGTGAATGCAAACATTCACAACCCAACTTGAATAGTGAACAGAACAAACATAGATCTACCGCCATTGCAACTTGTTGCTCTTGGGGTATTGGGATTATGGGTGGTTTTTCCTTCTGCTGTGCAGTGTTTACATAGCAGGAAGGTGTGCAGTGTTTGCAGTGAAGGAGAATAACCTTTATTTTTCCAACAAAGAATCATCTTAGCCTAATCTTTTCTTCCACTCATGAACTTGACCATGAAGGGAAGTTAAATGAATGATTTTGGCTACTCATATGCTATATATTATTATCTAGTTATAAAGTTAAAGAGTCCAACTTAATAAGCGAAATATGATAAAAAGACTTCTGCTGTTCAGAATGAAATAATACATAATAATACATGCACTTATTTTTCCAAAGAAGAAAACTCTTATTGGTAGCTTAAATCTAGGGTAACAGATCCATATTGCATGTTCACTGATGGAGAACTTCCTGCCTGGGTTACTTTGCCTGGTGTGGAATATATAGACTGACAAAACAAGTTCAGCCAGAATAATTATAACAAAAATCGTAACAATAATAGCGACAAATCCCCAAAGGCCACTTGTTCTTAAGTAGACAATTTCCAAGCAATGTCTGTACCACTCCTCACTCAATGTCACAAAATCTTTAGAGTTGCTTCCATTTTATAGGAGGAAATCCCTTTATGCAAGTTATCAGGCTTCTAGAAGAATTTCACTTATAGTAACTCTATCTAATTTCTTCTAAATAACACACACAAATGGAATCCAAACACAGGCTGTTACCACGTCATAGAAACAGCCCATATTTGGTTTTGGTAAGTGACCCCATTACAAAGAATTGAGAGTCAGATTGATGAAGAGGTGGGCGCACATGGGAAGACTGCAAGCTTCCAGCAAAATTGGGGAGAATCTTGAGTAACTCCTCCACGTGAAGAATGAATCCTGTCTGAACTTAGCTGCTGTCATGCGAGAGGTCTCATTTCACGAAGCTGAATTGTTCTTTGGAAGTTGGCTGGTTTCAGACGTACGGTTGTGAAATCCTGAACCCAGGCAGCATTTACCTTTTTCTTTAGAAAAAAGTAAGATAGTTAATAATCGCTTACTTATGGTATCGATGATTGTGTGCTTTCATTTGAGATCAACACGGGCGGAGGAAATTGGATTGGAATTTGGTGCAAAGCCTCTCCCAAGAAGATGACCCTGGTTAAGGCGCCCTTTACCCTGATAGTTATGACAATGTGGAGGGAAAGAACAAGCAGGTGCCTTTCGAATGTGTGATTCCCAAATCAATGGGAAGAATAAAAGGGATAGTCTGGGGCAGGGGAGGCTCACGAGAGAGAAGCACCTGGTATCTAGACACATCAATTTCTAAACCACATCTCCCTGAAAAACTCTCTGAGTAAGAAACAACCATTTCTGCTTCATGACTTGTGTGCCCTCTGGACTAAAGGCAGGGGGCTGGATTCTATCATCCACTGAGGTCCCCTTACCCTTGAAGCCCTCCAAAGCTGACCCTGGCTTCTTTCCCTGTCAATGCCACTGCCAAACACCTGGCAGACGCAATGCCCTTAGAGGCCCGTTTGCTGACTTCCAGGATGGGAGAAAATGGCCACACGTGTTTGACAATGTGTGGGAATGCCTTGTTTTTGTTCATCTGACTGTGGCCTAGAAGGGCAGGGATGGCTGGATGATGATGTATTTCCGAACAATCCCAGAAGTCTTTGGTCATGTGGCACTGAGGGGGGGCGGGGGGGTTGTGGTTGTTCTTTTCTTTGTCATTCTGGTGCTCTTGGAGCTTCTTCCAGGTGAAATGGAGCCAGCGGAAGCAGCAGGAAGAGTTAGAACAGGGGCTGCTCCTAGCCACATGTGGAATACGTCCCAATCCTACTTCCCAACATAGATCCAAAGATTTTTAAAGTAGATAAAATAGGCCCCATGTGGGAAAGAATTATTGGACAGCCTGACCCATAAATTCATCCTTTTCCCCAACTCTTCCAGAATGCATCCAAAAGTTGGCAATGCCTGCTCCTTGGGCTTTGCCCGTCAAAATCTCACCCGACTTCCAGACCTAATTCAAATACCCTCTTCTCCTCGAAGCCTTCTGTGATTCCCCACAAGTCAGAAGGAACAGTTTTCTCTTCCATCTGCTCATTTGCATGTCCTCATGAGGACGTGTCCTCATATGGCCTCTCTCATAATCCGGTAACTAGGCATGCTTCACCCCCACTGGGTCACCAGTAAGCTTCTGGATGGAAGTGACAATATGACGTCCACCTCTGAAACCTGCCTGGGGCTCACTGGATCTTGTGAACGAGAAGTCACTCTGGGCTTGTGGACGTTCTGATATAAGGATTAACTTAGCATAGGGGTTTCCAGTGAATTCTTCTAATAATGGACGTTCTCCCGCCGCCCTCCCACAATGGACCTTATAAGTGAGCTGAGGTTTAGCTGCTTCTAAATGGTAGCCTTGCTAGAGCTTGGAGGCCAGACGGAGTAACCACTGGCTGGGAGAAAAGCTGGGCTCTGTGAGGTGAATGCATGCTTTTAGCGCCTTACCTCACCGGTGCACCTCCAGGCTGTGAAAAATTTCCTATTTGATATTGTAAGCTCCCAAAGGGTGTGGACTGCAACTACGCTACTCACTACATAGGCCAGAACCCCATGCATAGGGCCATTTAACAAATACAGTTTCATGATGATCACTCTTAACAGCGTGAGTTTGGGGCACACATGACGTGCCCCAAGGAGGAGAGAGCCAGCCATGGCCCACCAGACACAGCACACAGACTGCCCATAGTAAATAATCTTTGATGGACGTTCCTTCTAGGCCCCACGACCCTGCCCCAGCTTTTGTGGGAAGTAGCAGGAAAAAAGAAGTTATGGTCGAACCTTCTCAGGGTCTGATATAAATCTTCATCCCAGAGTTTGTGGCAAATGAGGCCAGGGTTGAAGAAATATACGTCTAGGCAGGAAAGATTTTAATGAGATTTGCAAAAATCCCCACGGTCAGTCACCAGGAGTCTTCAAGCCACCTACACTTGCTGCCTCTTCACACAGGCTAGCGCAGTACTAAAATGCAAAGTCACTGGTGTGTATGTATTTGAGCTTATTTGTAGGAAGAATGGCATCTGAAAAGAAGTGTCTTGGTCCACGAGTTCAATTCTTTCACCAAAAAAAGCAATTGTAGGGGCCTCTACGTTTCTGCTACAAGTACCTCCATCAAAGTATTCTAAGTTCTGCTTGAAAAAGAAAACTCACCGAAATAAAAATCACATCTACTTCTAGCGCTCAGAAAGGCCATGTCCTCCTGTCTACCCGGCACTTTGGGAACAGTGAGAACACGAGTTTTCTCCTTTGTCTCCTCATAAGTGAGTCCCCTCCAGAAGGAAGCCAAATGGAGGATTCTCTGTCTTCTTCCCGAACATGACATGACTTTAGTGTTGTTTGAGGGCCTTTGTGTTTTACGTGTGAATTTAGAATTCAGAATCTCTGGAAACATTTGTTAACATGGCGGGTAGGAACACAAGAAGCAACCTTCTAATGTATCTCCCCCAACTCCGGGCCCCGGTGTGCTCTGTTGTTCTTCGACAAATACTGTCGTGTCCCCTCTGTGCTGTGTCTCAGCCTGTCAGCTGAGCTCTGAAGTTCTGCTCTGCCCCGTGCTGCGTATTTGTGAGCTCATCTTCTCCTGATGGTAATCCTTCAGACGGGTGTAGTGGACATTCTCTGTAGGCAATCGGTGTCTGAACTCCCTTGCTCTTGGACTGTTTCCCAGCCTGAGGTCCGGGTGGGGGCAGAGATTCACTTCTTCCTTCTGCAGAAGCCGAAAACGTACTTTCCTGGCTTCCTCTTCAGCTAGGACACAGATAAGTTCTTTGGACTCCATCGGGCAGAGGTCCCTGTTCTGGACCTGAATCAGGGAGCTAATGGCACAAAGGGACATGTACTGCCTGGAGCACGTTCTGTTCGAGAGAGCCACACCCAGGTTCCGAAAGCAGAAGAGGCCCCATAGCCAGGGAGCATTGGTGTCAGTGGGGACATCTCCATGGGACCAGTTTGAGGCGTGACTTTGGACATGGATCATGGCTGTGCAGCCTGGGACGCCTACAACTTCTCAAGACCCTTAATACAACCCCTTTCTGTGTAGGTTGCCCAGAGTTGGTGTCTGTTGCTGAAACTAGGAATCTTAACTGAGACTCAGGTACCCATACTAACCCTGCTTACAGTTATAAATTCTGAGGCTAGAGAAGTTAAGTAACTGGCCAAAGGTCTAATAGCTAACAAGAGGTAGACCTTGGATTCAGGGAGAAGTTTGCCTGACTTTAGAGGCCTTGCCTTTCATGTCCACCTCAGTGGACCCCTGGGATATTATGTATCACCACGGAAGTCTCTGGACCTCTCAGGCTTGCAAGAGTGTGCAGGGCACTAGGACAGATGCCCTCAATGCACTCCGGACCTCACACTTCAGAGCACACGAACCTACACTTTCTAGGTCCTGATGTACTATGTAATTTCCTATTACTATCTGGAGAGGTGAGCATCATTACCACCGTTTTATGGCTGAGAAAAGCAAGGCTACATACCTAGGGTTGTTTCTTGCCCAAGGTCACACACACTCAGTTCCAGGTGATTCTAAGACAGTGAGCATCTCCCCCTCTGTTGTCTGTTCACAAATCCTAGATCCACACTGGCCTATAAATTATAAATCTTTTTTAAAAAAGATTTTATTTATTTATTTGTCAGAGAGAGAGAGCACAAGCAGGGGGAGCGGCAGAGGGAGAAGCAGGCTCCCGCTGAGCAAGGAGCCCGATGTGGGACTTGATCCCAGGACGCTGGGATCATGACCTGAGCTGAAGGCAGATGCTTAACTGAATGAGCCACCCAGGCGTCCCAGTTATGGCCCTTTTATCTATCTGCTTCATCTTGCAATAATGTGGGAAATAAGGATGTAATCACTGAAGGTTTGGGGCCAGAGATACTTTCTTTTGTCCTGATTTAATAGTCTTGATCCATCATTTAAGCCCTTTGATAACATGGCCCTATGGCCCCATTGTCCAAGTGGAGACATTTTCTGTTGTCAAACAAAAATTCATTTTCTGTGTATGGCATGCGACAAGATTCCAATTATAGATGTTTTTGCCTTGTGAAAAGCCAATTGTCCAGCACTATTTAATGAAGAGCCCATCCTTTACGTACTGACTTGTCCTGCCCCTTCTGTCATATATCAAGCTCCCATGTAAGTCTCTGGATAGTTAAAGCTATACATTTTGTCCCCCAAATTTTGAAATTTATGTTGATATATAATAATTTATTTTGTTTAATTCTAAATATTTCATAATTTTCATTTGATTTTGACCATGCATTATCTAGAAGTAAGGTTTTTTCATTTGCCAAATGTCTGTATTGGAGATGTGTTTAAATGCATTCTTGAAATTTTCCAAACATCAGAATTTGTGATTGTTTAAGTGCTCTTTTGATTCTGATTTCTAGTTGTTACCCTGGGATATGAGAGGGTGGTCTGTATGATATGGTGCTGCTCTGCGCATTACAGGAATCACTCGCCATGCTAATGAACGCTTGACATGAGGCTAGTCCACATTGAGATACGCTGTATTTCTAAGACTTAGTATGAAAAAGAGGTAGTATTTGGATACATTGGGTAAAATAAAGTATATTATTAAAATGAATTTCACCTGCCTTTCACATTTTTAAATGTGGCCACTAGACATTCTAAAATCACATACATGGTTCACATGATGTTTCCGTTGGACAGCACTGATATAGATTATTTGTTGTTTTTGACACTTTTGGCTTGTGGCTTAGTGTTTGGTCAATTTTGCGACTATTTGGGTGTACGAGAAGGGAATACAGACTCTATTGGCAAGTACAGGGCTCTCTACAAGTTCATTAGCTCAAGCCTGTTCATTAAATTGCTCATCTTTCACATATCCTTACTAACTTTTTGCCTCCTTTGTCTGTCAGTTCTTTTTTTTTTTTTTTTAAAGATTTTATTTATTTATTTGACAGAGAGAGAGATAGCAAGAGCAGGAACACAAGCAGGGGGAGCGGGAGAGGGAGAAGCAGGCTTCCTGCCGAGCAGGGAGCCCGATGTGGGACTCGATCCCGGGACCCTGGGATCATGACCTGAGCCGAAGGCAGACGCTTAACGACTGAGCCACCCAGGTACCCTGTCTGTCAGTTCTAAGAGCAGTATGTTAAAACTGGAAATGTGCATTTATTAATTTCATCTTGCAATTTTGTCCATTTTTGTTTCTCATATTTTGAGGCTGTATTGTGAGGTGCATATGCTATATTTTGAGTCTGTGAGTTGTGGTATCTTTTGGGTGGATTTTTTTCCCCTCTCCATTTCTATATATTTCTGTTCTTTTAGAGGTTATTCAAAAATGTTAACATGCGATCTCTGCAGTTAATCCACATTGTTGCCTCTTGAGAGCCTTCGGCTGCTGTAATTCATGTCAGTACCGGGGTCCCCACCTTGTCCCCCATATGATTGCTTGCCAGCATTTTTATGCCACTGTGTCTTTAACGTTCAGAATTCGACATTGTATCATTGTTTTTAATATAGTTAATGCATATATGTGCCTTTTTAAAAAAATTTTGCCTCTTGCCCCTCTATCCCTCCTTCTGTATTCAATTTTCTTCTTACTGAAGAAAAGCCCTTAGGGCTTCTCTCAGCAAGGGCCTGTGCCTGTTAAACTCTCGATTGTTCATTATCTGAAATATTCTTAAGTTACCTTTAGCCGGATAGAGTTTTCGAATGACTGTTCTTCCAAAGGGAAAGGGAAGCCATCTCTCTGGTAGACAGAATAATGCCCCCCCCCCCAGCCCCCGCCAAAGATGTCCATGTCCACATCCTAATCCCTGGAACCTGTGAATGTATTTTCTATGGCACGGGGACTTTGCAGATACGATTAGGATATTGAGACCAGGAGATGATCCTGATGGTCCAGGGGGGCCCGGTGTCATCACCAGGGTTCCAATAAGAGGAAGGCAGGAGAAGGACAAGGCACAAGGAAATATGATGATGGAAGCAGGGGTGTGTATCTGTGAGTGAGAGTGAGGAAGGGAGGAAGAGCAGGGAAGGAGACGGAGAGACAGAGAAATAAACAGAGAGATGGACAGAGACGGGGAGATTAAAAGATGCTACCCTGCTGGCTTGAAGATGGAGGAGAGGCCACGAGCCATGAAGGCAGGCAGCCTCCAGATGCTAAAAACAGAGAGGAGACACATTCAACCCCAGAACCACCAGTAGGAGCCAGCCAGATGCCTGCTCTTTAACAAGGTGAGACTGATCTTAGACTTCTGACCTCCAGAACTGTCAGGTAAGAAATTTGTGTTGTTTGAGGCCACTGAGTTTATGAGAATTTGTTATAGGAGCCATAGAAAATTAATAAAACTACTACAGACTGTATTATAGTAAAAAGAAAAATGGGCAGATTGAGTTCAACAGAATGAGATCCCAGAGGCTGTAATTAGTGAGTTGATTATCACAAGGTTATTTCAGTTTAAAGATAGTTTTCCATCACCTTCTGACCTTTTATATTTCCTTCCTTCTTTGTTTCTTTCTTTCTTTCCTTCCTTCTTTCTTTCTTTCTTTCAAGTCTGCTCTGTTTGGAGATTTATACTCCACCCCCGCCCAGCACCTCCAAAAATGTCTAGAGTAAAGGAGGGGTTTCATAAATATTTGAGGCATGTGCTGAAAATAGGAATGAATGAATGAATGAATAGTAACTTTCATGTCATTCTAATGATTGTTCCTTGGTAGGTAATGTCTCTTCTCTTTCTGGTTATTTTTAAAAGTTTCTTTGGTATTTCGCTCTGGCCTCTAGTGTGTCTAGGTATGTGGTGGCTCTTTTTTTTATCCTGCTGGACTCAGTTGTTTCCTAACTTGTGGATTTATGTCTTTCCCCAATTTGAGAAAAATTTCCAGCTTTTCACCTGAATCAGCTGAGGAAGAAAGGATTCTTTTCTTGCTATTTAAAATCATCTTTAAAATACCTGCATTATTTTATTTTACTTGGAAAAATGTGGTGTTTTTTTTTTTTTTTTTACTAACTTCATGATCACTGAAGCCGTAGTCGCAACCCCCTGTGACTTTAAAGTGAGCAAACACAATTCTCTGGAACAAGGGAACACATGTAGTTTCCTAAAGCAAACATTCATGGCCTCAAGGTTGCCAAGTCAGCAGTCCTTGGAAATATTAAAAAAAAAAAAAACAAGCAACCAACCAACCAAACAAAAAACCCCCTAAACGTTATAGAAAGGTTCCTTACTTTTCTTAGTAAACAGAGTTTGAGGAAAGTATCTTATAACCTTATTTATCTAAATGAAGACTGATAGCTAACCTAGTATTCAGCTAAGCCAGTATTCAGCTAACCTAGTATTCAGTATAACCTATAATTCCCACTCTCCTGCTGTTCTTCAGTAGCTGCTGATGAACCACGTGTCCTCTAGTTTTCAACTATAATTGTAACAAATGTCCTATTGAAAGTATTCAGGGCTTAGGTGACCAGGTGACTCAGTGGGTTAAGCTTCTGACTCTTGATCTCAGGGTCTGAATTCAAGCCCCACGTTGGGCTCTGCCCTGGATGTGGAGCCTACTTAAAAATAAAAAAAGGAAGAGGGCACCTGGGTGGCTCAGTCAGTTAAGCGTCTGCCTTCAGCTCAGGTCATGATCTCAGGGTCCTGGGATTGAGCCCTGGATTGGGCTCCCTGCTCAGCGGGGAGCCTGCTTCTCCCTCTACCCTTCCCCCTTGCTTGTGATCTCTCTCTCACTCTATCTCAAATAAATAAATAAAATCTTTAAAAAAAAAAGAAAGAAAGAAAATATTCAGGAGTTATGATAATTTAGTTCCACACCCCCATTCTTTCTAATCCCTCTTTCTCAAACTTGTATGCAGGCTGGACTTTGGCTTTTTTTGCTTCATGCTTCTTAAGCTCTCCTTTTTTATTATGTTTTTATTTTCATTTTTAAAATCATTCTGTGCTCCTCTCTAGGTAATTCTCCCAACTCTGTCTCCTAATTTATTAATGATTTCTTTAGCTGTGGCCAATCTGCTTTTAATTTTTAATTTCAGTGCCTACATTATTATTTCTAAAAGTCCTGTTTGGTTTTGTTCAAAATCGTTTAGTTAATTTTGTTGTATCCTATTATTTCATCATGGTTTCTTTTCCTTCCTTTCTTTCTTTAATGATTATAAAGTGTATTGTGATTATCTTAACACATTTGAGCTCTAATTATCCTATTAGTTATGTCTGCTGACTCTCATTGCTTTATCATTTTTTCAGAGGAACTCATCATTAGTAGGGATTTTTTTAAGGGAGCCCAGTGTGCCCTAGATTATTGAAGTATCCTTAGAAAGCAGTTTGCTTCTGTTGGGTGTCCTTCTACATTAAATTTTCAGATTAATATTCCATAACACATTGTGACATAAAATCACACTCAATATTTGTAACTGACCTAGGCTTCAGGTTTCTGTTTTTTACTGGGAGACATTTGAGCTTTCTAACTGATTCCTTTTGTCCCTGGAAAGAGACTTTTGTGTTTGTTTTTGTTTTTTAACAAAGGTACGTTCCTCCTAGGGATTCCTGCTTTATAAAATGCTTTAATTGTTGTTCAACTCATAGAGACGAAGACGTGGGCTTTAAAAGCTCATCCTAACATTTGGTCTCAACAGCGAGATACAGTATTTTTCCAGGTCACCGTGGTAGTGGTCAAAGTAGTTGTCATCTGTCCAATGTTCTTGCTAAGTCTTGAATTTTTTTCTCTGATAATAGGATTATTGATGGTTGCTACAAGAGTGAATAATACATTCCATATGGAGTTTTTGATTTGAATTTAAGGACACATAGGAAAAATTTTGTGTATCTTGGGGCTAGGTTCAAGAGTCTTCTCAGTGTCTTAAGCCCATGACCCAACAGCATAGAGCTTGTGATGCTGGAGAAACGTCAAAGTGTGTAAAGATCTAACATTAACTCTAATATTCTTCTAAGAGCAGTGAAAGAACCACTTCACTCAAAAACTCAAAGCTGGGTTGTTCCCATCCTCCACTGTCTTGGATGTGAGAGGACAGAACTTGAAGGTTCTCTTAAATTCCCTTGCCATGTCTTTCTAGCCCATATACTCCCTAAAGTTCTGAGTAGTCTGCACAAAGCTAAGTCTTTCTTTCTTTCCTTTTTTCTTTTTCTTTTTCTTTTTTTTTGCTTATTAAACAGTGTGTGATTAAAAAGAGTGTGTTTTTTATTGGATTCACCATTTATAAGATCAGATTTTTTTTCTTTTCCTTTTTTCCCCTCCTTCCCTTCCTTCTTTCGTCCCTTCCTTCCTTCCTTCCTTCCTTCCTTCCTTCCTTCCTTCCTTCCTTCTTTCCTTCCTTCCTTCCTTCCTTCCTTTTCTCAATCCTTCCTTTCTGCTCCACTGAAATCCTGAAGGTGATGTGTGGGACTAACTAAATTACTGGTAAAACTGGGAAAGAGGTCATTGGAAATCCCTCTGAACAGCCACACCTTTCCCTAGTTTATATACATTTAGTATTGTATTATGAGACATTTTTTCCTAATTTGTTATTTTACCATGTTTTATAACATCATCCATTTTCAGAAAATGAAAGAAAAAAGTGATTATTCAATTGAGCAGTGCCCCTATGACTCCTGCTATTTGTTTCAAAGAGCAACAGTTTAATAAAGTAGTAATACCAGAAACTAAGTACATTGGCTTTCACTTTTCCTAGCTAAATGTAAATACCCTTACTCTGATTATAACAGAGAGGTCATTCCTAAGGAATTACTAACCTTTAAATGATATGAGATAATTATTCTCAAGAGAATCAAACAAATTTGTAAGACAAATATAGTTGAAATTTCAGACATCAATCTCTTTTTTACCATAGCCTGGGAACAAGGGAACTCTGAAATATAATTTTACCCCAAGGTCCAACAAATAGAGTGCATGAAAATGATTTCCCGCCTGCCAAAGAAGAAAAAAAAAGGAAGAGAGAGAGAGGGGGGAAAAAAAAAAACAAAACCTTTATTTTGGTACATAGCCTAATACTTGTGCAGGGTGTTTTTTTGTTTAAATAATAAAAATTCCCTGGAGGAGAAAAATCATTCTCTTCCAAATGAAGGATTGTAAAAATAAATTCAGTATGTATTTTAGGAACCATTTGCTCTATTCTAGTCAACCATTCTGACTTAGTGTTGCGTCATTTCAATGTCTACCCAGTAGGATATTGGCCTGGGCTTCTCGCTTAGAGTAGTGTTTGGCTTGTTGGGTCTCTCTCAATTTCCCACTAAAACCTACATGAAGACATTGGAGGGGGCGTGAAACACAGCCCATTGTGGAAGAGTAGAACACACGGTCAGCCCACAGACCAAATCTGAAAGGATTTTCCTTTAGACTCAAGACCAATTATCCTAGATTTAAAAATGAATAGTCTACCTCTCTGAACGGTGGTTGTGGAAAGAGAAAAAAAAAGAAATCTCCCTTGGTACCCACCTCAAAATCTTGGAAGCAACCCATTCACAGTAGAATTTCCCAAACTGGAGCATCTAGGAGCTTAATCCCTAAGGTATGTTCCTTCTAGAAAAGGGCACGTAGTCAAACGTTTGGGCACTTCTGCAGAATAGATCTCTTTTTGGAGATTTAGAAAGTATGTGAGCGATATTAAGTTTATGAGAATTCTTGCAAATTAAAACTTATTTAATTATGTTTAACTTGGAATTTCTGAAATGCATTTTTTCCACACTATTTTTTCCTATGTAATAAAACCTGTTAACATCCTGTAACTGACTATGCTTTGGGAATGCTACCTGGATACCTAGGTACATAGATTGTGCTTTTCAAGTGTCAGAACAGTATTCCCCTTTCTCTCATCTCTTTTTATGTCAAGTTGGAGACAAAATTCTTTTAAAATAACTGCATAGGTATCAGGGCTAGGGGATATTGTGGTAGAAAAAAGCCTGAAGAACAGAGTAGACAATGATACAAATAAAGCAGTATGTAGTGAAGATGAGGAGTAGTAAATTATAGAAGGAATTTAAAGGGTCACATATTTGAATGTTCAGCAAATACAATTTAAATGCAAATAACAAGGAAAAAAATGTTAGCTAAGCAAGTTATTCTAAAGTTCATATGGAAAAATGGACGAGAAAGAATTGCCAGAAAAATCCCAAAAAGAAGCACAGAAGGAGAATTAGCCTAGCAGTTTGGCCTTTGTATTGTAAATACAGCATGTTAAAGCAAGGTCATTTGGGCACATAGATTGCTCTCGGTGGAAGAAAATAGAAGATCCAGGAGTTCCCAGATGAAAACACATAAAGGAATCCAGTATATGAAAAAGTAGCCTCTTAAATTAGTGGGAAGGAATACCACTTAATGCTTGTACAGCGAGGACTATGTGCCAGGGGATGTCTAAGCACTTCACTCACATTGGATTACTTGATCCCTACAACCACCCTCTGAACAAAGTAATGTCATTAACCTCAGTTTATACCATACCTGAGGATGGCAAGGAAGTCGAGTTTGAATTCAAACCCAGCTTACAAATCCTTTGCTTTATTTTTTTTCTAATTTTTATTTAAAAAAAATTTTTTTAGTGAGCTCTATGCCCATTGTGGGGCTCGAACTCACAACCCCGAGATCAAGAGTTCATGTTCTACCGACTGAGCCAGCCAAGCGCCCCACAAATCTTGTACTTTAAACTCTTACACTCATCAAACTGTTATGTAAAAATGTTCATCAAATAATTACTCTTAAATGAAAAAATCCTTGAAAATATAGATACAGGAAGACCTCAAATTGTATATTTTCATGCAACGGTGTATTAACTTATGTGTATATAAATATGGAAATAGGCAGAAGGAAAAGCACCAACCATGGTTAGTAGTTTGGGAATTATAGCTTAGCTTAACTTTTTTTAAAGATTTTATTTATTTATTTGAGAGAGAGAGAGCATGGGGAGGGGCAGAGGGAGAGGGAGAAGCAGACTCCCCACTGAGCAGAGAGCTCAACATGGTACTCGATCCCAGGACCCCAAGATCATGACCTGAGATGAAGGCAGCCGATTAACTGACTGAGCCACCCAGCCCCCCCAAGCTTAATTTTTAAAAATTTTTATTTTGATATCATTTCCTGATTTCTTATAGTGACATTGCTTTTAGGATTGGGAAGCTTAGAGATATTAAGAAATGAAACAAAACAAGATTTGGACAGAAAATAATATGATTCTGTAGTATAAGATATAAAATAATATGCAATTAAAATACGTATATTTTGCTTTTGGCTTAGACTGCAAAATTGGCATTCGTTTTTGGATAAAGTGTGAAACTTAAAAAAAGGTGGCGCTTGACGAAGACCCCAAGCTATTCCTAGGCCCTTGGTTCCTCTCGGCTGCCATTCTCGAGAAAGAGTTTGAGAAGCACCGGGGTAAGGCTAAGAATGGTGGAGTGACGTATCAAGGGTGTTAAAAAATAATGATTATGATCCCAAAACTCTTTTGACTAATAATATCAAACTATTAAGATATCTGTAACAAAAGAATAATCGTAGCTGCCATCTTCTGAGGTGTGTTTCAGGACACCCAGATTTCACCCAGCCAAACAACTTGTATCAGTAAAAACAGAATGACTGATGCTCTGCCCGCCATCGGGGACCATGCCCGCCATTCTCACGTGGCCACTGGTGAGCAGAAGAGATGGTATAAGCTGGGCCTTTGCTTTAGGACCTGCCCCAAATCAGGATTGATGTTCCTCTCTAGCTTGACTGTGTTTGGGCTCTGCATTGCACGAGAAAGAACTTGCAGGAGATCGAGAGACACAGAGACGCGAGGCAAAGGGTTTCACCTGCTCTATTTCATAGTAAATGCCATGTCCAAGTAATACTTAGTTATTACCCCACTATTTTTGGTCGTCTGGCCGAAAGCAAACCTCCCTAGGGCCTGAGTCCATGTCTGAGTGAAGGCAGGAGGTGGGAGGTACCTGATGTCTACAGATGAATGTATGTTTCAAAGTTCCTCCCACACCTCCCGCACCTGACCAGAGGAGAGAACCCTGGTTACTTTGATAACCACTCTGGGGCATTAGAGACATGGTGACTCCGTGATGAAATCAATTTAGAGCTTCCCACGACTCAATCCCGTTAGACCTTTGGGCAAGTCCACTCCCATGAAATACTCTTAGACTTTAAACTAGAGGGCATGCCTCTCCATACATAGATGGGGAAATAAACATTCTCTCGAGCAAGCCCGTGAGAATTCTAAAAACAGCCTGCGATTTCAGGCTGTGAGTTTCCCTTCGGTGCAAACCCGCAGATATCTTCCATAGAGAAAAGCCCTCCTGCCGTATTTCACTTAGTAAAAATTGCCGCCACAGGGTATTCTCCTTTCCAATGAGGAATATTGCATTGCACGTCTGATGCTATCCAAGCAACTTCCAGTCCCCTTTGGGGATTTTCCTGAAAATCAGCCTTCCTTTTTAAATAACACACCTCCATAGGAGTTGTAGGTTCGGTCCCATGTCAGTAAATGGGTCCCTGATAGCCCTCCATGGCAAACGACTTATCCCCAAAGAAAAATGCTGCCTTGTGAGCATGTTTTATCGAGGCTAAGAGTCAAGTCATAAAATATCAGCCCTCACATCTGAGTGCCTGTTTGCTAAAACACTATTTGTACATAAATATTTGTCTTTTCTTTGCAGGGGCGTATTTGCTTGCGTATTCAAGTAGACCATATGCATAAATCTAAAATGTCCAAAGTGTTATAGTGGGAGTGTAGATTAGGGGCTGATTATTTTGAGTGCTGGTTTTTCAAATATATTATACAGCCCTTGCTTTATCTAAAGAATACATACAAAAAACAGTTCTCACGTCGAGAAATCATGTACAGCTCTAAGTACTAAAAGATGACAGACCATACGGCTCTTTTACTGTTTTTGGAACTTTATGCCCTTAAATGAATCTTTATGTGTCTGTGTTAGGTTGGAGACTTATGAAAGAGAACAATTAGCTTCTGTTCACTTGATATCATAAAAGCGTTATGGCGAATTAAAACTAACATGTACATATGTGCATTAAGCCCTTTAAAATAGCACATGCTCAAATCATGAGAGGTCCTAAAGAAGTCGTATGTGTTCTTCTGTCCCTCGATCTGTTAGCTCACACGGCCTCTGAGTCTCTGGGGTTTTTCCCAATGCAAGTTATAAAATTGTCTTCTCTTTCAATTACTAAAGAACATAATCACGCTTGCTTCTTGACTTCCACGAGGTACAGCATATGCATCTCCCAAGTCGAAATGTGTCTTCTGATTGCTTTGGGTGAACCCACAGTGACTTCTCGAAGCAAGCGCAGAAGGGTGGGGGTGTTTCCACTCTCATTTCATTTTTTTCTCTGGGGCGTCTGTAAAGTGAAGCCGTTTCCCTCAGAAACTCCTACCATTGCTGAGGCACCAAGATAGTTTATGAAAATGATCAAGTAGATGGAAATAAATCTATACTGTGCTTTCATAAGGAAAGATACAAGCAGTCTTGTCAAGGGGGTGTTTGAACGGATTCATTCATTATGCTCCTTTCTGTCAGGTGTTGATAACAGGCTCATTACACTTAAGTCTGAGCTTAAACTTGGAAGGCCATATTTGAAAAGAAGGTGCTGAAAGCAATTCTGAAACCTCTTTATGTCTCTGCTAAAAATAATTAAATGGAAGAGAAGAAAAGAAACGCCGTCACCTCTGTGTCAAATCGGCTCACTGTGGGCTCTGACAAAGAATGGAAACCGGAAAGAAAGGGCTGGGGAGCCCTTGAGAGTGAAATAAATTTGGTGTCCGTTCCTTCTGCACCCCTTCGCGGGGATGTTGATAGAAATTGCATGTGAGATTCTAATGACTAAATGTGAGCTGTCTCCAGCTTTCTACAGGAGAGCTGTGTGAAACCCGTTTACACATAAAGGTCTGTAAATTCAAAAGAAATTTCAGAAGATTTGGAGTTGATGTTTGGGGCCTGGAAAATGAAGGGAGAACTTTAGGATAAGAAACCACGTCGCTGTTACTGTTCACTTCCAAATGGTTTGGAACATAAAAAAATGATACCGTGTGTGATTAAACAGGAAGAATTCCTCACAGAGCATAGCAAATTGTATCTAAAGAGGTGATGGTACTGAAAAGATAATAATATTCTGGAAAAGACAAAACCGTAGGGGCAGACCCAGATCGGAGGTTGCCAGGCGTTGAAGTGAAGGAAGGGCTTGACTCCAAGTACTTGGACGGTGGTTGTGGTTGCAGACTGGGCGTTTCTCAGAACCCACTGACTTGTGCACCCAGAAGAGTGAATTGTACTGCGTGTAAATCAGCAAAAAAGTTGATATTAAACAAGAAGCACCCTAGCCGAGAGTAGTTTTAAGTTAACATCAAGGAGCACAAGTTCATTACTACTTCCTTTTTTAACCTTCTGACATGGTTTCTGATTCAAGGCAAGAAGAGGAAAGAAAGGCAAGTTGGAGGGAAACTACTTTGTGCCTCTAGCTTAGTTAACCCTGGGTCATCAGGAGAGTTTTTAAATTGTTCGTGTGAGGAAAGTGAAGTATTTTAAAGGTAAGGAAAAGAAATATAACAAACACTGGAATAGTCACCAGAACTAAGAAACGTTAACATCTGTCACTTTTGCATCAGATGGTTCTATGTAAGAAAGATAGAACTTTCTAGATAAAGGGGAGGTCCCGTTTATGCAGTCCTGGAAATCTGCACAGTTGATGTCACTACCAGGCTGGTGGGATCAGGGAACCTGGCTGCCTGTGACCCACATCCGCTTTTTCCAACTTTCTCATCCCCTTTTTGCCAGAAACTCTAGCAATCGAGTCAGTCCAAGGCAGAGGGAAATACCAAGCCACAGCAGGGCTGCACTTAACAGGATTAATAAAGGTTTTAGCTCTAACGAGTATCAGGCCGAAGAGACCACAAGAGAAAACAAATTTGGTGCTAATGCCGAATCTGCCATGTTAATTTAAAAGAAATTAACTGTAGATGGCTTTTCAAATTGCAAAAACTGCCCGAGCTGTCCAAATGTCCCCACTCCCTTTCTACTACATGCCCGGCTCTGACAAGAAAATTGCCAGTCTTAATCCAAAAGAAAGCAATTACCAGGGATGTGTCATATTTACAGTCTGCCCTCGGTTACAGGAATAACTGGCCTGCAGCATTGAGAAAGTCATTCACAATTGCTTTCTTAAACGTTTTGCGGAATTACTGGAGCCCCAGACGAGTATATTAGCCTAACGAGTTTAATATGAGTCTATTTGGATAAGCACCGGGCTCTGTGACCATGGAGGCTGATGTCATCTTGCCATCAGCCGCGTGTACTGCTGGATTTTCCCCCGAGACCATCAAGAATAAGAATTGTTTCTTCAGCCCAAATTCTCTTAAGTGGCACTGGAGACCCTTTACAACCAGATTCCAACGTTGAGCTCCTCTTTTTCACTACCCTCAATAGGAACCTTTTCATCTGGCCAGATTTGCATGCCTGAAATGCATCCTTTGTACTGCCCACCCCCCTCCTTGGTCTTTTTTCAACTTTCACTCTCTTAGGGACTCATGGCTTCCAATGTCATCCACATGTCTGTAACTCCCCAAATTGTATCTGCACCTGTCTCCTGGACTCCAAAGGCATGTACCCGATTGCCTTCTTGACACCTCTGCTCCCATGTCCAATGTCTCGTTAGTGAAAGTGTGATTCTCACATCAACACCATTGCGTTACCGGGGAGCTTACCGGGTTAGAGACGCAGGATCGTGGGCTCTGTCTTCGACCGACTGAATCAGATCCTGCATTATAACAAGATCCCCAGATTCGTATGCACATTAAAGTTTGAGAAGCACTGGCCTGTATCATGATTAAGGATTGTTTATATTCTACCCTTGTGATGTTATTTATTTTAGGTAACGATCCTAGCAGATTTTAAACATTGCATGGTTTGAGACCAAGACTCATTTTGCTTTTTACTTCTAGCAGCTAGCCGAGGAGACCCTAGCAAAGTAGATACACAATGTGTGCAATTACACTGAAATGCAAATGGGCAAATTTGCATGAAAGACTCTCACATTTGCGTCTGGGATGGAGGAAAGCTAACTGGCTCGCGTTATCTGCCCTTGACTGCCGGAAGCATCATTGCTTATCACTGTGGATTCGTTAGCTTGCAAGTGGCACTTTGTGGCTGGTTCTAGAATGGGCTGTATGAAGTTTTCCGATGTCAATTGAGTAATGCTTTTATAAGAAGTTACTGCAAAGTGTTGCCGCAACAATCTCACCCCTTCTCTGGCTTATTCACAATTTGAATTTGTCCACGGAGCCAATTAGAGCGACCGCCCCATTTGTCCTGCTCTAACCTGGACATCTATACAATAATTGGGGCATGTCTGAGGCTTTTCCTTAAAATATGTGTTTACCAACATGGGCCTGGGCTTCTGCAGATCACACTGGGCCTGTGTTCTTCAGCAGAACAGACGAATATTCCGCATGTCACTATTCAGTTTCCCCATTTTGTTTTTATATCTGATACTTATTTAAGAGGATTTCGTGGGACGGCCAGGATTTGTGAAAATCAATGGGTAGCGAATTTACCTCTCAGACAACCTCGGGATGGCCTTCACTTACATCAGGAACTGAAATGGGGCAATGAATCTCCTAGCTATGGGCCCCTAAGGTCCGAGAACCCAGAAGGTGGGGCTTCAGGCCTCCCAGCGCTGGGGCAGAGGGAAATCATTTAGTGATATGTCACCAGGGAAAGGAAGGCTGACTTTGAAACAAAACTTCTGTACTAATGAATACTAGCATCAGCTTTTTTTTTTTTTGAAGTTTGTTTAGGTTCCAGTGTTTATTGTCCAGACAAATAAGGTCTCCAGCTAAAACATTATGCCTTATTCTTCAGCTCATTCTCTGTCTGTCTTGCTATGTTTTACTTTGGAGCAGAGGTTCCCAAATATGCTTGAAGTTAAGAACCACCTGAGGAGCTTGTTAATTCCTGAGACCCACCCCGGACCTAAGGAAGGTTTCCCCAGGGACTACCCAGGAACGAGCATTTAAAATCAGCTCTCTCCGGATGATTCTTAATGGAATTACTTTCTCTTAAGTCTTTACGTTTGTAAGTACTTTTCCTGAGGCAAATTAGAAAAGCTCCTGTTTATTCACTTATTCAAAAATCGTTTGAGTAATTTCTGGATCCTGGGTCCTGTGGTAAACCCTGGAAAAACAAAGAGGAATAAAATCCAATCCCTGCCTTCAAGGAGGTCAACTCAGAAGGGAGACAAGACACACATAAGATGCACAGTACAGAATGTAGGGGGAACCATGTAGTACCTAGACAGATCCAACCCTACATTTGTGTCTGTTGGAAAGAAATAATAATCCTACACATTCTTAAATAGAGCCAAAAACAAAATTTTCATGGAATTAGCCTGTCAGCCCTTCCACATTAAAATGAGGGATTTTTAAAAATTTATTTTTATATTTATTTTTACATTTATTTATTTATTTATTTTAGCTAGAGCCAAAAGAAGTTTGTAGCTTGCCCGGTACCTGGCACGAAATTGGCGCTGAATAAATATTTATTGAACAAATTAATGAATCGGAATCCCACAAAATTACACCCGCACAGCAAAGCAAAGCGAGTCTTCCAAACTAACCATAAGTGAATAGGACCCGTAGGGCCTCAGGGTGCTTTCCAAGAGTTCCCATGAGGGGATTCTGAGTGCTCGCTCTGTCCTCTATGTCCCAACACTGTCAGATACCTTGGTTGCCATAGAATGAACTGGTATATCCTTCCAGTGAGCCCCTTTGTTCTGTTACCAGCAGACAGGAATGGCTCTTACCCAGGGCTTCTGCCTTTTTTGTTTCTTGCTATCCCCTTTTTCTTCCAAACGCAAACTATTTCGTATGAATGTTATTTTTTCCAAGCAGGGCATAATGTCTAATATTGGGCTTTGTACCAGGGGAATACCTTACTAAACAGAGCCTAGTGCTGAATATTTTTTAGGCCTAGATTTCATTTTCCTGGAAAGAATTTCTATTCTGCTCTGGAGGGACTTTAGGTTGAAAGCCTTCTTGACAAAAATAAATACATAAGTAATAAAATAAATCTAACATTAGTTGCTGTGCTATCTACATTCCCATATAAAGAACCCCAATGGAACCAGAAATGAACACAAGAATATTTGTGTCCTGTCGTATTCTCCCAATTTTTCTAAATAACTGTGTCATAATTATAACTGGAAAGCAATTAAAAGGACCACAGACCACTCCATGGGCAGATTTGAAGAAAGTGAGATGTAGGTAGAGTGGTTCGCAATTAAAGGTTTCTTCCCGTGTCTGAGGGAATCTGGCTGCATTACTCATGAGGCTTGTGAACCCGTATTTCTGAAGCAGGGATCTTCACACCCAACAGTTGTGCCTCGGCTCTCGGGGAAATCATGATAAATTGCTGTAGTCGGAGTCACGGAGTGCTGGCTGTTAATGTCGCTGTGGTGAATCACCCTTCTCGTGTCTGAGGTCCCAAGGTTTCCCTGACGGAGTCAGACCTTCCAACAGGAACACTATCAGCCTGCAAAAGAAGTATTTTCCCAGGCTGTGTGGTCACCATATGTATTCCCCTTATTTCTGAATAGCAAAGAAAACCAAAATAAGGGGCGCCTGGGTGGCTCAGTCGGTTAAGCATCTGCTTTCAGCCCAGGGTCCTGGGATCAAGCCCCGCATCAGGCTCCTTGCTCAGCGGGGAGCCTACTTCTCCTTCTCCCTCTGCCCCTGCTCGTGTTCTCTCTCGCTCACTCTCTCTCTCAAATAAACATCTTAAAATAAATAAATAAATTTATCTTTAAGAAAAAGAAAACCGAAATAATTTTCGGTTGAAGGAATGAAATATTGATGATGAGGAGGATGATGAGGATGAGGATGATGAGGATGAGGATGATGATAGTGGCTGGCATGAGGTAAATGTGGCCCAGCATTGTGCTAAGTGCCACACATTCATTATATCACAAAATCTCCGTGACATTGTGCAAAAGAAGCAAGACACAACCGAGTATGATTCTGTACTTTATACAAAGTTCTAGAACAGGCACAAGTAACCTGGAGTGGTGAGAATCAGATCGGCGGTTGTCTGGGTGGGAAGTGAGGCAGGCCTGCAGTAGGGCTTCTGAGGGGTCTGTTGAGGGGGATGAAAGTGTTCCATGTCTCGGCTGGGGGGGCTTGTTACACGCATGTATTCGTTGCAACATCAGGCATCCACAGTTTGCTGGTGCACTTTCTGCTTTGAGGATCTCACACTTTTTATAAGCGTCATTCTCAGCCTTTTTTTTTTAAGATTTTATTTATTTAGTTAGAGAGCAGGGGGAGGAGCAGAGAGAGAGAGACTCTCAAACAGACTCTGTGCTGAGCGCAGAGCCCACTGCAGGACTCAGTCCCACCACCCTGAGTTCATGACCTGAGCCAAAACCAAGAGTCGGACACTTAACCGACTGAGCCACCCAAGCGCCGCTCAGCTTTTATTTTTGCATAAGACCCACCTGAAATGCTTGATGAAGACACAGATCTGGGGGCTCTTCCCAGCATGACAAAACAGGACTCCCTGGGACTGGGACCCTGAAACCGGGCGCTGTAAACCCTGCCCCCAGCTGCTCTGAAGCAGAAATCCTGGGTGTGCACCACCTTGCTAACCAACATCAGTCCGGTTCCCTGCCTGTGGCTGGGTAGGCTGAGGACCAGATGCGTCTATCGATGGTTCTACAGAAATCCGTCCCTGCTTCCAGAAAAAAATCATTCAGAGCACCTGAGAGTGGTAGGTGTCTGCATTTTTATATTCGAAGGAAAGAGTTTTACCGAAAGCCAAACAGAAAGATCACTGCTGTGTGTGGAAGTGACCAGTAATCTCTAGGCCTTTTCCTGAGTAGTGCCTCTTGCCACTTCGTTTTATTATTACTCTTCTTGTCATGCATGCCCTAATGATGCTTTTTGTTTACCTGGGGTAACTGGTTTTTAATTGATTTTTTAATAAAGGTATTTCTTGCTCTCTTTCACTCTGATTAAGAACCATAGCATGATCTCATCAGGCCTGGACAAGTATTGATGGGCTGGCGTATCATGGGGCTAATAAAGAGTGTAATCCAGTATTTAGTGACACATAAAAACTCGCTCATGAAAGATACAGGGGGTAGAGCATAATATAAATGTCATTCTAGAAACAGTGATACTAGGGTGTACATGTCCAGACATTAGTGATTTCATTAATGCAATAAGACAGGTCTCTCCCAGGGATAAGAGGTGGTGAGTGGGCATGGGTGGGGGGGGGATTGGTCAGAAGGAACGCAAAGGGGAAGCCGGCCCAGAACCAACAGCGAGGCCTGTAGGTCTCTAGGTTGTTCTGGATAATTTGTGGCAATCTAATAAAATGCTTCTGATGAATAGGAAAAGAACTTAATTCAACTCTTCATTTACCCATCTTCACCTTTTCTTTTCCCCAAACTGCTGTTTAAAATATTTCAGAAGGAATGAGGTATTGAAAGCCAGAAGGGCTTTTGGATTTTTCTTCTTTTACTCATTAAATTTTTTTTAAAGATTTTATTTATTTATTTGACAGAGAGAGAGAGAGACAGCGAGAGAGGGAACACAAGCAGGGGGAGTGGGAGAGGGAGAAGCAGGCTTCCCGCTGAGCAGGGAGCCCGATGCGGGGCTCGATCCTGGGACCCTGGGATCATGACCTGAGCCGAAGGCAGATGCTTAACGACTTAGCCACCCAGGCGCCCCTACTCATTAAATCCTTAAATTCAAGTGATCTACTCTACTTCTTGGATTACTGAGGGGGAGAAGGATTGAGAGTTGTGAGAGAAATGACATGGGTCATCCCAGCTACAGCTCCTGGATCCCATTTCAATTAGTGAGTTTTTTATACGGAGAAAAGAAAACTGACCAGAATTAGCACAGAGAGTCCCCGCATCACCATGAAATGACTGCCTGGTTTTGGAGAGTCTAGGAAACTCCTCTAGGCCAACAGGCGGGAGAGATTTTGAAGCTTTATTCCCAGATTAAAAACGTGGTTATTCTGTGGCTAAAATTAACAAGTCAGGAAACGACAGATGTTGGCGGGGATGCGGAGAAAGGGGAACCCTCCTACACTGTTGGTGGGATTGCAAGCTGGTGCAGCCACTCTGGAAAACTGTATGGAGGTTCCTCAAAAAGTTGAAAATAGAGCTACCATATGATCCAGCAATTGCACTACTGGGTATTTACCCCAAAGATACAAAAGTAGGGATTCGAAGGGGTAC
>NC_138375.1:123779987-123822651 GCF_054177405.1 Leptonychotes weddellii | reverse complement strand
TTTCCTCCAGAAAGAAACTGGCTGAAGACATGGGCTATATGGGAAAGCTTGCCCATACACACTCACATTCACACACCCTCAGCTTTCAGAGAAGCAAATATGTGACAACTTTTCCAAAGAGTACATTCTGAAAGTTATTTTAATAGTTTGATTTGTTAAAAATCAACCGAGAAAAACCACTTTCAAGACAACAGAACATAATTTTCTTTTAACATCTGCCTCTCCTTTCTCATTATCCCTTGACTTCATTAGTTTCAAGGGATTCTGTGTGAAGCAGGTGAGGACAAGCCCCAGGGGAATCTGGATTATTACCATTAATGCAACTATGTAACTCCATCTGCACCCACGGGCTCTCAAGGCTTGGGGGAGTGCATGTGTTGTCCTGCAAAATTGGAACGATATTGTGAGTTGCCTTAAGGAGCATGGATCTTAGTCGGTTTACTATTGGCCGGGTTATGGACAGTCTACCTACAATATCCTGTAACTCATTCAGTCGCTTAACAATTATTATCATGCGCACCCTTTTCGTGTTTCAATGTCTCACTGACACTTCGCTCCTTCAGTTTCTGTTTTGTTTTGCAACTGGAAGCCCAGAAACAGTTTTAAGAATAACTTCCAAATGGAAAGTACAAAATGAGAAAATGGGTCCCAGATGATGAATCATCTGTAAATATAATTAAGCCATTGATAAAGATTTGATTTATTTTCACCCTCTCCCTCTGACCTGAACGTGACCAAATAAAAATGAGGTGGGAGGTTCAAACAGTAATACGTGTTTGCTGAATAAATTTAGAAATAAGGAAATAAGTAATAAAATAGAAAGTAGAAATCACGGAGAGCCCTATCATGTCCTCCCAGAGATAAGGGGATGCTAACATTCTTTTGTGTGGAATTTTGCAAAAATGAAATCAAGATACATGAACGGTTTGGGAACCTGCTGATTTTGTATTTATGTCCTGAGCCTCATTTCCTTTGATGTCATTTGAATACAGATGGGCAGCTGAGCAATGATCTTTCTTCCATTCTGTGTAAGTGACCACTCTCTTTGGCCCGTGTCTTCTCTGGGCATGCTTTTCCTATGTCAGAAGAGAATAATAGTAATAGCCAACATTTACTGAGCACTTATTATGTGCTAGGCCCTTTAATAGAGTATCCCTTGTGATCTTCAGAGCAACCCCAGGAGACCCATTTTACAGATGAGGAAAACCAAGGCACAAAGACGTTCGGAGCATACGGCTAATACATGGCAAAGCCAAGGCTGGAACCTAGGTGGTCTGACTCCATGATCACAGGCACTCCCCCCACTGCCTGAAGATGTGTCCAGATCTGTCAGATTTGAACAGGATTCAAAATCTTGGAACTCAGGGTGCCTGGGTGGCTCAGTCGTTGGGCGTCTGCCTTCGGCTCAGGTCATGATCCCAGGGTCCTGGGATCGAGTCCCACATCGGGCTCCCTGCTCGGCAGGAAGCCTGCTTCTCGCCCTCCCACTCTCCCTGCTGTGTTCCTGCTCTCGCTGTCTCTGTCTCTGTCGAATAAATAAATAAAATCTTTAAAAAAAAAAAAAATCTTGGAACTCAGTTGTGAGGCTGGTGGACACCTTGGGCATCATCTGTTCTGCCTTCTTGGTTTTCGTTGAGTAACTTGGAGTCACCTTCTGTTCTTCTTTCTAGTCCACCATGCAGTCTTCTTGCCATCGTGCTTTATTTTTCCTTCTCAAACCTCGGAGACTTGAGTGTTTAGGGACATGAAAGATTAATAACCCTGGTCTGGACCAGGCTGAGTGTGGGCCGGCCTTGTGAGAACTTTTCCCACACTTCGGTGCCAGCAGGTCTCAGGCCTGAAGTGCACACACCCCTGTTATGTTTTCTAGCCGTGGGCCTCTCTGGAACCAACCAGACCCACTGTGAACAGACTGCGCCGTGGCTTTGAGGGAGAGACCCATGGGATGTGGCTCCCTGGCTCGCTGGGGAGCCAGCCCTGGATGTCTTTACCTTCCTTCTAAAATGGGTGTCAGACCAGAGACACGCTGGAACCTTACCAAGCTGACACTTTAATCTATGTAACTAAATCCATCGGTGAAATACAAATACTGTCTACATCATTTTTCCTTTCCTTGTCAGTTATGAGCAGCCAGGAAAAGTTTGTCTCCAGGAATTCACTTCCCCCAGGACCTTTTTGAGTACTGTAGAGTTCAGTAAGAAAAATGTGGGGGCCTGTCTCTGGGTCCAGAGCTCAGTGAGTAAGCTCGGTGACTGTGGACGTGTGGCTTCTCCCCGGACCCATCCTTCATTGATAAACCAACTGGCTTGGCTCAAATGTGTTCTAAATCTCTTCCAACCTAATTTATTAAGTGTGCATTTATTCATGTACTTAAGAATATTTTTAGGGGCGCCTGGGTGGCTCAGTCGGTTGAGCATCTGACGGTTGGTTTCGGCTCAGGTTGTGATCTTGAGGTCACGGGATCGAGCCCCGCATGGCGCTCTGTGCTCAGTGCGGAGTCTGCTTCAGATTCTCTCTCCCTCTCCCTCTCCTTCCCACTCTCTCTCTCTCAAATAAATACATTCTTTAAAGATTTTATTTATAGAGAGAGCACAAGCAGGGGGAGCAGCAGAGGGAGAAGCAGACTCCCTGCTGAGTAAGGAACCCGACATGGGGCTCGATCCCACGACCCCAGAATCATGACCTGAGCTAAGGCAGATGCTTAACCAACTGAGCCACCCAGGCGTCCCAAAAAATAAAATCTTAAAAAGAATATTTTTAAAGTAGCGAGCCTGTGCTCAGTGCTTGGGATAAAGCGGTTGACCAGCAGACACATAATCAATCCATCTCAGGTGTGCTAAGCGCCACCAATGAAAAATACAGGGAGATAGAGTATGTGATGGGGCCCAGCCTCAGGCGAGAGGCCAGGCATGGCCATTGGGAGGAAGTGAATTTTAGCTGAGACCTGAAGGATGTAAGGGCATCAGCCAGCTGACGAAGGAAGAAAGGAGCTCTGTGGCAGAGAGCAGGTCAGGTTTGGATCGCCCTGCGCCAGGCAGGATATAGAAGCATTCAAGGAAATGAAAGAGCCCCAGTGAGCCTGGACTGTAATCAGTGAAGGGCATGTCCTGCAACTAACATCCCAACTCCTTGCCTGATTGTGGCTGTGAGGCTCTGCCTACCTCCCCAGCCTCAGCTCGTGGGACTTCACCTGTGACTTCTTCAGCCACATGGATCCTCTTTTCCTTTCCCGTATCACCGACGCGAGCCTCAAGGCCTTGCAGGCACTAAGACACCCTTCCTTGGGCTCTCACTATGCCCAGGACCCCCTCATCCTTCTGCAAGCAGCCTAACTGTGACCTCTTCCCAGAGACCCATCGTCATCACCCCATCTCAAGGAGGTCCCGTCCTCCCACTCCATCAGTGTCTGTCTCTGAACCTGTTCACTTCGGTCCTAGCCCTTGTGGTCAAGGTTATTGTGTTGACTCATTCATTCCCCAAGGGCAGGAACCATATCCTCCTTTGTCTTCTCATTACATGTTTGGGGTATGAAGGAGGCTGGAGTGCGGACAGATCAGAAAAAGCCTTACAGAGCTGAGTGAGGAGCTCGGGCTTCAGCCTGTGAGCAAAGGCATGTATTCGCGGGTCTCGCGGAGGATGTGATCCTATCTCTGTGCTGCGTGTGTAGGAGTACTTTGTGCAGACGAGATGGGAACGAGGCACCAGAAGGTCGAGGGAAACCAGGTGAGCCAGTTGCCATAGTGTGTTTAAGAGGGGAGAGGGGCTTGCACTGGGATGGTAAGAGTGAGCAAGGGGGCTGGACTCCAGGGGTGTTTAGAAGATAAAGGTCTATAAGACTTGGTGTTGTTTCAGTTACGGGAGTGGGGAAGAAGGAAGGACGAGGAGGCTCAGGCTTCCGGCATGAATAGACCCTTTTGCCAGGAGGGAAAGCAGCAGAGGAGAAGCTTGTGGGGACAAGAGGAAGGCCCAGGTGCCAGTGAGACATCCCGGCAGGAGATCTGTTACAGGGGCTGCGGGATACATGGATCTGGAGCTCCGAAGAGAGTGTCCTGAGAGGCAGAGGTAGGCTTGATGAGGAGCATTGGAGGGAATAAACAGCCTCCCTTTGAGATTCCTGATGGAGAAGTCTGGCAACACAGCCAGGTTTGACGATGGCAGGAAAGCATGTGGGATTCACGAGGATGCAAGAGAGCTTTAGGTCAGAGTGGAACACATGCAAGGATGTGAAAGGGTGTGGGGGTAGAGTGGGGCACCAAGTTAAGGACGGGAGAGAATTAGGGAATGGGACTGTGGGAGAGAAGGGTGGGCCATGGTTTATGGGGCTGCCCTGAGAAATCACAGAGGACAGCATGGATTGGAGGCAAGGAGAAATGACATAGTTCTCAGGATTGTCAAGATATAAAGCTGGTTCTCTGCCTGTTCAGACGGGACCTCTCCATGGCTCTGGTGGCCAGGGTGGAACCTCTGATAACCTTTCCCTCCTCATTTTGGGCTTCTGGGTTAGCCACGGGCTTCCTCGAACTCTGCTCAGCTCTTCACTGACCCACTGCAAGGTGCACCTGTGGACTTTCGGTTTTTAGTTGAAGTCAATCGAGAAAACTTGTGTGCTCGTTCCAGTTGGTTTCTATCACCTTAAAATGGGGAATGCCACACAAACAGTTTGCAGACTACTCACGTAACAGGCCGAAAAAATTCCCACGTCACGCCATCACCAGCTCACAAACCGTGAGTCGGACGGCATTCTGTTCCTTTTATTTGCTATAGGTATTTTTTACAGTTTCGCAAATTCAGTTTTGCCCCCTGTTTATTGCTCAGCATTTCGAACATCTCCCGTGATCCTCCCAAGATTTTCATACCTGTTACTTTGAGGCACTGTATTATAAACCCAGATCCACGCTTGTCTGAAGTTCTCAGCGTATAAAATTATAGAAAGCACAGATGACCTCCAACTCACTCTCTCCCCACTCACTGCACCTCATCCCCAGAGGGCCCATGCCTGTAATCAGTGCATCTTTCCACACCTTCTGGGCATTTGCAGGCACCAATGAACATACATACATATACATCCTACATATATATATATATACACCTACCTATATATATATATATATATATATATAGGTGCACAAAAAGTAATAATTCTAAAACCTTTTCCCCTTACTACATCACAGACATTATTTCATGCCAGCAAACACAGACCTATCTCATTTTCATTTATAGCTGCATATAGACATGCCATAATTACACATGCCGTAATTTATCCAACTAGACACCAATGGTACTTATTCACATAGGAAGCCTGCAGTAATAACCCATGCTGACACATCCTTGTGCGCCCAGAGTGGTAGTCTTGAGAATTGTTAGCAGTAGCACCGCTGAGTGGAAGGGAATGTGCATTTTAAAATTTGAAGGATAGGGCGCCTGGGTGGCTCAGTCGTTAAGCATCTGCCTTCGGCTCAGGTCATGATCCCGAGGTCCTGGGATCGAGTCCCACATCCGGCTTCCTGCTCGGCGGGAAGCCTGCTTCTCCCTCTCCCACTCCCCCTGCTTGTGTTCCTGCTCTCGCTATGTCTCTCTCTGTCAAATAAATAAATAAAATCTTTAAAAAAAAATTTGAAGGATAGTTGTCAAACCATGCTCTATAAATGTTATACTCCTACATTTTCACCAACTGTTCCTCTCTCTCCAAATCCTCTACTGAGTCTTTGGACCTTTGCCACCAGATGAGGGAGATCGAGTGTCTTGCTGTGATTATAATAGGCATTTCTTCAATTTTGAGTGCACTTGATATTGTTACGTGTTTATCCATTTATATTTCATCTTCTGTGGTTTTCTTGTCCCCGTTCTTTCTTTCTTTTTTAAGATTTTATTTAGCTATTTAGTTATTTATTTGAGAGAGAGAGAGAAGATCGTGACCTGAGCCAAACCCAACAGTCCAAGGGATGCTTAATCGACTGAGCTGCCCAGGTGCCCCCCGCCCCCCATGTTGTTCTTTCTTTTATTGAATTATTGGGGTGTTGTTGATTCGTTAGTTCGTTGTGTGTGTGTTAACAAAAATTTTGCCCAGATTTGCCTATCTTTTGACTTTATGTTTTCCCCCCTGTACCAGAATTTAAAATATTCATGTACAGAAATGTTTCAAGGTTTTCGGTTATGGTATTCTCTTAATGGTTGTAGAATTTTCTAGCAATTCAATGTGTTATTATTAAACAATTTTACCATTAAACATGTATCTGCGGCTTGCATTTTTTTTTTCCATTTGGGGGGCAAAATATATTTTCGAGGTGGGAGTATTAGATTATGACTCCTGATAATACATTGGCAAGATAAGTTTCCAAAAAGAAAACCCATCAGTAATTTGTGAGAACACTAAGAAAACAGTCTTTCTAAGAGACTTACACCTGACATTCATTTGTAGTATAACATTTATACAAATGGTCCTTGGGTTTCCTTTGTAAGGGGGTGGGTGGGCAGAAGGGGGGTGGTAGGGCTGAAGAGGTCTATTAAGGTTTATTGACGAGAAATGGGAGTTGGGGTCAACTTGCTACAACCAAGCCTTTCATACATCAGAGGGCCACACACCCCAGGCTCTGTGGGAATGGCTTGCCCGCTCAGCATGTAAACGCTTCCCAATGACCTCGGAGTCATCTTTGCCCCTCCAAAAACCACATAATCCTCTGAAAGTGGATTAGACCTTAGAGTTTGAGGGCCATATAGTGTTTCTCAGACAACAGAAACAACTCAGCTGCTTCGGGTTGTGGTCAGTGGCCTGGGGATTCTGTTGGAGGGGCTGGGGGAGAGAGAGGGCAGGCTCACTTGACCCTGTCTTGCACAAGCTAACAGTTTTTTTACTTATACACCTTTTTTTCTTATGGAAATGTTCATAGGTACCTATTATGGACTGAATTGTGTCCCTGCCCAATTCATATGTTGAAATCTTAACCCCCAGTATCTCAGAATGTGACTGTATTCAGAGACAGGGCCTTTAAGGAGGTAATTAAAGGTAGAGCAGATCTTCCAGGTGGGCTCTAATCCAACTGATCGGTGTGCTTATAAGAAAGGAGACGACACACCCAGGGGAAAGACCAGGGGGAGAGCAAGAGAGAAGGTGGTCATCTACGACCTGTGGAGAGAGGCCTCAGAATGGAAACTTGACCTTGGATTTCCACCTCCAGAACGGTAAGAAAATAATTTTCTTTTTTAAAGATTTTATTTATTTATTTGACAGAGAGAGAGACAGAGAGGGAACACAAGCAGGGGGAGTGGGAGAGGGAGAAGCAGGCTTCTTTTGGAGCAGGGAGCCCGATGTGGGACTCGATCCCAGGATCCTGGGATCATGACCTGAGCCCAAGGCAGACGCTTAACCGACTGAGCCACCCAGGCGCCCCAGAAAATAATTTTCTTTTGTTTAAGCCACTGAGTTATTTGAGCCACCTGTGGTCCTTTGTTATGGCAGCCCTCATAAATTAATACAGGACCCCAAAATGAGCAGAATAGTATAAAGCAATCTTATGTACTCACCACTACGCGTCGACAGTTACCAAGTTTTGCTAATCGTGCTTTATCTCCTCAGATGGTTGTTCTGGAGTATTCGAAAATAAATCTTAGACGTCCTATGAGTTTCCTGGATAAATAGTTCAGTATGCATCTCTGTTTAAGGACTTTTTAAAAACAAACTCACCAGGCCATGATTTCACCTAATGAAACCAACAATAATTTCTTAATACCTTTTATCCAGGCCATAGTTAAGTTTTCCCAGTTGTCTCATAGGAGGCTTTACTTTGTTTACAGATCATTTGAATCCAAATCCAGTTCGTGTATTTGGTTGTTACTTTTGGTAAGTCTCTTGTATTGTAGAACAAAACACAGTCTCTACCCTTTCCGTGGTAGAACTTGATGGGGAATGCTGGATTATTTGTCCTGTGGTGTGGTTGACCGCTTCTTGATGGTGGTGTTGAGCTGGATCCTCTCCGTGTTTTCCATCGTTGGGTATTTAGATTTAGAGGCTTCATTAGGTTCAGGTTCAACATTTTAGGCTGTGTTATTTCACTGGGGGGTAAATTTTGCATTTAAACTGTTCAAATAATCAATGATTTATTTTGTATTGGAAAGCCTGTGAACAATACAGAAAAATCACCTTGGATAACAAGTATAGAGAGTGAGGGCGCCTGGGTGGCTCAGTTGGTTAAGCGACTGCCTTCGGCTCAGGTCATGATCCTGGAGTCCCGGGATCGAGTCCCACATCGGGCTCCCTGCTCAGCAGGGAGTCTGCTTCTCCCTCTGACCCTCCCCCCTCTCATGCTCTCTCTCTCTGTCTCATTCTCTCTCTCAAATAAATAAATAAAAATCTTAAAAAAAAAAAAAAACACTGGGCGCCTGGGTGGCTCAGTCGGTTGAGCGACTGCCTTCGGCTCAGGTCATGATCCTGGAGTCCCGGGATCGAGTCCCGCATCGGGCTCCCTGCTCGGCAGGGAGTCTGCTTTGCCCTCTGACCCTATCCCCTCTCATGTGTTCTCTCTCATTCTCTCTCTCTCAAATAAATAAATAAAATCTTTAAAAAAAAAAAAAAAGAAAAACAAACAAGTATAGAGAGTGATTTTGCGTATTAAGCACCAAGTGAAGACAAAATGAAAGAAAGAAATGAAGACTAAGTCTGGGTCCTCACGTTCGCTAAAAATCTGTCCTGGGGACGCCTGGGTGGCTCAGTCGGTTAAGTGTCTGCCTTCGGCTCGGGTCATGATCCCAGGGTCCTGGGACTGAGTCCTGCGTCAGGTTCTCCTTCTCCCACTCCCCCTGCTTGTGTGCGCTTGCTCTTTCTCTTTCTCTCTCTGACAAATAAACCTTTAAAAAATTTTTAAAAATAAAAAAAAAATAATCTGTCCTGGAACGGGAAGTTGCTGACTTGAAGAATGATCACCATATATGTTTGAGGTCACAAGGACTCAAATTACTTTCTTTTTCTCCTTTCTTTTAAACCATGCTGGTGTGGCAACTGCGTAGCTATAAATACGAAGCCGCCAAACAAGAGTGGGCTCCCTGTTCTTGACCTTGTCGGGACTTCCTTTCCCGTGAGCCACTGGAAGCAGCCCTGCTCGCTTGCTGTATTTGTGCTTTACCCCATGATTTCAGGGGGCTGCCCGTCCGTGGGAATCGGGCTTCCCTAAAGCCCTGTTTACAATAGCACAAGACTGGAAATGACTTCCCCATCCTTCAGAAGGGGACTGGTTAAAAGCATGACGGAATACTAAGCAGCCTTTAAAAATAGTTCTCTAGGGCTGCGTGTGTTCATGAGATACCATCGTCTCCAAAATGTGCAGTGAGGAAAGCGAGCTTGAAAAGTGCACATGGCGGGGGGGGGGGTGTGGCGGGCTACCATATGTGTAACACAAGGTTTATTAGCCGTGTGGAATATTATCACAAGACTATTTAAGAAACGAGGGAATGGGAGGACCAAGGGGCTAGTGGAAATGCCAGGCTTGCTTTTTATTGTAGACCCTTTGTGCTGGTTGCATTTTTATACGTGTGTAGGAATGACTTTTTTGAAAAATAATCCATCCCTTGGAAATGGGAACGGGCTGAGTGCTTGTCAGTGACGCTCCAGAGCTGAGCCGGTCGTTTTCAGTTCTTGGGTGTGTTTATTGAGTCCGGGAGATGACAGACAGCGGTGAGGCTTTTGTTTGAAACACTTTTCAGGTTCATTTGATCACTTTGAAGAGGGAAACCAAACAGACTTTTGGAACCGTTTTCACATATCAAACGTGTTCTGTGTTTGAAAGGGCTTTAACTCACAAACAGACCTTTCTCTGTGCTGACATTGCCCACTTTGAGAAACTAAATCAAGTAGCTTGTACCCAAAAAAAAGGTATAAATTATGATTACTTCTGATCAAACATGGAATGTCAAGTCTGGAAGGAAGAAAAAGAAACTTCCAAAATAGAGTCTGTGTTAGTGTTTCCATAAAGCATACCATGTACTATACATTGCAGGGTACCAGCTAGGGAAGTCTATTAATAGACCTGGTGAAACAATAATGGGGGCCCATAGGGCCTGGTCATTTTTAAAGATAGGAGAATGAGCTCTTGGCTTTATAATTGTAGAGCTGTTAAAATACCTGCCAGCAAGACCTCTTATTTGTGAGGATTTTTTTTCCCCATTTCACTGTGTGTGGAAAGACCTTTTCAAACTAAGTGCAAAAACCACTGAAGAAAACTCAGTCACGGCTATGAAGCTTGATAGTGTAGTCCAGAAAAAGTGTGCTTACAAATTTGAAAACAGTTACTGAGTGCTTGGGTTAACCCTCAAGCTCCTGTGCTGTGGGAAAGCCTGACTATGGAGGTAATTCATATGGAAAGGATTGTCAGTAAGTACAGATCCTATAGAGCTGGAGAAAAAAGAGATCCATTTCAAAAGAATTATCCTAGACTTAATTGATGAGTGTCCCAAGGGCTATCTGTCAGTGTGACAAAGGTATGTACATACGGAAGGAGATGCTACCTCGTTCCAGGCTTCTGGAATCTCTTGATTGAAATACCACAGCCCAGGAGTTCCCTGGAGGGACTGTCCTCCACCTGGTAGAGCCCTTCATTTTAAAAGCCAAGACCATCCTATATCCATCCCAGGTATGAGAGCATCCAGCTGATGGGACCTCTGAACCTTCCCCATAATTCTTTTCCCAACGAGCTGATCAATTTCCTCTTGGATTCTTTCGGGTTAAGGAATTGACAGTGGCCATACAAAAATGTTAAGACATCACAAATAGAGCGTGGTGGTTAAAGGCTAGTAGTGTAGAGCTAGAAGAATATGGATGTAAATCTTAACCACCCCACCACCCTGGTCTGTTAGTTGTAAAACCCACCACAGAGGCTGGAGCAAAGGTTGAAAACTATAATTCCATCTCTTGACTCCAAAGATTCCTCCGTCCAGAACAGGCCCACCTCTCCTGGGCTCCTGAATCTAGTTGCGACAATTGGCAGGTAGAGTCATAATAATACGAATGATCAAAACACAGGAGAAATGAAGACCAAGGGGGGAAGCAGGTGGCTCACCACGGGGGTGGGGTGGGGGTGGGGCACGGCTTCAGGACGAGGACCTGCTCTGAGCATTGCAGGCAAAGCTAAAAACAGGATGTGGGGAGTTAAGGAATGCATGTAGCCCTAGCTCACAATGTGACCATGACTCCTCTCGTGTTTGATTAGGTTGCTCCTTCTGAGGGTCTTGGTAAGTCCAGGGAGGCTGTGGTATATTCGGAGTTTCTTTTAACCAGGGTTGCAGCAGGGCAGAGTTCTCAGGCCTCTTCATATATCCTAGAACACCTTTTGCTCTTTTCCTCTCTGCCCATCTCCTGCTTCATCTCTCCCCAAGGGGAGGGACTATGCATCTAGATAGATGGCAGGGTATCGATGAGGCCATAATACTGTGGGTAGGACCACCATGTATAAAATAATTGCATCCTTCTTTGCTGACTCTCCCTGATTCCTGTCCCAACCCCAGGTGTCCCAGAGCAGTGAGAGCTTTCTGTTGACCCCACTGATTGTAAGGTCCCTCCTCTTCAGGTGCCCTCGGAGGCCCCGGTTTCTATTACAGAAGCTGTGGCACATAGGAGAAACTCAATCAAGGATGACGAGATTGAAGAATGCTCTGGCGAAGAGAAACTCCTTCCTCTTGCTCAAACGTGTTTCTGCTTAGATTAATACTAAATGCTTACAGTGGCTGTGACCTACTTAGGAGTCAGAGGAGTTTTCTTAGAGCCATTACTGCCATCAAATTTGGATTATAGCCACATTGGCGATCTGTGAAATGGGTTGATGCAATTGACCTACACCAATGAATTCTCTCCAGCAGCAGTCTGTCCATGTGTGAAGAGCTCCTCTGAGGCTGTTCTGAGGCACTTTGGAACTCCGAACACCTGTTTTTATGCAGGCCCACTGGGATGCAACATGACCTAGAGATTTCTACATAAGGGTCTGGGGAAGTATACGGCCAACAAGAGGTGGGTCCCAAGGCACCTGCAGCAGAAGGATCAGGTTGCCGCTGCAGATTTCTGCAGATGTGCATTGGTTCTGGAGCTGGCCTCCATGGGGGAGCCTCTCCATTCCTATGGCAGCTTCTTCCTCCTTGCATAGGCTGCAGCTCTGTGTGTGTGTGCGTGGGAGTGGGGGGAGATTGGGGACTCATTCTTCATTTGTCTGAGCCTATCCCAGATTCTCTCTCTCCAGCCTTCCCACCAGCTCTAGGGAAAAACATAAACACGTCTGCCTTTCATAACTGAGGAAGCTAAAGAGCACTGAAGAGAACAGACATGCCAAAAGACCCAGAACACCCCAAAGTGGCCCTGGCAAAGAAGCAGCAGATTCTAGGGCTCTTGGACTCATGTCCTGCGATACTGACCCCAACCTCTCTTGCAGCGTGTCCTTCCAGATACGCACAGGGCTCACCCCCTCCCCACAGGCAGGCCTGTGCTTAAATAGCAGAGAATCCTGCCCTGATCTCCTTCTGTGGTGACTCCTCTTCCTAGAAAGTGTCCTCTCTTTCTACTTGGCCCACTTCGGTTTTCTTCCTAGCTCTTCTCACCACCTGATATGTTAGATACTAATGTACTGATTGCTTGTGAGCTCCAACTAGAACACAGTGTTTTTGGGTCTCCTGGGTGGCTCAGTCGGTTAAGCATCTGCCTTTCGCAGAGGTCATGATCCTGGGATGGAGCCCCGCAGCATTTCTCTGCCTCCCTCTGCCCCGCCCTTCCCCCTGCTTTAAAAATCTTAAAACAAAACAAAAAACCATAATGCTTATGAGAGCAGGGACTTTTTTTTTTCACTGCTGTGTCCCAACATCCATCTAGAACAAGCCCTGGCACATAGGAGACCATGACCACTTGCTAGATAGAATGACTGCCAGCTAACAGTAAGGCTTTTGTCAGTGCTAGGCTTTTGATATGCATTCCTTCATCAGATTCTTACACCAGTCTAATAGGACAGATGATAGAATTATCCACATTTTATAAATGAGAAAGTTGCCACCGAGAAGTTGAAGAACTTGTCCAAAGCCCTGCTGTTTATTAAGGTGAAACTTACCTAAACTCAAGGGCAAGGTAACCACAGGTCCCTTGTTCTCCACACTTTGCTGCCCTTTGAGATTTTTACCTTCCTGACCCTCGTTCTCAGAATCTCCAGCAAAGATCACTCAAGCACAAGTCCTTACTTTTGGAAAATAGTTAAAATCTTTTTACTGATCATTTTTAATGGAAAAAAATGTTCCAAAATAAAAGGATAACCTACTAAAATATTCTGAGAAGGAAAGAGTAGGAAGAAAGTCCATTACAGGATCTACAAGGGATATGAACAGAGGAAACCTGCTCAAAGATTGTCATTATTTTTGGATTCACTTAAATGACTTCAGAGAAATACTTTAAGATGATAAGTTAGTTGGCACATTGAAAAAGCTCAAGCAATTTTTGAGAAAGGTTAGGTCCTGAGTAAACTAGAACTTGTAGTTTTATTTTCCTGGGCATGTGAATGCCAGGATGAGGGGAGAGGAAGTCTTTCTGCGTCACCCGTCAAGATCGTGTCACATCAGAATTGTCTTTTGGGCAATCTCGCCAGTAGCTGGAATGAAACCATTAGTGGTGACTCCCATCTCCTGTTAAAATATTTCTCCTGAGGGAGACAGTCCTTGAGTGTTCTCTTTTATGTTAATGTGTCCAGTTGTTCATGAAAAGAATTTTTTAAAATGTAGAAGGGTAGAACGCACATGAGGACTTGCATTCCCAAGTGAGGACAGGGAGCCAAAAGCGGGGAGAAGAGAGAACATGAATCAGCAGGTGTCCCCCTACTTGGTACATCTAAAATGGGAATTTAAATGAGTCTGATAACAAAAATAAAAATAATTACTTTCATTAAAAAGTTCCTCTTGGTCAGCTGTTACAAGGTAAACGGAGATGTGCTAAAAATTTTAAGGGTTTATTTGAGCATAAATTGATGGGAGTCAGGTGGCATCCACTATAGCAAATAGAAATGAGCTCCGAGGAATTGTACAAAATGAAAGGCTTCCATAGGCACAAGGGAATGGGAACAAAGAAATGAAGTTAAAAAGAAAAAAAAAAAAACATGTTGTTGCAAGGTCACCTTCCTTTATGGGAACAGCCAGGGTCTATCAGGCAGAATAACTAGTGTTGATCAAGGGATTCCGGATTGACTGGTTTAAAATGGCATTTCTGGGAAAGCCAAAACTAAGTCTTTTTGGTGACGTGGCACTTAGCAGAAGCGACTCCATTTTGGGCTGTTTATCTATAAAAGGACAAGGACTGGACCTATTCATTCAGCCTGTACCCCCAGCACCTCATAAATGAGCCCAGTGCCTGGCATGTAGTAGAATCTCAGTAAATAATTGTTGGGTAGTGGTTCTTAAAATACGCCTCAGGCTCTTCCCTCCCCTCCCTCATTCCCATCCTTCACGCGAAGTTTTACCCATTCTCTCCCACCACCCTCTGCCTGGGAAGTGAATCTCTCCTCTGATTGTCCAGCAGATATTTCCATGGTGAATTTCAGAAAGAATTCATCATCTATAGACAGTAAAATCTGTTCAAAAATTGGAAGATTAACTTGTCATCTTCTGTCATAAGTTTATCTTTGTGCATTTGAACGATAAGCCTCAGAAAGATAGGGGTTTCACAACTTTGCTTCCTTAATGATTTGAACATAAATAAAGCTGGTGATTGGGTTTTATAAGGAAATGCCTTTTTTTAAAAGATTTTATTTATTTTTAGACAGAGCGTGCAAGCAGGGGGAGGAGCAGAGGGAGAGAGAGAATCCCAAGCAGACTCCATGCCCATGGAGGTTGGCACGGGGCTCAGTGTTGCAACCCCAAGATCATGACCTGAGCTGAAACCAAGAGTTGGATGCTTAACTGACAGAGGCACCCAGGCACCTCAGGGAGATGTCATCTTTCAATTGAAGTAAACTAAAGGGAAGTGGGAAAACTAAGACACCAGGCATATTCTCTTAATGCTTCCATATCTCAGAAACAGGATTTGATAGTGCTGGATGAAATAAGCACATTGATCATTAATAACATACTGATCTCAACTGAGTAATTGATTTTTTTTTTTTTTAAAAAGTCCTATTTGGACAAGAAATGTGCCATCCTACACATCTATGTAGGACTTTACCTGAGAAAATGAAAAGTTTGTTAACGGCAAGTGCCATACTATAGCATTAGAATAGACTTTCCTTTCTGATTGAGAAGAGCTGCATTTGACGGCCATGAGACTCCTGAAACCATATTTTGCCTTTGGGTTATGCTGAAATTTTTATTAATATTCTTCCCAACTGCAGAATTTGAGTTTCTTGTTTTTTGTTTTTTTTTGAGGTCTCACTATATATTCTTCAGATCTGTTTCATTCCCAAGAAGCCATTCTCACCACTACTGATCAACCTTGTTGTCTTTCTAAGGACAAGTCCTTTCAATTTGTTTATATCTCTTGGAAGGGTGTGAGCACAAAGACCAGGACTCCACATCAGTGTGTACATAATGAAACAGTCCCCACCACTCACTACGTTCTCTGTTGGGTTATCACAGTGTTGAAAGTTCATCAGGGTCCCCTCTAACCTCCCCCCCACCCCCTACTTCACAATCAAATAAATCAATGAGGAAGAAAAAATCCACCACATAAATTGTCAGCAGGATATTGGGAGCAGATGAAGGCTGACTTGAAGATTCTGCTGCTGCAGGTCAGGCTTTGAGCTCATGAGCCCTGGCAGTGTTCTGGGGTTTTTTTTTCGTTTTGTTTTTGTTTTGTTTTAAGAAATCTGGCCTCAGGTGTGATCATGTGTGCCGCCATCTTGATAGCCATGGCATACTAAGCTCACTTGGCCCAGCTGCTTCTCTGGGTGCTACACAAAAGAGAATGGAATGCATGCCTTTAAAGACTGTGCAAACTTAGGAAGTAAGGGTTCACTCTGGCTTCATAGGTTATGGCAATTTTGCTGTGTCTCTCCAGGAAACCTGGTTTTCAGGGTTACAGAGTAGGGTAACTCTCTTGTCATTTATTACCCATCACCCCCTTCTAGTAAGATCATGACCGAGGTTCCCTTCATGCTGCGTTCAGAGACACGTGGAAGGTCTCTCCCTCCAAAAAGCCAGCTCTAACTCCATAGGCACCGGACACTACTTAAGTAGGTGTTGAATCTTGGCAACACTTCTCTGAGACTGGTGCCTTTATCCTCCCATTTTACAGATGGGGAGACTGAGGGAAAGGGAGGTCTTGCCCCAGCTAATCAGCTGAAAAATGACAGAATCAAAATTCAAACCCAGGCAACCTGAAGCCAGAGCCTAAATCTCTCTTAATCCCTGAGCACCTCCTTTTACTTCATAAATACCCCACAGAGTGGACATGTACTCCCAAACAACCAAACCCTCCCACTCCTATCATACTTTTATTCTCCTCCTCCTTGTCTTCCTCCTCCTTTGTTGGAAGCAAACTTAAAGGTGCTATCAATTTGGGTTTTTCACTTCAACTTGGATAAATAGAATCCCATCCTTTTACTCTTTAAACCATGTTAGATTTTGTGTAACTTGTTACTTGAACAAAGAACTACTTAAGAAAAAAAAAAAAGCAAAGCTCTGTGCTAAAGTTGCATTATCCTCTTGGATGCATGTGTTGTACTTAAGAGCTTACCATCTTCCCCATAAGCCAGTTTGGGGGAGGAGGCAATATGTCTTTGGCTCTTGAACACTGCTGGCCTCCAAACCTCATTGTGGCAAGTCACTTTTCGAAGCCAGGCTCTAGACAAATGATTGTATGAAGTTTTAAATAAACATACAACATTTACGTTACGCTGTTTCTTGAAATGATTTATCGTCATTTCGTTCTCCTAGTCCTGCTCTCTGGACATAAAAGACATGAGCTTTTGCTGTTTATACAAACCAAATCCTCTGTTTGCTCTGATTAAGCAATCATGGGTCTTTAATACAGCACAGGCTTGAGATTGGGGATTATTCCCTTTGGGAACGGTGGAATTAAATACATTAGCCAACAGAGATAAGCAAGGGTACCAGAGTTTAATTGCCATTAAAATGGATATGGAGGGTAACAAAAATAGAAGGCAGGAAAACAGCCCGTATTCTCCTTCTCTGCCACGGTGGATCAGGTCCTTGGATCCTGTGACTTGGAGCCTGTCAAAGCCAGCAAAGCTAATGGCCTGGAAGTTTCAGGGAAAAGAGGGCAATTGTATGGGGAGACCAGTTGGTCCTGAATCCCTAGATGCTTTGTGCTGGGGAAGACAACTACTCTGATGTGAGGGGACCTCTGTGTTGCCCACTGCGGAGAGAATTCTGCTCTACCTGGTCTAGGCACAGTTGGCGATCAATGGAGGAATTAAGTTACCCAAAACTGTCCTGCCTCTCAGAATGCATTTTAGAAATACAGAGAGAGAAACCACCATCTTCTGTGGCCCCCATCAGTGACTGGAGAGAGAGGAAATTTTCATAGGTAATTTCAATTAGCAGCCTTTCATTTTTTCACAATTTCACAATTGGCAGTCTGTCAGCATTTTCTTCTTTCTATATGTGGATATTGTAAATAGACCTCCTGACATTCCCCCAGAAGCCGACACTTGGAGGCAGCCATGGCCATGAGATGGGTAACTTGTCCAGTTAGCTCCTATGGAGCAGATATGATGGACTGTTTTGTTGTTGTTGTTGCTTGTGTGTTTTTGTTTTCTTTTTAATATCCCTACGCGTCTGATAGATTTTTCACTTCAATTTGGAAATCTTTCTGAATCCTCTTTTATTTTTAATAGAAAATGGTTGAACTCCTACTCAAAGAATCATTAATGGTAGAATGGATTTTTTTTTTTCCCCCCAAACAAAAATAATATGTATCCATCAGCTCTAAGTGCTGTAGCTGACAGGCTGGGCTGAGCTTGCCAACTGCTATCTGAGAAGTTTCGGGCTGGCTCTCCCCCAGGCTGCACACAGTTTTCCTTACTGAGCACAGTGGTGTGATTCGTTCTCCATCATAGATTGCCAGGCACACAAATTAATTGCAAGATGGGTTTTAATCTCCCACATGAACGTGGAAATAAGTATCCGTCAACTTCGTGCCCAGCCCGTCTTTTTTTATTCTCCACATGGCAGTTGGGGAGCAATGCTGGAAGGTTGTCTGTGTTTTTGTTCATGAGGCCGGTTAGATGTGGGACCAGAAAGGTGCTCCAGGTCAGCCCCAGCTCCGAAAAGGAAGTGGCATCTGTAAGTTGCAGGAGATGCCACGGTGAGCCAGGTACGCTGGTCCACGCAACTGCCGTGGTGGCCAGGCCCTGGGTCCCAGGTCCGAAGGCCACACTGGTTGGGCTGCCCCCTGTCTGGTCGGGCCCTCCCACTTGCCTCCTTCCTGCCCTGGCCAGGCACCAGGTGCTTACCCCCCCCACCCCCCGCAGGATGCACCCCCTGTGCCCACACTCTCCCCACCTCAGGGGCGCATGGCCCTGGATAGAGTTTGGGTTTTGTGGTTGAACAGTTGACAATGAGCATTCCCCTAGAGGAGAAGCAGCTAGAGCCCAGCTATTTCTCTCTGTCTGTGGTCCCTCAGGCTCTTGGAGTGTTTACATGAAACTCCAGGCCAGGGAAGAGAATTTACAACCTTATCATGGAATTTCAGCCGCTCTTGGCTTGGCAGGGTGGGGGATGGGTGGGTTGATGTGTGTTTCCCTAGCTCCTTTTCCAAAGGAGACTTCTGGTTTCATGTAGGCTAGTGGTTCTTTTCTTTCCTCTCCTCTGCCTGAAGTTCCTCTTTGAAGATTTTCTGTCCTGTTTATTGGGATAACAAGGATTTTTTCTTGATTTCTATGTCAGTATTATTGTCAGGACATGATTACTATAGTTATGGATTCTTTTAAACACCACAAATTAGATTTAATCAATACAAAGATTGCTACAGATCAGTATTTCTCTTTTTAAAAACTTAGCATTTATTAAATTGATAATATTCAGACTAATATTCAGACTATACCTAAGGTCCAAAGGACAATGTATAGTGAATAGAGAGTATAAGTAAAGAACCAGTGTATCCTAACTAGTTCCTTGTAAGATCTTTCAACTCTCCCTGCCTCCCTGCCAACCTACCCACCTACCCAGTGTCCCTCCCTGATCCCCATCCTCTCCTACCCAGAATTCCCAATTAGCAGCTTCTTACTATTAAGCGAATTTACCATGTGCTTCCACCTGTAAAAATGTGGTTTCCGGAATTGTTCATGTTTTTGAGCTTTATATACATAAAATCTTATGAAACATATTCTTTGTGGCTTGTTTTCAAGTAACATTCCATAGCTAAGAGTCCTTCATTCTGCTGCATGTAGCATGATCTAATTCACTCTTCCATTCTGTTGCTGATGGGCATCTAGGTTACTCTCAGTTGCTTCTTTTACAATAGTGCTGTTGTGAATGTTTGTATACATTTTTCCTGATAGGTCGTCTAGAATTTTCTAGGCCTAGGGATCTATAGCTGGGAGTGGAATTACTGGGTCACAGCGATGTGCATCTTTATTGTAATGCCTGATTGTTTTCCATACGGGCTGCACAGATTCACTCTCAGGAGCAATGTGTGTGGAAATGGTGCCTACCTCAGCTGATAGTTCCTCTTGTCAGGTATTTGTCTCTGCCAGTTGAGTGGTAAGAAAATGGATCCTTACGGTGATTTTAACTTGCATTTCTCCAGGGGTTGCATATCTTTTCGTTGGCCATCTGGATTTCCTCTTCTGTGAAAGGCCTGTTTTCCATTGCCCATTTCCGCTTGTTCATTGTGTATTTTGCAACTATTTTCTCTTGATTTGTGGCATGTCGTGTCACTGTCTTCATGGTAAATTTTGATGAACTGAGGTTCTTAGTTTCAGGTAGTTTCCTTTACCAGTCTTTTTTACAGTTGGTTCTTTTTTGGGGGGTCTTATATAAGGAAACCCTCCTTTAATCCTAGGTTATAAAGATAGTCTCCCATATTTTCCAACAGTTTTATAACTTTGTACATTTAAGTCTCCCACCCACCTGGAATTGATTTTCGTATGTGGCGTGAGGTACACACCCAGTTTCATTCTTTACCATGTGGGTATCCAGTTGTCTCAGTAACTTTTATTAAAGTCCCTGAAATGCAATGGCTACCATCAAAAACTGTGTGTGTGTGTGTGTGTGTGTGTGTGTGTTTTCTGGGCTCTCTATTTTGTTGCTTTGATCAATTTCTCTATCCCTAATTTGATAACATACTGAATCAACTATTACACTTTCATTGTAAATAGTGATATCTATTAAATTCCCTCTTGACCCCTTGATATTTCACATAAATACTAAAATCGGCTTGTCAGTTTCATGAAAAAAAAACTTCAGGGATTTTTATTGGAATCTTACTGAATCTAAATATCATTTGGGGGAACACTGACTGACACCTTAATGATGTTGAACCTTTCAATCCATGAACATGGTATAGGATTTGATTTAAGTTTTCTCTAATGTATTTCAAAAGATCTTTATAATTTTCTTCATATAAATTGTACATCTCTTAAATTTATTCCTAGAATATTAATACTTTTGATAATAATGATATTTAAAAAGTTAACTATTCATTGGTGGAGTAGAGAAAAGGAATTGTTTTTTTGTCCTTTGACTTTTGTATCTAGAAACTTGGAATTCTTTATCTGTAGATTATTTTACTTTACACAGTCATTTTATGTGGGAAAATAGTTTTCTTACTTTCTAATTCTTATTTATATTTCTTGCCTTAACTGGAGAAAGGTTGAATAGAATTAATAATAGCAGGCAACTTTGTCTTCTGACTTTAAAAGGAATGCTCTCAACATTTCACCATTATATGTAATGTTGTCTGTAGAACCTCTTTATCAGTGGTTAGTAAGTATAGCTCTATTCCTTCTTGGATAAGATGTTTTTATTATGACTATATATTCAATTTTGTTCAACATTTTTTCATTACTGAGATAATCACATGGCTTTTGCCTGTTACTGTGATGAATTTCTGTAGTTGATTTTCTAATGTTAAAATAACATTGCAATGTAGAAAAAAAACCTCAACTTGATCATGATATATAACTTATTTACTTCATTGGATTTGGTCTGCTAATAGTTTCTTAGGATTTTTCTGCCTAATGTTCCAAGTCTTTATTTCATAGAAGCAAAATAATTTCACCAGTGTTTATCCAGCCTCAGTGATACTGAACCTGAGGAGACTAACTTAAAAAAACTATTTGCCCCATTGTGAGCTGGCAACGTAGGCGTCAAATAAGTCTTTCATGAGTATCCTAGAATCACTGTATATGCTTGGTGTTTCACTCCCCAAATTTATTCTGTACCCTTTGACTTTTAAATCTTCAATTCATTATCCGAGCAACTTTTCAACCAGCATGAAAGGAAACTAAATTTGAAGGTGATGCTTCAAGTTAAGAGTTGGAGACTCCCAGTTTTCACCTGGTTCCTAAGGACCTTTGGCCGTAAGGAAGCATCTGGATTTTGTAGCTACAAAAATGATACAGCCACTTTATTTTTGTGCTTCCAAGTAATTGTGCTTATTAGATTGCCACGCTTGCCTGGCTTTTCCTCACAATTGAATCATCAGCTTTTTTAGGACGGGCTATGCAGACTCTTGTCCTAGTCGGGTCTGCCCTAGTGCGCATGCTCTGTGTTCAGTCCGCAGCGCACGATGCACTCCATAAATAGGGACCAATTGTCGAGGTCTTGAATAAACATGCTGTGAGGGTCAGTGGTAAAAGCCAGTGTCTCAGGCCTTCATGCTTCTCAACAATCACTTAAGAATTCAAAAACATTTGTCTAGCTTTGCAGCGAGACTTCCCACAGGGGCGTAAACAACACTGAGCTAAAGACGCATGCTCTGGAAAATGAAGTAAGTAGCAGAGCCCTCACGTGAATTCCTCAGATACCATGTAGGGCAGGAGATAGGTTCAATCTGAACTTGCCCCCAGTGTCTCTCTTGCTACATGGTCCAGCTGACTTTTAAGAGGAATCAAACCTTTCGTTTTGTTAGTGATCCCTTTTGCGCTGAGATCCCTTTTATGGCAGTAGGACTGAGGCCCTTCATTTTATTAGAAGTGTCAGTGGACATGGTTGTTTGGAAATGAGAATGATTGAACAGGGCTATTATGTGGAAGAATTTTTGAAAAGTGAGCGCATAGCTAAAACGAACACTATTTTTAAACCTGGATCTATTGACCTTGGGAACCACAAAATCATCATTTACCGACGAATGCTGCGTGGCTTGCCATTGTTCGTGTGAAGGCTGGTGGCAGAACGTAGCCCTCACTAGGGACCCCTGATTGGCTTGTCTGGTAATGGGGCCCACTGCTCCCCGTCGAAAACCCTCTTCCACATGCCTTGGTTTCCTACTACAGGATGAAAGGGGTGGGGTCGGGGGAGTGGGCAGATGAAAGCCGCTAGGAGTGAAGGTATCTCTCCAGGGTTCCATGAGAAGCCCTTGAAATGAACTCCTAGAGCAGGGGGAGAAAGGCTGTATGTTACTCATACTGTGATTTAAAATATTCTAGTAAAAGCCTCAAAGATGAGAGACACATATGGATGCCCTATATTAGGTTGAGTTTAATTAACCGTAGGTTATTACCATATCTTGAGTTTGCTTAAAAGACTCCAGCAGAGGGGAGACCAGAAAGACGGGGGGAATACATAAAAAAAGAGTGAAAGAATGAGGAGGAGGATGGAGGCTGTGGGGGATGGAGAGAGGAGAGTTTGTTACACAGTTCTCTCGACTTTGAAGAAGGTTTGAAATTTTCCACACTGATTTTTTTTTTTTCATTCACTGGTTAAAATGGACAAAAGATAATGGCCTTACATAGTTAACAGAAGTCACCTTTGGTCCCATTCATGCTTGATGCCATGATGCACCCCTCAGACTCCCTTCAGGAATGAAAACGTATTCTCCAGCTGCTGGGGGTGCTGCCCACCAAATCCTCTGCCACCAGCCTTTAGATGGGTTGGAGAGGGAGACATTTGACCCAAAGTAGCACACTCTTCCTGGGGTGGCCTCCTCAAGTGACACACTGATGGGTAATCTGGCCCAGTTTCTTACCCCATCCCAGCTGAAGCTTCCATTGAAATGGCCTTGTAGCTCTTGATCTCCCTCTGGCCGATCCTGTATCTGTCCCATCCCTCCCAAAAGCACTTCCTAATAAACTTCCTCTAGGCTTATCTCTGATTCAGTTGGCTTCCTGGGAGAACTGAGCCCTTGATAGTACTATCAACACAGAATCAGAGAAATGGACCAAAGTGCTTTCTCGGTGCAAATGCCTCATTTTATAAGTAAGGAAATTGTACACTAAAGGTGTCCTATGACTTGTCCTATGACTTGACCGGTCACTTAACCAGTTCTGCTTCAGTGGAACCCACAACTCCTAAATCCCACAGGCCAGGCGATTGCTCTGTTCTCAGCATGTCACTGATTCACATAGGCCCATCTTGAAAATAAGTTGCTTTTGGTCTTGCAGTGTGATGGCCCAGGGGCACTAATATGTCACATCATTTTGACTTCTTGTAACACAAGAGTCCGTGGAAGGGCCTTAGCAGCAAGCACGTTTATTGTCATGGATACTTGGAAGGTGAGTGCAGGATTTAGAGATGTCCTCAGAAGGTCAGATTTTTTTGCATTTTTCTGCTACAGTGTGTTCCATATGTTGGCTTTATCTTCCGAGAAGGCTGCTATGGCTCCAGACATCACATCCACCCACAACAAGGCAGAAAAAAGTGTGTGTATTAATAACAGTAACATTATTCATGTAAGTGATGAAGCACTAATTTCTACTTCTGAAAACAGTATTACATTATACGTTAACTAACTAGAATTTAAATAAAAACTGGGGAGAAAAATAACTATCACATTATTAAGTAACTATTTGTTAGTGAGAAAAATCTTCCCCAGAAGCCCCTCAGCAGACTTCTTCTCAGATCCCTCCTGGGTTTTAGACCCATGCTCTAGCTCTAAGGAAGGTTGGGGAACTAGTTAGTATTTAAGGCCTCTCTAGGGAGATGAGCTCTGCTAACAAGGAAGATAGAGGGCTGGAAGGTTAGACAACACGGTGACCACCGTATCAGCCTAATTATCATCATGTCACAGTATCTGCTCAACCAAGGAAAGCTGTTGATTGGATGTAATATCATTTAATTAGCATTTGTAATTGATAGCTCCTCACCCAGGGGACTTCACTGGCCAGATGAAGTGGCCTATAATTGAAGCACAAACTTGAAACATGAGTTTCCTCGCCTCCCTCTTCGCCTCCCTCTTCGCCTCCCTCTTCGCCTCCCTCTTCGCCTCCCTCTTCGCCCCCTCCCCCTCTCCCCCTCCCTTCCCCTCCTCTCCCCTCCTTCTTTTACAGCAGTTTTACGCTTACAACAAAGTGAAGAGGGAGGAAGGGGATGAGACTATTTCCCATATACGTCCTGCCCCCACACATGCATAGCTTCCCTCATTATCAACCTCACTCGCTAGAGTGGTGCTTTTTTTTTTTTTCAACCCAGAGATGAACCTACACTGACAGATCATAATCTCCCCAAGTGCGTAGTTTTCCTTAGGGTTCACTCTTAGTGTTGAATAGTCTATATGTTTGGATAAATGTATCACGACGTATATCCATTAGAATATCATGCCAAGTATCTTCTCCACTCTAAGAATCCTCTGCGCTTTGCCTATTTATTTCTTCCCATCCCCAACCTTGGCAGCTACTGATAGTTTTACTGTTGCCAGAGCTTGGCCTTTTCCAGAATTTGTATTTTTGTATTTCCCTGAAACAGAGACACAACTACTTTCTTGAAAAAAGGAGGTAACTTATATGAACTAATTAATATGCAATTTTTACTTTCTCAATGCAAGCTATTTTTAGATGTAATCAAATCATTAGGATATTAAGACTAAGAAAAGTGAGTCTGTGGAAGTAATTGGATTAACTTGTGTATCAAACTTTAGAACATATGATTAGAGGAAAAATAGCAAATCTAGGACAGAACATGCTAAGAAAAATAAACAGCCATTTTACATGTTAACAAAGTGGACTTGGTGGGGGCAGGAGAATGAAACACAAATAATTTGAGGTTTTCCATTTCCCTTTATCTGTGACTGAAAGTTCTCCACCATCTGTCACCAGGAGATAGAACTTGTCTACTCCTCTCTTTGTATTTAGCTCAAGGAGCCTTGGTTTGATACTGTGTAATTCCCCACCACTATCTCCAATAAAGAGATTGGTATTGTTCATTATTGTATTATCCAAAATGCCTAGCATGGTTCTTGGTTTTCTGGTAAATGTATATTGATGATTTTAGACACCACAAAAAAACTAGGCAGAGCCGGAATGAATGCAAGTTCACGGGGTATACGGTTACCAGTGACCCAGCTACAATGTAAGGAGAAGTTACTGTCCTAAATGTTTGGTTTGAACCCTCTTTTTTTTTTCTTAAAAAAAGACACAATCCAATAAAATAAAACTGTCCAGCATATCCCCAGCAGCTCCCCCACTTCATGCAGCTACTAAGAAGCAGGATACCTATAGTCAAAAATGGCTGCCGAGGTTCGGGGAGGAGCTAAGGCATAAAGGTGGGATGTGGAGCATCCCCACTAGATTATAAAACCCTTGAGGGCAGGGACTCTGTCACAGTCACCCTTACGCAAATCACTGATGCTGGATACTAGCACATCGAAGAATGTCAGTCATTGTTTGCAGTTGGTACTGATGTTGTCTTTCCTCCTTTTTTCTCTCTCTGCTACTTTCCTTTCTTTCTTTCTCTTTCTCTCTCTCTCCTTTCTTTTTTTCTTAAAGATTTTATTTATTTGGGGGGGAGAGAGAGAGCACAAGCTGGGTGAGGGGCAGAGGGAGAAGCAGGCTCTCCGCTGAGTGGGGAGCACCATGTGGGGCTCCATCCCAGGACTCCAGGATCATGCCCTGAGCTAAAGACAGACGCTTAACTGACTGAGCCATCCAAGCGCCCCTATCTTTCTTTTCCTTGTCTTCACTCCATCACTATAAAAAGTGTATCCCTCTCCTTTTTCTTCAACACATGCCTTCCTGCCTGACAGTGGAAGAAGAGACACCATGTAACCTTGCCAGTGGCAAGCAGGACAAAGTCGGTTAGGAAGAAAGATGTCTTGACTCTGGAGGATCTTAAACCCTGAGACAGGTTGATGAGAAAGACTGTAGGGTTTGTCCCAGAGATCTTTGGAAAATAGAGAATATTTAGAAGGATTGAGGGATAAAGCTCTACCTAGAGATTGAGCTTAACATTCTTTAACCATACTTATGTACAGACTTGCTTTTCTTCTTAGAAAAGTTACCCGTGTTGATTGCAGAAAATTTGTACAATCTTGGGGTTTATAAAGGAGAAAATAATCACCATACTCACCCCATGTAAAAAGAGCTACAGTTAGTTTTTTAGTGTATTCTTTGGTCTTTTAAAAAATGTATCTATTCATATAATCATTCATTCAACAAATTCTCAATAGATGCCTATCAATATTCTATGCAGAAATAGACAATAATCATAAAAGGAAAGTAGTGTTGTATAGTAAAATGTATTAAGGGCATAGAAAAAAATAGTGCACGTTGAGTAAGGTGGTCAGGGAGGCTGGGACAGAAAGGAGGGCATTGCATTTTTTTTAATAGAGAAGAGATATAGTTTTATTTGTGGGATCCTTGATTTTTAAAATTTATTGAGATATAATCAACATATAACATTAACTTCCAGTGTACAGCAATGATTTAATATTTGTACTGAGAAGTGACCACAGTAAGTCTCATTAACATTTGTCACCCTACATAGTTAAAAAATTTTGTGTGCACAATAAGAACTTTTAAGATTAGCTCAGTAGCTTTTAAATATGCAATACAGTATTAACTATATTCACCATGCTGTACCTTTCATCCCCATGAAATTTGTACCTTCTGACCCCCTTCAACCATTTCACCTACCTTTCCACCCCTGGCAACCACTGATCTGTTCTTTGTATCTATGAACACACAAAAATGGCGTTTTTTGTTTCCCTTTTTTTTAAATTCCACATGTGAAATAATACAGTATTTGCCTGCTTGACTTTGCATAATGATCTCAAGGACCATCCATGTTGTTGGAAATGGCAAGATTTCATTCTTTTCATCACTGAATAATATTCCATTGTGCATCTATGCCACGTCTTCTTTATCCATTCATTTGGCAGGGGACACACAGGCTGTTTTCATGTCTTGGTCATTGTAAATAATACTGCAATAAACATAGGGGGCATATACCATTTCGAGTTAATGTTTTCATTTTCTTTGAATAAATACCTGGAAGACAGCTGCATTATACGGCAGTTCTATTATAAATTTTTTGAGGAAACTCTGTACCATTTTTCCTACTGGTTGCACCAGTTGACATTCCCACCCAAGTGCACAGGTTTCTCTTGATTCTCCATCCCCACTAATTGTTATTATTATTTCTTGTTATTTCTTGTCTTTTTCATACTAGACCTTCTCACAGGTGTAAGGTGATATCTCATTGTGGTTTTAATTTGCATTTCCCTGATGATGAGTGACGTCGAGCACATTTTCATTTACTTGTTGGCCAGTTGTTTGTCTTCCTGGGAGAAATGGCTACTCAGATTTTCAGTCAATTGTTAATTGGACTATTGGGGATTTTTTTTTGCTGTTGAGTTGTTTAAGTCTTTATATCTTTTAGATACTAGACCCTCACCAGATACTTGACTTGCAAATCTTCTCCCATTCAGGAGGTTGCCTTTTCATTTTGTTGATGGTTTCCTTTGCTGTGTAGACACTTTATAGTCCCACTTACTTATTTTGACTTTTGTTGCCTTTACTTTGGTATCAAATTTAAAAGTTCATTGCAGGGACCAATGTCAAGGAATTTATCCTGTTGTCTTCTAGGAGTTTTATGGTTTCAGGCTTACATTCAAGTCTTTAATCCATTTTGAGTTATTTTTCTGTATGTTGTACAAAAGTGGTCCAGTTTGATTCTTTTGCTTGTGGCTATCCAGTTTTCCCAGTACTGTTTATTCAAAAGGTCATCTGTTTCTCCTTGTATATTATTGGCTCCTTTGTCATAAATTAAATGACCATATATGCATGGGTTTATTTCTAGGCTCTCTGTTCCTTTCCATTGATCTATGTGTCTACCAGAGCTTTGCTTTACAGTTTGAAATCAGGGAGAATGATGCTTCCAGCTTTGCTGTTCTTTCTCAAAATTGCTTTGGCTATTTGGGGTCATTCGAGGATCCATACAAATTGTAGGATTGTTTATTCTGTTTCTGTGAAAAATGCCCTTGGAATCTTCTTCTTTTTTTTTTTTTTTTAAGTAAGCTTTATGCCCAATATGGGGCTTGAACTTACAACCCTGACATCAAGAATCACACGCTGTACTGATTGAGCCAGCTAGGCGCCCATTTCCTCCCCCCACCCCCATTCCCCCCGCCCAACTGCCTTTTCTTCTTTTTTGTCATTGGAATCTTGATAGGGATTGCTTGGAATTTGTGGATTGCTTTGGGTAGCATAGACATTTTAACCATACTCTGTGAATCCATAAGCATGGAATATCTTGCCACTTAATGTTATCTTTTTTTTTTTTCATGAACATCTTGTAGTTTTCAGCATACAGGTCTTTTAATTTCTTGATTAAATTTGCTCCTAGGTTTTTTTTATTATTTAATTATGAATGAGATTATTTTCTTCATTTCTCTCTGATAGTTCATTAATAGTATACAGCAACACAGCAGTTTTTTCTATATCGATTTTTGTATCCTGCAGCTTTACTGAATTTGTTGATGATTTGTAACATTTGTTTTGTGTGGAATCTTTAGGGTTCTCCCTATATAGTATGATCTTCATGGAGGGATAATTTTGCTTTTTCCTTTTCTATTGGGATGTCTTTCTTTTTCTTGCCTAATTGTTCTGGCCAGGACTTCTAATACTGTGTTAAAAAAAGTGAACACAGGGGGCATCCTTATCTTGTTTCTGATCTTTGAGAATAAGGTTACAGCTTTTCATCATTAAATATGATGTTAGCTGTGCACTTGTCATACATGGCTTTTCTTATGTTGAGGTACATTCCCTCTATACCCACTGTGTTGACATTTTTTATTCTGAAAGATGTTGAATTTTATCAAATGGTTTTTCTGCATCTATTGAGATGATCATAGGACTTTTATCCTTTATTTTGTTAATGTGTTGTGTCACATTGCTTAATTAGTGGATGTTGAACCATCCTTATATTCCTGCAATAAATCCTACTTGATCATGGTGTATTATATATTTAATGTATTATTGAATTTGGTTTGCTAATTGTTTTAGTGTTTTTACATCTGTGTTCATCAGGGATTCCTTGTAATTTTCTTGTGGTATCCTTGTCTGGTGTTGGCATCAGGCTGACACTGGCCTCATAAAGTTAGTTTGGATGTGTTCCTTCTTTTTTTTGGGGGGGGGGACAGTGTGAGAAGTATTGGTATTCTCTGAATGTGTGGTAGAATTCACCAATGAAGCTGTCTGCTCCTGGACTTTGACTTATTGGGAGGTTTTGGATTACTGATTCAATCTCTTTACTAATAGTTGTTCTGCTCTGGGTTTTGGGTTTTTTAATTTTGTTTTGCTTTTGTTTTTTATGATTCAGTCTCGGTAGGTTGTCAGTTTCTGTTAGGTTGTCCAAATTGTTGGTATATATTGGCTCATAGCAGCCTCTTAAGATTTTTTTCTGTTTCTGTATCAGTTGTAATATCTCCTCTTTGATTTCTGATTTTATTTAAGTCACTTCTCTTTTTTCTTGATGAGTCTAGCTAAAGGTTTGTCAATTTTATCTTTTCAAAGAACCAGCTCTTTGATCTTTCCTACTGTTTTTCTTTATTTTTTTTTTTAGTCTCTATTTAAATTTTTCCACTCTGATCTTTGTTACTACTTTTTTCTACTAACTCTGAACTTCACTTGTTCTTTTTCTAGTTGCTGAAGGTGTAAAGTTCAGTTGTTTATTTGAGATTTTTCTTCTTTATTGATGTAAGTGACTTACTGCTACCACCTTCTCTCTCGCAACTACTTTTGGTCCATTCAAAAGCTTTGGCCTTTCATGTTTCCATTTTCATTTTTCTCAAGTTATTTTTTAATCTTCTTTTTGATTTCTTCTTTGACCTTTGTTGTTCAGTAGATGCTGTTTAATCTTCACATACTTGTAATTTTCCAGTTTTGTTCTTTAAATTAATTTCTGGCTTCTTACCATTGTGGTTAGAAAAGATGCTGATAGGGTCTCATAGGATTTCAATGTTACTAGGTTTATTAAGATTGTGTGTGTGTGTGTGTGTGTGTGTGTGTTTTCCCACCCAAGATCTACCCTGGAGAATATTCCATGTGTGCTTGAGAAGAATGTGTATTCTGATGCTTTTGGATGGAATGGTGTGTATGTCTGAGAAGTCCATCTGGTCTAACATGTCATTTAAAGCCAATGTTTCTTTACTGTGGGTTGTTGGTTTTTTTTTTTTTTTGGTCTGGATGATCTATTCATTGATGTAAGGGGGCATTAAAATCCCCCACTAATACTCTAAAGCTATCTATTTCTTCCTTTAGGTCTGTTGCTATTTTCATTAGACTTTTGGGTGCTCCTAAGTTGAGTGAATAAATATTTACAAATGTTATAATCTCTTCCTGGATTGACCCCTTTATCATTGTGTAATTCCCTTCTTTGTCTCTTATTACAGCCTTTCGTTTAAATTCTATTTTGTCCAAGTATAGCTGTTACAGCTTTATTTTGGTGTCCATTTCATGGAACATCTTTTTCCATCCATTCACGTGTGTGTATCCTTACTAGTGAAGTGAGCATCTACAGGCAACACATAGATGAGTTAGGATTGTGATTCTAAGTGGTTTGATCAGGGAAGGCCTTATGGAAAAGGTGGTATTTGAAGAAAGATGTACTTTGAATCATTTCAGACAACCATACAAGTTTCTTTGATGATAATGTTACTCTTTCAAACATGCTTATTTCATAGATGAACATTATTCTATATTTGGAATAAGCATAATTTTATTTAACCCTATGGTTGATCCCTTATATCAATACTGTTTATTTTTTTTCAGTACTATCAATAAATATAGCATCTGTGACATCTTTATTCAGGTGTTGCAATTAACAATATAAAGGTGAGCTTTATCTCAGAAAAGATGAGACAGCAGTAAGGTAAAAATGTTAAATTTTTGTTAAATGTTGCAAGGTTTTCCCAACTGTCATTTACTTTCAATCTGTTGATAATGTGTTTTTAAAATATTTATCAAGATTTTGGTTAAAAATCTATATATTCATTGTTGAAATTTTAGAAAACAAAAAAAAGCAAAAGAAAAGTTGAAATACCCATCTTCCACCCTCAATCATATTTTGTCAAAAAAACATACTTAGTTTGTATTTTGTTTGTAGTTTGTTAGTTTGTATCATATTAAACATACTGTTACAATTTTCATTTATTTATTTATTTATTTATTTTTTAAAGATTTTATTTATTTATTTGAGAGAGAGAATGAGAGAGAAAGAGCACATGAGAGGGGGGAGGGCCAGAGAGAGAAGCAGACTCCCTGCCGAGCAGGGAGCCCGATGCGGGACTCGATCCCGGGACTCCAGGATCATGACCTGAGCCGAAGGCAGTCGCTTAACCAACTGAGCCACCCAGGCGCCCTACAATTTTCATTTAAATAACTGAACATTTTTTAAGTTTTTAAGTGCTTTACTTAGAAATATATTTTAAGTTACCATTTTTAAAGTACTCTTTTATAACATAATTTTGTAGTAAGTGTAGACACTTCATAGTTTGGCCATTGCATAAACTACCCCCATTTATAAACTGAAATGTCTAATTTATCACTATTATAAAATCCTTTCACATACGTCCTTACACACAACTCTTATTATTTCCTTCTATAATAAAGACCTAAATCTTTCATCTGTGTTGCAAATATTTTCCCTAGTTTGTTGCTTTCCTTTTAGTTTTATTTATGTTGTTTTTTGACTTGAAGAAATTAAATCTATCAGTTCTTTCCTTAAGGGATTCTTCTTTTATGTTTTCAAAGACCTTTAGCACCCTGAGGTTTTTGGGTTTTTGGTTTTTTTTTTTAAACTCTTTTTTTTCCCTGGTGGGATTTATTTTGGCCTATGGTATGACATTTACTGAACTGACTTTATTTCTTTTGGAATAGTTATAGTTTGGTTAACCTTCAATAAGACTTTCTTTTTTTTATTTTGTTATTCTGTCAGTCAGGACTGACCTGAATACTCTTTCAAACCATATGTAGGAGCAAAAGTGGTGCTTCTGTTGATATTCCAAGTATTGACATCTTGGGCACAGGAAGCTGACGGATTATAAAAGGGAAAAAATTGTTTTAGGAGAAGAAATCAGTATGTAGAATTAAAAATTTTTAATGAGACTTGTTAGGAAAAGCTCTAAATGCATACTTCCGGGTGAAAAAAGTTTAATAGAACCATGAATTTCAAAACACCATGTTATAGCTTTTTAGGAGTTGTACAAACTAGATTCACAACCTATGGAAAGTTGTTGTAGCCATTAGGACTTCCGTAAATGTATCAACGAGTACTCTCTCATTGCTTCCAGAATATCAAGAATATAATAATGAGAGCTGCCATTTAGTGTTCTCTTACCACATGCAAGGCATTGTGCCAAGCACTTCACATGTGGTACTTATTTAATTCACACAGTGTTCTAGAAGGGAGATGTTATTAGGATCCCTCCTTCCCAGATGAGGAAACGGAGCCTTAGCAGAGTAGAAAGTTTCTGAGATCCCACAGCTAGCCATCTATATGGAGAGGACTCCTCAACTTTTCCTTTGCTTTTTTTTTTTTTTTAAGATTTAATTATTTGAGAGAGAGAGACACCCAGGTTGAGGACCAGAGGGAGAGAATCTCAAGCAAACTCCCCACTGAGCATGGAGCCTGACACAGGGCTTGATCTCATGCCCCTGAGATCATGACCTGAGCCAAAATCAAGAGTCGGCCGCTCAACCACCTGAGCCACCCAGAAGCCCCCCTGAACTTTTTCTACACAAAATTTACTCAGTGCAATAGTAAAAATAAAAACCGGGAGTGTCCTCATTGGATACGTGATACGATGTTGCCAGCTTTTGTTCTCTAGGATATGCCTGAAAAATTCGAGGTGGCTTAAGGTATACCTGACCAGTAACAACTATATTTGATAAGTGAATCATATTTTATAAAGTATGTTCACCCACAGAAGTGATGGTTACAGCATAACTCCTTTGAAGGGCATATGGTTGGGTTCATTACCATTTGGACAGCTGAGAAAGCAAAGGTGCTAAAAGGTTAAGTGGCAGAGTTTTAACTTAAAACCATGACTTACAACTCTGCCCTCAATGATTCCCCTGATTTACACAATGCAAGTTTGGGGGATTTCTCTTAGGGAATTTACTTGATCCAAACCTCAAAGTATTAGGGCTGGTTTTTGTCCTTGATATTCTCTGACTATGAATTTTTCCACAACTAACATGCTGTATTTTTAAGTTCTCACTACTGTTATGACCTAGGCTATCTGATGCTTTGTTTTACATATTGAATATGAAATACTATGTATGCTCTTTCATCTAGTTCATCCTCTAGTGAATGAATTATGTTGTTTGGACTTGTCCATTTGATGTGTCTTTTGAGGACCAAAACCAAAATTTATGTAATGTTAATAAACATATTAAAGATGTGAATCCTTAATACTTCATTATCACTACCTTCATTTATTTGGTACTGCATATATATTTATACAAAAAAAGACTTTGCTCTATGTAGAAATATAGAAAAATTACAATAAGTGCATTGACAACAGCAACTTATGAGCACTTTGCAAGAAAGAACAGTAATGTTACAGGCAATAATTAACAAAAGGGCATTCTTAAGGTTTGTTTGAATCTTTCATGGCCTGTTCAAATGCTGCCTCCTCTGTGACCTTCCTGCTCTGAAATATTCCTCTCCTCTGAGTACCATTACAACAGAGTTTGTAACATCAGAGAGGGAGAAAAACCATGAGAGACTCTTAACTCTAGGAAACAAACTGAGGGTTGCTGGAGGGGAGGGGGATGGGAGATGGGGTAACCGGGGGATGGGCATTAAGGAAGGCATATGTTGTGATGATCACTGGGTGTTATACACAACTGATGAATTATTGAACTCTCCATCTGAAACTAATGTACTGTATGTTGGCTAACTGAATTTAAATTAGAAATAAGGTAATCATTAAATAATCAAAAATGGAAAATGAAAAAAATTTTTAACAATGCATGGTAGCACTAAAACCATGGTACACCTTGTAGAGTGGTGAGCTGTAAACATGTCTGTTTAGATTACAACCTCTTTTGGGGTGGGATCCATGTCCTTGTCTTTTTCTCACTATAGCCTATTGCTTGATACAAAAAGTGAAATTAAAAGGTGATCAAGGTTTAAATAGTAAACAAATGGATAATCCTAATTGAAGGGCTTCGGTGGATAAACAGTTAACATATGGAGCATACTAAACCAGAATGCAAGTATACCTTAATTAAAGCTAGCTCTAAAATAAAAAGGACAATTTAAATATTTTTAAATAGAACAGAAAATTAAATCTGTTATGGTAGAAATAGGATATGAATTATAACTTAAGATTATATAAAATTTCTGTGAACAAATTAATGTATATTTTCCACCATTAGTTTAAGACTCTGATACCAAGGTCAAAACTTGATCTACAAAAATCTAATGCAGGGGGAGGAGAAGTAAAAGTGTAAAGTTTAGGAAATACATTGAAGATAAGTTGTCATATTAAAAAAGAGTGTTATAATTTTAAGGTTTTATGTAAGTCTCATGGTAAGCACAGGGGAAAATATTACCTAAAAATATGATAAATAAGTTAAAGCATACTAATACCAAAAGACATCAAAATGTGAAAAAGGACAATGGGACAAGAACCAAGGAATAATGCGTCTAGAAAACAACCACAAAACAATTGACTGAATGGCCATACTAAGTCCCTACATATGAATAATTACGTCAAACCTAAACATGAAATTCTCCAGTCAACACACATAGAATGGCTGGTTGGATTAAAAAAAAAAAAAATGCAGTGATATTCTCCCTACAAGAGAATCACTTCAGCCTTAAAAGATACACATAGATTGAGAGTGAAGGATTAGAAAAAGTCATTTCAAGAAAATGGTAACAAAAATAAGCAGGGGAAGCTATACTTAGATCACACAAAATACAAAAAAGAGGCAAGGAAGGTCATTAGATAATATTAAAGGGGCCAATCCATCAAGATGATAAAACAATTGTAAATATTTATGCGCCAGACATCAGAGACATACATAGATAAAGCAAAAACTAAGAGCCAATAAGAGCAATAAACAGTAATGCAATTATAGTTGGGATCTTTAATACCTACTCAAAAATGGATAGATCATCCAGACAATCAAAAGGAAACAGTCATTTTGAATAAAACTAAAGACCCAATGGACCTAACAGGCATATACAGAACATTCTATCCAACAATGAAATATACATTGTATTGTCAAGCATACATGGAACATTTTCTAGAATGAATACTATGTTAAGCCACAAAACAAGTCTTAGGAAATTCAGAAAGATGGAAATCATACCAAGTATCTTTTCTGACCACAATGGCATGAAACTAGAAATCAATAACAAAAGAAAACCCAGAAAATTCATGAACCCATGGAAATTAAACAACAGTTAACTGAACATTCAATGAATCAAAGAAGAAATTAAAGGGGAAATAAAGCTCCTTGAGACATTGAGAAGGAAATACGACATACCAGAATTTTTAAGATGCAGCAAAAGCAGTCCTAGGAGGAAAGTTTGTAGCAATAATACCAGCATTATGAAAGCAGGAAGATCCCAAATAAAAAACCTAACTCTACCCCTTCAGGTACTATAAAAGCTAGAATAAATCAAACCGGAAGTTAGCCCAAGGAAAGAAATAGTAAAGATTTAGAGCACAAATACATGAAACAAAAAAAACCCTAGACAAGATTAAACAAACTAAGAATTGTTTCTTTGAAAAGGTGAAGTTGATAAGGTCTTAGGTAGAATAACCATGAAAAAGAGAGAAAACATAAGTTAACAAACAGCACAGAAATACAAAGGATCATAAGAGGTTGCTATGAACAACTCTAGGCCAACAAACTGGACAACCTAGAAGAAATATAAAAATTGTTAGAAATATATAATTTACCCAGACTGAATCAGGAAGAAATAGAAAATCTGAATAGACCAATTACGAGTAAGGGGACTGCATCAGTAATAAAAAAAAATTGCCTAACAAAGAAAAACCCAGGATTAGTTACCTTCACTAGTGAATTTCAGCAAACATGTAAAGAATTAACCCAATCTTTCTCAAACTCTCCAAAAAATTGGAGAGGAGGATTCCCTCAAACTCATTTAATAAGGCCAGCATTATCCTGATACCAAAATCAAAAAAGGACACTACTGGAAAAGAAAACTACAGGCCAATATCTCTGATGAATATAAATGCAAAAATTCTCAGTAAAATACTAGCAAAGCAAATTCAGCAATTTATTGAAAGCATCATTCACCATGATCAAGTGGGATTTATCATGGGGATGTAAGGATGGTTCAACATTAACAAATTAATCAGTGTGCTACATCACGTTAATAGAATGAGAGAAAAGAATCACATGAATATCTCCATAGGTGTAAGAAAGTATTTGATGAAATCGAATGTTAATTTATGGAAAAAAAGTATTGTCAAATTAGGCCACCAGGAACATAACATAGCAAAGGCTTATATGATAAGCCCACAGCTAATATCAGACTCAATGGTAAAGGATTGAAAGGTTTCCTTCAAGATCAAAAACAAAACAATGATGAAAGAAATTGGAGAAGACACAAACAGAAAGGTATACGTGTTTATGGATTGGAAAAATTAATATTCTCAAAATGTCTGGGGCACCTGGGTGGCTCAGTCGGTTAAGCGTCTGCTTTTGGCTCAGATCATGATCCCAGAGTCCTGGGATCGAGCCCCGCGTCTGGCTCCCTGCTCAGCGGGGAGTCTGCTTCTCTCCTTCCCTCTGCCTCTGTACCCAGCTTGTGCACTCTCTCTCTCAAATCAAACCTTTTTTTTTTTTAAATGTCAATACTGTTAAAAGCTATCTATAGATTCAATGCAATGTCTGTCAAGATTCCAATGGCATTTTTTTTTTTTAACAGAAGTTGAGAAAAGATTCCTAAAATTTATATGGAACCACAAAAGACCAGGAATAGCCAAAGATATCCTGAAAAAGAAAAACAAAGTAGGAGACATCATACTACCTGATTTCCAGCTATATACAATAAGGCTATGCTCACCAAAACGGTATGGTATTGGCATAAAAACAAATAGACCAATGGAAGAGAATTGAGAGTCCAGAAATTAACCCAGGTATATACAGTTAACTAATATTTGACAGAGGAGTCAAGAAAAAACTCAGTGGAGAAAAAATAGTCTCTTCAATAAGTGATGCTGGGAAAATTAGATATTCACATGTAAAAGAATAAAAATGGAGCTATAGCTCATGCCACTCCCCAGAATTAAAGACCTAAATGTAAGATGAGAAATGAAACTCCTAGAAGAAAACCTAGGAATAAAATTCCTTGCTATGGGTCTTGGTAATGATTATTTGGATATGACACCTAAAGCATAAGCAACAAAATAAAAGATAAACTAGAAAGTTTCTTTAAAGCAAAAGAAACCAGAAACAAAGTGAAAAGACAACCTGCAGAGTGGGGGAAAATATTTGCAAACCATGTGTCTTTAAAAAATTACTAAAATTGAGAAACCTTTAGCAAGATGAAGAGGAAAAGAAGACTCACATAACACCAGAAATGAAAGAAGGGACATTAATATTTTTATATAAATAAAAGGTACTATAAGATAGTGGTATAAATCTGCACAAATAAGCTGGATAACCTAAAAGAAAGAAATGCCTAGAAATACACAACCTATCTAGACAATCATGAACCACAAGGAAATAGGAGTAAACCTATAATTAGTAATGATATTGAATCTAATGAAAGGTTAAGGACCAAACGACTTCATTGGTGAATTTATCAAATATTTAAAGAATTAAGAGCAATCACCTGCAGACTCTTCCAAAAGAATTGAAGAGGGTGGTAAACTCACGCAGTGAGACAGCATTAACCTGATAACACCGGACAAAGACACTCCAAGAAAACTGTAAACCAGTATCTCCAAAAAGCATTGACACAAAAAACCTCAATAAATTACTAGCGAACAGAATTGAACAATGCATTAAAGGGATTATAAACTATGACCAAATGGGATTTATTCCTGAAATGAAATGATGACTCAGCATATAAAAACTAATCTATGTAATACACCACTTAAAAAGAACAAAGGGAAAAAAAAATCATCTCAATGCAGAAAAAGTTGACAAAATTCAACACGCTTTCATGATAAAAACAACCAACATACTGGAAACTGAAGGAAACTTCCTCAACATAAAAAAGCCCTTAAGCGGGGGCGGCCTGGGAGGCTCAGTCATTTAAACGTCTGCCTTAGGCTCAGGTCATGATCCCAGGGGGTCCTGGGATCGAGCCCCTCATTAGGCTCCCTGCTCAGTGGGGAGCCCTCTTCTCCCTCTCCCTCTGCCCTTTCCCAACCCCCCTTCCCACTCATGCTCTCTCTTTCTCTAATATAAATAAATAAAAAGGTTTTTTTTAAGCCTTTATATGGAAAACCCAGAGCTAATGTCATATTGAATGGTGAAAGATGAAAAGTTTCTTCTAAGATCAGGAGCAAGAAAAGGATGCCCACTTTCACCACTTCTGTTCAACATAGAACTGGAAGTTCTTGCCAGAAGTAAAAGTATTGCTATTCATACTTGACCTGATTGTATACATAGAAAACTCAAAAAATTCCCTGAAAACTATTAGAACTAATGAATGAATTCAGCCAAATTAAAGTATACAAAATATACAGGCAAAATGAGTTGTGTTGCTATACACCAACAATTAATGATGAAAAAGGAAATGAAGAGGACAGTTCCATTTACAATAACAACAAAAACAATATTTAGGAAAAAATTTAACCAAGGAGGTAAAAAAGTTGTACTACAAAACTACAAAATATTGCTCCAAGAAGAGAGGACATCAATAAAGGCAAAGACCTCTTATATTTATGAATTAGAATATTCCTAGGAGAGCAATACTACTAAAAGTGTTCTATAATACAATCCCTATCAAAATCCCAATGATCTTTTTTTCTAGGAATAGAAAAACACATCCCAAAATTCATAAGAAATCTCAAAGGACCTATAAAATAGCCAAAACAATCTTTTTAAAAAAATTATTTTTTTTTTATGAGAGAGAGATCACCAGCAGGGGGGAGGGGTAGAGGGAGGAGCAGACTCTCCGCTGAGCAGGGATCTTGACGCAGGACTAGATCCTAGGACCCTGGGGGTGTGACCTGAGCCGAAGGCAGACACTTAACCGACTGAACCACCCAGGTGCCCCTAGCCAAAACAATCTTGAAAATGAAGAACAAAGTTGGAGTTCTCATACTTCCTGATTTCAAACCTTATTATAAATCTACAGTAATCAAAACAATGTAGTACTAGCAACATGACAGACCAATAGACCGATGGAATAGAATAGAGACCTTAGAAGTAAACCCTCACATATATAGTTCATTGATTCCCACCAATGGTATCAAGATCATTAGTGGAGAAATAACAATCTTTTCAACAAAAACAGCTGAGAAAACTAGATATTCCCATGTAAAAGAATGAAGGTGGACCCGTATCTTAAACCATATACAACAATTAAGTCAAATTGGAATCAGACTTAAAATTAAGAGGTAAAATCATAAAACTCTTAGAAGAAGACATAGCATGGGGCCCCTGGGTGGCTCATTGGGTTGAGCCTCCAACTCTTGGTTTTGGCCTAGGTCATGATCTCAAGGTTGTGGGATCGAGCCCCCGTGGGGCTCCATGCTCAGCGCAGAGTCTGCTCGAGATTCTTTTCTCCCTCTCCCCCTGCCCCTCTGCTCCTATCCCAGCTCACGCACATGCTCTCCTCCTAAAATAAGTAAATAAAATCTTAAAAAAGATGTAGGGAAATGATCACAACATTGGATTTGGCACTGATTTCTAGGATATGACACCAAAAGCAAAGGCAATGAAAGAAAAAATAAAATTGGAGGACATCAAAATTAAGCACATCTGCGGGAAGGACATACTCAACAGAAAAGGAAGAAATTGTTGGAACTCTGAGCCATCTACCTAGAGGAGGGCGCTGGGGCTTTTCTCTTCCCTTCCTTTTCTCACCCCATTCCTCCCCTCTTTGGGGATCCAAGTGTGGAGGGTTCTCAGGCACTTAGTCATATCCATAGTGCCTGCGAGAGGGAGAGACTGTCAGCTCATTCTTGTATTGAATGTCTGCTAAGATTGGGACTCGCCAATTGTAACTTGCTGAGCAGGGGTGGGGGGAGCCTTGGTGAGAGAGGGTAGGGTGGGGACAGAAATGGGCAGCCTATATCCCTTCCAGATGTGTGAGCATCCCACAGGTCAGGGGATGCTGCCGAAGGGAGCTGGGTCTGAGCCAACTTGCTGGAACCCACAGAAAAGCCACGAATGAGAGGCTACAGGTTGTGGCCCTGCCCCCACCCCAGGGATCAGAGTTGAGGAGCATGAAAGAGGTCAGGCTGGACCTGGATGCTCCATATCTGAAAACAGTACAGCAGAGGGTCCGCCAATTCCTCACTCTCCAGCCCATAAGGAAATCTTCCATGTGGGACCCAGGACAGAGCTGCCTTTCGACCGGCCACGAAGAGTGCGTCAAATGCCAGCCTGTTAGAGAAGCTGCAACAGCCCCAAAGAGGAAGATACACTCGCAGCCAGACAGATAAGTGTGTCCCTTTACCTTCCCTCTCTCATGTCCTCAGGTCTATGAGAAGAGGTAGAGCCAAGAAGAGGAAGGAGGTGGAGGTTGCTAGAAACTCACCTGACCATACCCTAAGAATCCCCCAACTCACAAGCCTAGTCTGGGATAGAAGTGGGGTGGAGGTTCATGATGGAGTAATGGAGTGATTTGAAAAATTATTTTTTCAATACGTAATATATTTATAATGTATAATTCCTTTGAAAAGGAATTAAAGGTTGAAGGATGAAAAGTCTACTTGCCACACCAGTGTCCCAGTGAATTAGGGGCTCATCAGTCCTCACTAAAGGAAAATCAGCATGTTCAGATTCTTGGGCGTCCTTCCAGAGATACACTCTGTGCATGCACAAGCAACAGTCACTGTTAACCGTGTTGGGTTTTCCACTTAAAAGTATAGGAAATGACTGCAATAAGATACTTTGTACCCACCTACCAGAATGGATAAAATAAAGATTGACCCTACGAAGTGTCGACATTAATGTGGTAACTGGAATCCTCATATATCAGTGGTTAAGAGTGTAAAATGTGACAACTACTTTCAAAGTGTTTGGCAGCTTATAGCAAAGTTAAATGTATAGTACTCTGAGTCAGCAGTCTTATTTATTGGCATCTGTTCAAGAAAATTAAAGGCAGATGTCCACAAAAAGACTATAAACGTTGTTCCTGTCAGCTTTTTTCATAATAGCCAAAAATTAGAAATAACACAAACCCATCAAGAGCAGAGTGGACAAACTGTAAATATTTACACACCAAAATACCACTCAACATACTAAAAAGAAAAAGAATGAGCTGCTGATATATGTAACAACATGGATGTATTTCAAAAGCATGATGTGAGTGAAAGAAGTCAGACATTACACTGCATGGTAGGATTCCATTTATATGAGATACCAGAATACGCAAAATGAAGCTGTGATGATAGAAGTCAGAATAGTGTTTCCATTTTGTTGGGGGGTGGGCGGGGGATGCTGCCTTAAAAGGTACACGAGGGAACTTTCTGGGAGTGATCGGAATGTTTTATGTCCTGATCTGAGTGGTGGTTGCATGGGTGGATACATATGTAACAAGGCATTTATATAATTTACACACTATATTGTGTATGTTTTTTTTTTTTTAAGATTTTATTTATTTTTCAGAGAGAGAGAGAGCACAAGCAGGGGGAATGGCAGGCAGAAGGAGAAGCAGGCTCCCCGTGGTGCAAGGAGCCTGATGTGGGACTCGATCCCAGGACCCTGGGATCATGACCTGAGCCGAAGGCAGATGCTTAACTGACTGAGCCACCCAGGTGTCAGTATATTGTGTATTTGATTGCACAGTGGCATCCTTAATATTATCCTTAATGTTTGTGGATCTTACTATATATGAACTATATATTAATGAAGTACCATAAAAATATAAGAGCTATATTTAAATAGAATGAAATTAGAATTTTAAACATAACTTTAACAGCCTCAAATGACTAGAAAGTTCTGGCATCTGTCCACGATGTAGGTAAGTACAGGAGACATTTAGCAGAGTAAAAGAAGTGAGTGTAGAAAAATGAAGTGGATTCATGCTTATATTTTATTGAATAGATCCTGCTCAATCAACTAGCTACAATTCCATTATGGAACATTCTGTTACACATAAAAGGATGTTACAGGTTGCTTATGGAATGCATGTATGTAATGAGTTTTTTTTT
>NC_138375.1:123680789-123779487 GCF_054177405.1 Leptonychotes weddellii | reverse complement strand
GAGATGATGGACTCTGAAAAACAAACTGAGGGTTCTAGAGGGGAGGGAGGTGGGAGGAAGGGTTAGCCTGGTGACGGGTATTGAGGAGGGCACGTTCTGCATGGTACACTGGGTGTTATGCACAAACAATCATGGAACACTACATCTAAAACTAATGATGTAATGTATGGGGATTAACATAAGAATAAAAAAAAAAAGGCATGTGAACAGCAAAGTAAACATTCAGGAGAATGGTCAGAGGGGAATGGATGGGGGTCGATAGGATTAAGAAAAGGTATACCAAAGGCTCTTCAAATTGATTTTTTCTTAATAGGCAAAAATGAAAAAAATAGGTGGTGCCTTTAAGAGTGTTTATTAAATTTGGGATGCCTGGGGGACTCGGTCGATTAAGCATCTGCCTTCAGCTCAGATCATAAACCCAGGGTCCTGGGATCAAGTCCCACATTGGGCTCCTTGCTCAGCGGGAAGCCTACTTCTCCCTCTCCCACTCCCCCTGCTTGTGCTCGTACTTTCTCTCTCTCTCTCTGACAAATAAATAAATAAAATCTTTAGAAAAAAGAGTTTATTAAATTTGTATCTATAACCATTATTTAAAATGCTTCATATTAAAAAAGAAGATAGGTTTTAAGTACTAATAGAGAACTATCTCTGAGATTTACTGCAAGTCATCACAATTCTCTAGATTCCTTGTGATGCTGTTAAGTAGGTTAAATGTGTGCTTTGTGTGTTAAAATTTGAGAAGAATATCCAAGAAATTGTTTCTAGTCATTGACCCTGGGATAGGAAAGAACCTTAAATCTACTGTATAACCTTTAGTAATAACTGATTATTTCCTTTCAGAGTTACTTATTAATAGTGTAATTAAAAAAGGGGTTTAAATTATATGATCTGACAGGTATTTGTAGGTTCTAAAATGTCATAGAATGATACGATTTTCCGGAAGGGAATTTATTCTCAGATCTAAAGACATAATTTTGACATGACACCTATTTTGAGTTGTAACAGTGTATTAAAATTAGGGGGGAAACATAAATATTATCCTGTTCCTTTAATCAGCATTATACCTGTACTACCACTCAAGTTTAAAGTTACTAAGTTACTAAATATTGCATTAGATTTTTTTCCCCACAGTTTCATTGAGAAGAAGCTGACATACATCCCTTTGTAAGTGTAAGTCCTACAGCATGACGGTTTGATTTACATATATTGTAACATGACCACCACAGTAGTTGGAGGTAATAAACTAGATTTTTTGCCACTTTACAATACACCTGATGATGATAATATCCTCACTAATATATTCTCTGGGATTAGTATTCGCCAGTCTAGATTTTTCTCCCATTTTGATCACTTCAATTACATATTTCCTTTTTGAATTGAAGGTAATTTTGCCAACAGTCTGAAATTCCTTGTACAGAAAAGCAAATAGAAATCTGTCCATAGTATCAGCTAACTACACATACAGTACTTTACCATCCGGGCTGCCCCTGTCATCTGTGACATAGAGGAAAAGATTTCTCGGTTTCTGTATTTTGTGTTTCAAAAAGCAAAGGGGGCTGTGATACATGAAATACAGATTTATTTTTAAATGGGTTCAAATAAGCATTTTCCAATATGGAAATTCTAACCCTCAGTTACTTAGTCCACTTAAAGGGGAAAGGATATGCCCTAAGATGGCCAAAAAAACACATTATCATTATATTAAATAATAGATTGAAAATTAATTCCAAATGAACAGACAACCAAGAATACTTTGGCAGCTCTTATTTTAATATCAGAATTTTAAAGAGTGTAACAACTTTGGGGCATCTGGGTGGCTCCTTTGTTAAGCGTCTGCCTTCAGCTCAGGTCATGATCCCAGGGTCCTGGGATCGAGTCCCACATCGGGCTCCCTGTTCGCCAGGAAGCCTGCTTCTCCCTCTCCCACTCCCCCTGCTTGTGTTCCTGCTCTCGCTATCTCTCTCTGTCAAATAAATAAAATCTTAAAAAAAAGTGTAACAACTTTATCAAGACATAATTGATATAAAATAAATAGTGCATATTTAAAGCATACAAACTGAAAAGTTTTGAAATACGTAAATCGGTGAGGCTGTCACATCAATTGAAGTAACGATCATATCCAGTACTCCTACAGTTTCTTTGTACCACTTTGTTTTGTTGTTGTTTTGTAAGTAATCTCCATACCCAACGTGGGGCTCGAACTCACAACCCCTGACATCAAGAGTCACGTGTTCTGACTGAGCCAGCCAGGTGCCCCTCCTTGTACCACTTTGTAATCCTCCATTCTGTCCCTTCCTTTCCCTTCTACCCCAGTACCAACTGACCATTGATCAGCTTTCTATGACTTTAGATTAATTTTTGCTTTCCAGACTCTCTATATACACAGGTGTGAACTGTGGGCTCCTTTTTTTGTTGCACTTCTTTTACTCTGTGAATGCACTTATTTTTTTACAAGATTTTATTTATTTATTGGAGAAAGTGAGAGTGGGTGAGAGAGAGAGAGAGAAAGAGTGCAAGCCAGGGAGAAAGGCAGAAGGAAAGGGAGAGGGAGAAGCAGACTCCCTGCTGAGCAGGGAGCCGACACGGGACTGGATCCCAGGACCCGGGGATCATGACCTGAGCTGAAGGCAGACGCTTAACCAACTGAGCCACCCAGGCGCCCCTGTGAATACACTTTTTATAATTATTTTGAGATTTACCCTTGTTCCATGTATTAGGAAACTCATTATTGTGGAGCAGTATTCCATTGTACAGCTATGTCAGTTTGCCCATTCTATTCATGAACATTCTATTTCCCATGTGGCTACGAAAAAAGGTCCTGTGAACATTCAGGTACAAGTTTTTGTAGGGACCTATGTTTTATTTCACCTGGGAGAAGAAACCTAGGTAAACACCCGGAAGGATTGCCAGTTTATTTAGTCTAATGTTAGCCTTTCCAATTGTTGTGTTGTAGTATCTCACTGTGGTTTTCCATTTTCCTACTTAATAATAATGAGCATCTTTTAATGCACTTTCTGGCTATCCATGTATTTTTTTAGTGATGCGTTTGTTCAAATGTTTTATCTTTCTAAAAAAGGAGTTTCTTACTATTGACTTGCAAGAGTTGTTTATATATTCTAAATACAGATCCTCTATCAGATACGTGATTTGCAAGTATTTTCCCCCAAGTTGTGGTTTGTTTTTTAAATTATTTTTATTATTATTATTATTTATTTATTATTATAAATAATATTATATAAATTATATTTATTATTACTGTTATTTATTATATATTATTATTATTATTCATTCTCTAATCAGTGTCTTTATAGAACAGTGTTTTAAATGTTGATGAAGTTCTAATAATTCTTTTGTGGATTAGGCTTTTGATGTTTTTATATGTAAGAAATCTTTGTCTAACTAAAAGCCACTCAAGTTTTCTCCTATGTTTTCTCTTAGAAGTTTTATAGTCTTAGATATTACCTTTGGATCTATGAACTGTTTTGAGTTAAATTTTTGAACTCCTTCGCTTCATTGATATGTAACTGACATATGACATTGTAAGTTTAAGGTAACGTAATGATTTGATGTATGTCTTGCAAAATGAGTACTGCACTAGGGTCAGCTAATATCTATCACCTCACATCATGACTTTTTGTGGGTGGTGAAAACATTTAAAATCCATTCTTTGAAACTTTAAAATATACATTGTCATCAACTCTAGTCACCATGCTGTACCTTACATGCCCAGGACTTATTTATCTTGTAACAGAAAGTTTGTACTCTGACCACCTTCCTCCATTTCCCCCAGCCCTGGCAACAACCAGTCTCTTCTCTGTTTATATGACATCAACTTTTTTAGATTCCACATATAAGTGAGATGATACAATATTTGTCCTTCCCTGTCTGACTTATTTTACTTAGCATAACCTCAAGTTTCATCCCATGTTGTTGCATATGGCAGAATTCCCTTGCTTTCGTGGCAAAATAATATCCCACTGTGTATATAATACCTTTATCCATTCATCTATTGATGGACCCTTAGGTTGTTTCCATGTGTTGGCTATTGTGATGCTGCAGTGAACATGGGGGTGCAGATACTTCTTTAAGATGGTGAGTTCATTTCTTTTGGAAATGGAATTTCTGGCTCATATGGTTAGTTGTGTTTTTCATTCTTTGAGAAACCACCATACTGTTTTCCACAGTGGCTGCACCAACTTCCATTCCCACCCACAGAGCACAAGGGCTCCCTTTTCTCTACTACCTTGTTGACACTTGTTATCTCTCGTCTTTTTTATAATAGCCATTCTGACAGGTGGGAGGTGATAGGTCACTGTGGTTTTGATTTGCATTGCCCTGATGATGAGTGACGTCGAGCATCTTTCCATGTACCTGCTGGCCACCTGTTTCACGTAGCTGTATCTATTCAGGTCTTTGCTTGTTTTAAATTGGATTATTTGGGGTTATTTTTGCTGTTGAGTTGTGTGTGTTCCTTACGTATTTTGGATATATTTTATCCAAATGTTGTTGACACACAATATGACATTAATTTCAGGTGTACAACATAGTGATTCAACAACTCCAAACCTCCTGCTGTGCTCACCATACATATTGCCTCCATCCCTCACCATACAACGCTATTCCAGTACCTTTGACTGTATTCCCAGGGCTTTACCTTTCAGCCCTGTGACTTAGTCCTTCCATACCTGGAAGCCTGTACCACCCACTCCCTACTACACATTTTGCCCATCCCGCTGCCCCCACCTGTCTGGCAACAATCAGTTCCTGTATTTGTGGGTCTCTTTCTGTTTTTTATTTATTTTTTAGATTTGACATATAAGCAAAATCACACGGTCTTTGTTGGATTTATTTCCATCCATGTTGTTGCAGATGGCAAAATCTCATTCTTCTTTATGGCTGAGTAATATTCCAGAGTAGGTATATACGCCACATCTTTTATTTTATTTAAATTCAGTTAATTAACATAGAGTGTATCATTAGTTTCAGAGGTAGAGTTCAGTTATTCCTCAGCTGCATATAACACCCAGTGCTCATTACATCACGTGCCCTCCTTAATGCCCATCACCCAGTTACCCCATCTCCCCACCCACATCCCCTCCAGCAACCCTCAGTTTGTTTCCTATAGTTAAGAGTCTCTTATGGTTTGTCTCCCTCTCTGATTTTGTCTTAGTTTATTTTTCCCTCCCTTCTCCTATGATCTTCTGTTTTGTCTCTTAAATTCTGCATAGGGGTGAAATCATATGATAATTGTCTCTCTCTGATTGACTTATTTCTCTTAGCATAATACCCTCTAGTTCCATCCATGTTGCAAAGTTAAGATTTCATTTTTTTGATGACTAATATTCCATTGTTCATACATATGAGCAATGGAATATATATATACATATATGTGTGTGTGTGTGTATACACACCTCACATCCTTATCCATTCATCTGTCATTGGACACCTGGGCTCTTTCCACAGTTTGGCTATTGTGGACATTGCTGCTATAAACATCGGGGTGCACGTACCCCTTCGGATCACTACGTTTTATACACCACATCTTTATCCATTCATCTGTGGATGGACACTTGGATTGCTTCCTTTTCTTGGCCATTGTGAATAATGCTGCAGTAAGAGTACATAGATCTTTTCAATTTAGTATTTTCATTGGGTAAATACTCAGTAGTGGCATTACTGGATCTTATGGTATTTCTAATTTTAATTTTTTGAGAAACCTTCATACTGTTTTTTCCACAGCGGCTACACTGATATACATTCCCACCAACAACTGAAGAGGGTTCCTTTTTCTTCACATCCTTACCAACACTTATTATTTCTTGTCTTTCTCATTCTAGCCATTCTCAGAGGTGTAAGGTGGTATCTCATTATGGTTTTGATTTCCATTTCTCTAATGATTAGGGATGTTAAGCATCTTTTCACCTGTATGACTTTTTTTTTTTTTTGAAAATGTCTATTCAGGTCTTCTACTTCTTTTAAATTGGATTATTTTTATTTGTTTCCTGTTGAGCTGTATAAGTACTTTATATATTTTGGATGTTACCCCTTTCTCTTGCGTATATCTTCTCCCATTTAGTAGGTTGCCTTTTCATTTTGTTGATGGTTTCCTTTGCTGTGCAGAAGCTTTTTAGTTTGGTGTAGTCCCAATGGTTTATTTTTGATTTTGTTTCCCTTGCCCAAGGAGACATACCTGGAAAAAATTTGCTAAGATAAATGACAAACAGATTACTGCGTTGTTTTTTTTCCCTAGGAATTTTGTTTCAGGTCTTACATTTAGGTATTTAAGTCCATTTTGAGTTTATTTTGTGTAGGGTGTAAGAAAGTGATCCAGTTTCACTCTTGTGCATGTAGCTGTCCAGTTTTCACAACATCATTTATTGAAGATACTATCTTTTTCCGTTTGCATATTATTGCCTTTTTTTTTTTTAGAATAATTGAACATAAAATCATTGGTTTATTTGTGGGCTCTCTATTTTGTTCTGTTGATCTATGTGTCTATTTTGGTGTCAGTACCATACTGTCTTAATTATTGTAGCTTTATGGTGCATCTAGAAATACAGGATTTTGATAACTCCAGTTTCCTTCTTTCTCAAGTTTGGTTTGGCTCTTCAGAATCTGGTGTGACTCCATACATATTTTACTATTATTTGTTCCAGTTCTGTGAAAAATGCTATTTTGGTAAAGATTGCATTGAATCTGTAAATTGTTCTGGATAGTATGGATATTTTAACAACATTAAGTTTTCCAATCTATGAGCATAGTAGGTCTTTTCCATTTTCTTGAGTCATGTTCAGTTTCTTTCACCAATGTTTTATCATTTTCAGAGCACAGGTCTTATACCTCCTTAGTTAAGTTTGTTCCTAGGTATTTTATTATTTCTGGCGCAGTTACAAATGAGATTGTTGTCTTAATTTCTCTTTCTGCTACTTTGTTATTGGGTACAAAATCAGAACAGATTTGTGTATATTAATTTTGTACCTTGCACCTTTACTGAATTCATTTATTCCAGTAGTTTTTTGGTGGAATCTTTAGGGTTTTCTATGTATGTGTCATCTACAAATACTGACGGTTTTACTTCTTCCTTACCAATTTGGGTGCCTTTTATTTCTTGTTCCAGTACAATGTTTTAGTGGCAGGAGTAAACCTCCCTGCCTTATTCCTCATCTCAGAGAAAAAGCTCTCTGTCTTTCATCATTGAAGGTCATGTTAGCTCAGGGTTTTTCATATATGACCTTTATTATATTGACCTATGTTCTCTCTGAACTCAGTTGAGAGTTTTCAGTCTGAAAAACTTGAATTTAGTTCAGTGCACTTCTTACATCATTTGTCATGATCATGTGATTTTTGTGCTTCACTTTGTTAATGTGGTGTATCACACTGATTGATTTATGAATATTGAACCATCCTTGCATCCCAGAAATAAATCCCACTTGATCAGGGTGAATGATCCCTTTAATGTATTGTTGAATGTGGATTGCTAATATTTTGTTGAAGAGTTTTATATCTGTGTTTATCAGGGATATCGGTCTGTAGTTTTCTTTTTTTGTAGGGCCTTTGTCTGGTTTTGGTATAATGGTAATGCTGGCTTGATAGAATGTACTTATAAACTTTCTTTCCTCTTCTGTTTTTTTGGAATAGTTTGAGTAGAATGGGTATTCACTTTCCTTTATTTATTTATTTATTTATTAAAGATTTTATTTATTTGACAGAGAGACAGCCAGAGAGTGCACGCAAGCAGGGGGAGTGGGAGAGGGAGAAGCAGGCTTCCCACGGAGCAGGGAGCCTGACACGGGGCTCGATCCCAGGACCCTGTGATCGTGACCTGAGCCGAAGGCAGATGCTTAACGACTGAGCCACCCAGGCGCCCCTCACTTTCCTTTAAATGTTTGGTAGGACTTTCCTGTGAATCTGTCTGGCCTGGGATTTTTTTCCCTTGGGTCTTTTTTTGGTTACTGACTCAGTTTCACTACTTATATTTGCTCTGTTCATATTTTCTATTTGTTCCGGATTCAGTTTTGGAAGATTGTATGTTTCTAGGAATTTATCCACTTTTTCTAGGTTGTCCAGTTTGTTTGCATATAGTTTTCTGTAGTAGTCTCTCATAATCCTTTGTGGGTTTTTTGTTTTGTTTTGTGGTGTTGGTTATTCTCTTTAATTGCTTATTATTCGGATCCTCTCTCCTTTTTTTTCTTGATGAGTCTGGCTAAAGGTTTATCAATTATGTTTATCTTTACAAAGAACCAGTTCTTGTTTTCATTCATCTTTTCTACTGTTTTTTAAGTTTCTAATTTATTTGTGCTCTGATCTTTATTATTTCCTTCCAACTTTGGATTTTGTTTGTTCTTTTCTAGTTTCTTCAGGTGTAAAGTTAGATTGTTTACTTGTGACTTTTCTTGTTTCTTGAGGTAAGCCTGTGTCTATAAATTTCCCACTTAGAACAGCTTTTGCTGCATCCCAAAGATTTTGGACCCTTGTGGTTTTATTTTCATTTATCACCATGTATTTTTTAATTGCCTCTTGGCTTTTTTTGTTGATCCATTGGTGGTTTAGTAGAATGTTGGTTAGCCTCCATGTGTTTGTATTTTTTCCAGCTTTTTTTCTTATAATTGCTTTCTAATTTCATAATGTTTTGGTTGGAAAAGATGCATGATATATTTTGTTCTTCTTAAATTTATTAAGACTCTTTGTGGTCTAACATGTGATCTATACTGCAGAATGTTCTTTGTGTACTTGAAAAGAATGTGTATTCTGTTGTTTTTGGATGGAACGTTTTGTAGATATCTCTTAAGTACATCTGGTCTAATGTGTTGTTCAAGGATACTGTTTATCGATTTTCTGTCTGGATAACCTATCCATTGATGTAAGTGGGGTGTTCACATCCTCTCCTGTGAGTGTATTACTGTCAATTTTCCCTCTCATGTCTGCTTAATATTTGCTTTATGTATTTAGGTACTCCATTGTTGGAGTCCACAGATAGTTACAATTGTTATACCCTTTGGTTTAATTGATCTCATTATTATGTAATGTACTTCTTTGGGTTTGAGTCTATTTTGTGCAAAGTATTGTTACCAGGGCTTGTTTTTTTGCATCCATTTGCATGGAATATCTTTTTCCATCCTTTCATTTTCAGTGTGTATGTGCCCTTGGTCTGAAGTGAGTCTCTTTTATGTGCATATAGATGGGTCTTGTTTTTTAAATCCATTTAGTCACCCCATATATGTCTTTGGATTGGAACATTTAGACCATTTACATTTAAAGTAATCATTGCCATTTTGCTAGTAGTTTTCTGGTTGTTTTTGTAGTTCTTCTCTGTTCCTTTTCTTGTTCTTCTTTGTGATTATCAGCTTTCTTTAGTGTTAGGCTTGACTTTCTAATTTTTATGAATCTGTTGCAGGTTTTTGATTTGTGGTAACCACAAAGTTCACAAAACATCCTAAGTATGTAACAGTCTATATTAAGTTGATTGTCACTTAAGTTTGAACGTGTTCTAAAAGAACTTCATTTTTATTCCCCTCTCCATGTTTTATGTATATGTTGTCTTTTTTTTTTTTTACAACTTTGTATTTTGTGAGTCCCCTTAACCAATTTTTTAGATATAATTGATTTTACTACTTTTGTATTTTAACCTTTATACTTGCTTTATAAGAGATGGCTCCACTACTTTTATTGTATATTGTATATTTTTTCCTTTTGTAATTTTCTTGTAATTAGGGGTTTTTCTATTCCAGTTAAAGAAGTCCTTTTAACAATTCTTTTAAGACTAGTTTAATGGTGAAAAACCATTCTTGGTGTTGATTTTTCCCTTTCAGCCCTTTGAATATATCATGCCACTCCATTCTGACCTGCAAAGTTCCTGCTGAAAAATCAGCTGATTGTCTTTTGGCAGTTTCCCTTGTACTTTTTTTTTTTTTTTTAATAGAGAGAGAGAGACAGAGACAGGGGTGGTAGGGGCAGAGGGAGAGGGAGAGAGAGAGAATATCAAGCAGTTTCCACACTGAGATCATGACCTGAGCTGAAATCAAGAGTCGGACACTTAACTGACTGAGCCACCCAAGCACCCATCCCTTGTACTTTACTAGTAGCTTCTCTCTTGTTGCTTTTTAAATTCTCTCTTTATCTTGACATTTTATTTTTTTTTAAGATTTTATTTATTCATTTGAAAGAGAAAGAGAGAGAGACGGAGAGAGCACAAGCAGGGGGAGAGGCAAAGGGAGAGGGAGAAGCAGAGTCCCTGCTGAGCAGAGAGCCCAACTTGGGGCTCGATCCCAGGACCTGGAGATCAGGACTTGAGCCGATGGCAGACACTTAACCATCTGAGCCACCCAGCTGCCCCTTTAATCTTAGACATTTTAAATCTGAATCATGATGTGGACCTCCTTGGGTTCATCTTATTTGGTACTATCATGCTTCCTTAACATGGATGTCTATTTCCTTCCCCAAGTTAGATAAGGTACTATTTCTTAAAATAAGTTTTATGCCCCTTTCTCTCTCTCTTTTCATTCTGGAATTTCTATAATGTGAATGTTCACTTGATATTGTCCAAGAGATTCTTAACCCATCCTTGTTAATTTTTTTTTTCCCTCTTTGCTGTAAGCTTAGGTGCTTTCCATTACCCTATCTTCCAGATTGCTGATCCATTCTTGTGTATCCTCTAATCTGTGGAGTCCCTCTAGTGTATTTTTCATTTTGGTTCTTGTATTCTTCAACTTTTATTGGTTCTTTTTAATATTTTTTAAATCTCTTTTTTGAAGTCATTCTCTCCAGTTCATCCAGTCTTCTCTCCAGCCTGGTGAGCATCTTTATAACCATTACTTTGAACTCTGTACTAGGTAGATTGGTTGTCTCTGTTCCTTTTGTTTTTCTGAGCTTTTGTCTTGCTTATTTATTTGGCCCACCTTCTTCTTAACTCCTTTTGCTTGACTTTCTGTGCTTGTTTCTATAAATTAGGAAAAGCAGGTACTTTCCTAAACTTGGAGGAGTGATCCTGTGTATAGTGGTCCCCTGTGTTGACTGTGTATGCCTGGTGACTTTGGCTGGCTGGTTGGAGCTGTGGCTGGTGTGAGCTGGGGGTCCAGTCCATGCTGGGGCTGTTCTGGTGGGATGATTGGAGCGGTGATGGGTATGGGCCAGGGCCTTCCTGGGGCTCTCTGCATAAAGGACACTCTGGCAGGACAGCTGAAGCTGAAGTGGGTGCAAATTGGGGTGTCCCAGGATGCTCAGTTCGGGGAGCACCCTGGCAGCAGGACTGGAGCCAAGGTGGGGACAGGCTGGGGTACCCTGGAGTGCTGTGTGCTGGGGGTGCCCCAGTAAGTTATCTGAGTGTTCTGGGGTACTTGGTGCTTATGTCACCTTGGCAAGATAGCTAGAGCTATAGTGAGCACTGACCAGGGGTGTTCCACTGTGTACTATGCTGAGGTGACTTGGTGGGATGGCTTGGGCTGGTGTGGGCTAGGGACTCAGGACTCACCCAGGTGGCAGGCCAGCCTGGGCACCCAGACCCTACTTCCATCCACACCATGAAGGTGGAGGGGGCAAGCAAGCTGTGGTGTTTACCAGCTCCTCTGATCCAGAGAGATTTCCAACAGTTCCTCTGCCATTTGGCAGGGTCTTATGCTGGTTCTTTGATATTCCTTTTACCCTTTTAGACCATGGGGTTTTTTGCTATGCCCCAGTGCAGCGAAATCTGCTCAGTATCTCTCTGTACTGTCCCTCCCCACTGCATTTGGCAGCCTCAGGGGTGCGTGTTCTCCCCGTTACTGTGTCTCCATCTCTCTTGCTGTTTTCTGTGGGGTCTCTCTTTTGTTGTTCTGAAGCTGTTCAGTGAGCCTTCTGTTCTTCTTCGGGAGGAATTCCTCTATACTACATGGTGTACATTTGGTGCATTGGTGAAGGAGGTAAGTTCAGGGTGTTCCTTTGCATTTCAATATAAATTTTAGATTCAGTTTTTCAGTTTCAACAACAAAAAACATGATGGGATTTTGATAGGAATTACACTAAACCTATAGATCAATTTGGGGAAAAGTAACACCTTAACAGTATTGACTCTTCAACCTATGAATATAATGTTTCTTCACTTATTTAGATAGTCTCAGCAGTGTTTCAGAGTTTCATGTGTGTAGGTCTTTTGACATTTTTGTCCCATTTATTCCTAAATGTTGCGTGTTTTTATGCTTTGGGGATTGATTATTGGTAGTACACAGAAATACAACTGATATTTGTGTATTTTACATATTAATCTTGTTGGGTTTTTCAACCTTCTTAAATGAACTTATGAGTCCTAATAGTATTGTTGTAGATTCCACTGGATATTTTTAGGTGATTATGTCATCTGTAAACAGATATTCATATCTTTATAATTTGGATGACTTTTTCTTCCCAGTTTGAGTTATAATTGACAAAATTGTATATAAAGAGTACAGTGCAATGATTTGATAGATACATTGTGAAGTGATTACCATAATCCAGTTACCATATCCATCACCTCACAGTTACCTTGTGTGTGGGGGGGGTGGGGTGGTAAGAATGCTGAAGATACAGTATTTGAGCAAATTTCAAGTATACAGTACAATATTATTAACTATAGTTGCCATGTGGTGCATTATATCCTAGGAAATTATTCATCTTAAAATTAAAAGTTTGTCCCTTTGAACATCTCTCCATTTCTCCTAACCCTCAGTCCCTACTGACTGACATTCTATTGTTTCTATGAGTTCAAATTTTTTTCTGATTTCACATATAAGTGATACCATAGTGTTTGTACTTTTTATGGCTGAATAATACTTCATTGTGTGTATGTATATACATATCTATCCCATTTACCTTATTCATTCATTTGTTGACAGGCACTTAGGTTGTTTTCATGTTGGATATTGTGAATTGTGATGTAGTGAACATGGGAGTGCAGAGATCTCTGTAAGATACTATTTTTTTTTCCTTTTGATCAACACCCAGAAGTGGGATTGCTAGATCATAGGGTAGATACATTTTTAGTATCTCTTGTGACAATCAGAGAATTTGTGTCCTTCATTTTGTTAATGTGGTATATCACATTTATTTATATTTGTTGAACCCTCCTAGCATCCCAGGAATAAATCCCACTTGACTGGGGTGTATGATCCTTTTAACGTGGTGTTGAATTTGGTTCACTAGTCTTTTGTTGACTTTTTTTGCATCTAGGGTCATCAGAGATACTCGCTTGCAGTTTTCTTGTGGTATCTTTGTTTTTGCTATCAGGGTTCATGCTGGCCTTTTATAAAATGAATTTGGAAGTGTTCTATTTTTTGGAAGTCTGAGAAAGACTGGTATTAATTCTTCTTTAAATGTTCTGTAGAATTCACCAGTGAAACCATCTGGTCCCAGACTTTAGTTTGTTGGGAGGTTTTTGATTACTGATTCAGTATCCTTACAAGTAAGTAATTGGTCTGTTCATATTTTCTATTTGTTCATGGTTCACTCTTGATAGGTTTTATTTTTTTAGAAATTTATCCACATCTAGGTTATCCAATTTGTTGGCATATAATTGTTGAGTAGTCTGTTGTGATCCTTTGTATTTGTGCAGTATCAGTTGTAATGTTGATTCTTTGCTTTCTGATTTTATTTGGGTCTTTTCTCATTTTTCATAGTTTAAGCATTTGTTGATTTTATCTTTTTTAAAAAAACAGCTCTTAATTTCATTGATCTTCCTTCTTTTTACGCTCTATTTCTGTTCTGATCTCTGTTATTTCCTGCCTTCTGCTAACCTTGGGGTAGTTTTTTCTTTTCTGGTTCCTTGAGGTATAAAGTTAGCTCATTTATTTGAGATCCTTATTTAATTCAGGCTTCTACTGCTATAAATTGCCCTCTTAAAACTTTTTTAGCTCCATCCCATACATTTTGGTGTGTTGTTTTTCCATATTTGTCTGTTTCATTTTTCTTTATTTCCCTTTTGACTTCTTCTTTGATCCACCAGGTGTTCAGGACTGTGTTGTTTAATTTCTACGTATTTGCAAATTGTCCAGCTTTCTTCCTGATAGTGATTTCTAGTTTATACTGTTGTGGTTGGAAAAGATACTTGATATGATTTTAGTCTTCTTAAGACTTGTTTTGACCTAACATATGATCTATCTTGGAGAGTGTTCTGTGTGTGCTTGAGAAGACTGTGTGTCCTGCTCCTGTTCAGTGGTAGGTTGTTAATAAGTCTGTTAGCTCCATTTGGTCTGTGGTGTAGTTCAAGTACGTTTCCGTATTGATCCTCTGTCCAGGTGATAGACTCATTGTTGACAGTATTGAGGTCCCTTACTATTATTGCTTTGCTGTCTATTTATGCCTTCAGCTCTATTAATATTTGCTTAGCATATTTAGGTGCTCCGATATTGGGTAAATATATACTTATTATTCCTATATCATCTTGATGAATTGACCTCTTTTTTCATTAAATAATGACCTTCTTTCTCTAATTACAGTATTTGACTTAAAGCCTATTTTGTCTGATAGCACTATAACTACCCCGTGATCTCTTTTGGTTTACATTTGCATGAATTATCTTTTTCCATCCCTCCATTTTCAACCTATTTGTATCCTTAAAACTGAAGTGAGGCTCTTGAAGGCATTGTATAGTTGGGTCTTTTTTTTTTTTTTTTTTTAATCCATTCAGCCATTTTATGTCTTTTGATAGAATTTAATCCATTTACATTTGAAGTAATTATAGATGTAAGGTCTGACAATTAACTGTCTTGTTAGTTGTTTTTTTTATAGTTTCCTTGTTCCTTTGTGATTTGATGATTTTCTGTAGTGATATGCCTTAATTTCTTTTTCCGTGTGTGTAAGTACTGTAGATTTTTGCTTTGACACAAAGCTTACACAGAATATAACAGTCTGTTTTAAACTGGTAACAACTTTGATCATACAAAAACCCTATCCTTTTTCTCCCCCCATATGTTGTTTCTGAAGTCACAATTTACATTTTTTTGCACTGTGCATCCATTCATCAATTATTGTACCTGTAATTATTTTTAATACTTTTGTCTTTTAACCTTTATACTAAATTCTTTATGCACCACTGCTACAATATCAAAATATTTTGTTCCTGGCTGTCTCTAGACGCCTCGGCTATGCCAGTCTTCCTAGAGATTCTTTGTGCGTGGTTATTCTCCTTGTTGGCTCTACGGTGTTGCTATTACCAAAGGAGGTTTGTAATTGGATCCTGAGTCCTGCCAGGGCTATTTTCATTCATGGACAGTTGTTTACCTGTTTTTTTGTAGGGGGATGGAGACTATTATCTCCTACTCTGCCATCTTCTTTTCTGCCTTATCTAACTGGTTATGAACCTTCCATACAATATTGAATGGAGATACTGAGAACAGATACTATTATGTTCTTGATCTTAGGGAAATTCCTCACCTTTTACCATGAAGTATGTTACCCATAGGGTTTTTATAGATGTTCTTTATCAAGAAGTTCCCTTCTTAGTTTCCTGGGCTTCTTTATCAGGAATGAAATGTTGGATTCTGATAAATGTTTTTTCTCACTTGATGACTATTTTCACTTGTACCCCAAACTGCCTATCGCCATGTTCTGTACAAAGCTTTGGACCCCATGGATTTGAAGGCCACCTTAGATTCTGAGTTTGCCAAGTTCCCCTCCCCCACCACCACCTTTTCGGAGCACAGGCTTACAAACAGGTTGTGTTTTTTCCATTCTTCTCCCATACTTAACTCTGCACTTTCCACGTGACTAGTAGCTAAGTGGATGGAGTTTATGACTAAGCTGAGCATGTGTTTCCAACCGGTTTGATATTACTCTTAGTATCAAAATACTCTGACTCAATCTGAGAAGAGTCTCTTTTGACCTAAACAAGCATTATTAGAGCTTTTATTAATAAGGCTGTGATAGGAAACTTTTTTGTTACCTTAGATGGCTAGGATGCAGTCATCACAGCAAAGGTACAGTAGTGAGTAGAGACAAGAGATGAGGAGAAGAAAAAATGCAGAAATGGTCTTTTGTCCATTCTTTGCTGTTGATTTGTAAAGGGAAGAGGCCCACTGTCACCTACTGCTGTTTACTAATAACGGCAATGGGTATAATCTCTAAGATACCATAAGAGGGAGAACAGCATGAGTCATTAATATGTAACTAAATAGAATTTCATACTAAACAAAGGCGTTCCACAGTTTATATATATATGTAAACCTAATATATAAATATAAAAAATATATATAGTCACGATGAATACCTCAGTTCATCTGATCTCAGTAGAATGGGCAGATTATTCTCTCTCATTTGTTAGGAGGACACGCCCGAGGGACGTGCCCAGGAAGTGCACGTACCGGAGGTATGAGGCTGCGTGAATGCAGCCAAGTTTCAACGGGGGCTTCAGGCAGCAACAGACGAGGCTGAGGTCTGCTACTCCTGCGTATGTGCGCTGCTGGATTCACAGGTATCTTGTGGATCTGGACAGTGACAATGCGGTCCAAACCATAATGTAAGAGGCAAAGAAGAGCAGAGCCAGCTGGTACCTTACAGCCTTTAGAAAGGGAGAAGGTGGACCAAAGGACAAAACTGGGGTGTGAGCTCTTCTTTCTGCTTTTTCTCTTTCTCCTTTTCTTTAGTTTTTTGTGGGTTTTTAAAAGAATCTTTTAAAAGATACATTCTGCATGTCATTTGTTCCTGGTAAACACACACGCACAGAGAGAGAAGAGAAGTGTGGGTTGACAACAGAGCGACTGATGGAAGGCCACACGTGGGCTGGCCAATACAATTTTTACTGGCAAAAAGAGTCTGTGGGCTAAATTACTTCTGAAGACTATTTATAAAACTATTTCCTATTTGGTACCTTTGTTTTCTGTGTGGAAATTTTACGAATTTCAGTTAGTTACCTAAATAAACATCTGTCAGAAACCCCAAGACAAGACCATTAATCTCATCTGCCGACAATGAAGCTAAGTCAGGACTTGAAATCTCGTTCCTCGAGGCCACGATCAGGTGAATACGCCAGTCGGCTACACTAGCTCACCCAATCTAAACAGCATGACTAAAGATAGGTGCTCAATATTTATGCCTCAAGTTCTTGATCTGCCATACTTTGTTCAGGGCATCAGATTCTGCACAAAATCTGAACTGAACTCAAGGAATACAGTACCAGTCTTGCCTGACAATCCAGAATTTCTCTCAAGCGAACAGATGGAAATGTTAGCAACCAAATGTTGCCTTTTCAGGTTACAGGAAGAAGTCATAGCAAGGGAACTAGTTCTTTGCTGCTTTAATCCTGTTCAGTCTGTTTACTAAGAGGAGAATTTGCTGAAGAAGAGCTTAAAATATTGCAAACCTACCAAGCACAGACTTCCTCAGTATTGGGTTGGCATTCACTAAAATTTACAATAATGTCAAAGTAAGATTTTGCAGTAATATTTCTTTTTCTCTAGCCAAGTTTTAATAGAAAATATTGAGGAAAACTCAGCATTCATCCAATGCATCTGCATGCTTTTGACTAGTTAACATGTTAATCAATAAAAGGATTGTGCTGTCCAACTATTAGACAGGTTATTTGGAAAAGAAAAAATATTTGTCTATGAATTTGTGGATGAAGTGTTTCCAAGAAGAAATTATAAATGGGCCTTTATTTTAGTTCTCTCCGGTTCTGAATGACAGCTTTAACATTCTTAGAAACCTTAAGACTATAATGACTACATCTTTAAAAGCCTCTAGGGATCCTTGTACATAAATGTATCAGTCAGTAAATTATTTATCTATAAAATTAATCTTTCTAAACAGATTTCCACTGCCCTTTAATTTGAAAACTAAACTTCTGAGTCTCCACTTGAGCAACTTCATATCTGAAGAGCCTCCATCTGTAAAAACATTTCTAATGAAAACATGAAGACAACCCCCAGAGAAGCAAATAGAATGAGATGTAAGCATATAGCAGCCTTTCTATAGTTACATTCCTAACAAGAGTGGATTCGAACTTGATGCCAAATTAAGGTTACAGAATACAATCAGTGAACACTCTAGTTCTTTCGGTGTTCGTGAAAAATGCAGGTGCTTATACAATTCTGTCTGAATTTCCCACGTGCACAAAGATAGATGAGTTACATCTTGGTTTCCCTGAGTCACGGAAGCCAAGGGAAGAGGGGAGGAAGAAGCAAGCATAAGAATTGCTCCAGAGCAGGTAGCAGAAGAGGGAAAGCTGGAAAGTCTGGGCTCCAGGGACTGTGTTATAGTTGCCCAAACCCAAGTATCAAAGATGGGTTTACATTTTCACGTCGCACCCTATGAACAATCCAGATAAAGTCAAGCAGACTTTATCCAGCGCTCCCGCACAAAGCACTTCATTGCTTGGTAAGACCACCAACCAACAGTAAGACTACAAAGCCTACTTTCGGCAACTTGAAATCCATTGTGAAAAATTCTCTATCCAGTTTATGTCCACGGTCTGGACTGTCTGCTCAATGGAGCATCGTTTGTTGTGGGGTTTTTCTGGTCTTGGTTTTTGCTGTTCGACAACAAGACCTTAATTTTATAAAACACGGGTGTGTTACAGCAAGTTTCAAGGATCCTGCAATTCACCGTTAGAAGTCAGAGTGAAAAAGTAGCCATTAATTTTCAGTAACACTGGATTTTGTTAACAAAGTACAACATTTAATGAAGCGTCTGATCCATTCCCACTGTCAGGGAATGAGAAGATAGGATCTTCCAGAATGGCCTGACAGGCCACTCATGTAGGAAGCAAGCTTTTTTTTAAATTGTGGCAAAATACATGTACATGAAATTGTCACCATTTTTAAGTGCATAATTCACTGGCATTAAATATATTCACAGGGCTGTGCAACCATTTCCACTATCCCTGATCCAGAACTTTTTCATCATCCTGAACAAATTCTGTCCCCACTCAGCACTCATTCTCACTCCCCGCCCCAAACCCTGGTAATTTGTACTCATTCTTTCTCCAAGCATTTGAAGCACAATTTTTATTTTATTTTTTATTTACTTATCTATCAGAGAGAGAAAGAGGAAAGAGCATGGAGGGTAAGAGTAGAGAGAGAAGCAGGCTTCCTGCTGAGCAAGGAGCCTGATGTGGGGCTCGATCCTAGAAACCCGGGATCATGATCTGAGCCGAAGGCAGACGCTTAACCGACTGAGCCACCCAGGCGTCCCAGGGCACAATTTTTTAAAAGCATGACAGTGCAACAAAGAAGTCGACTGCAGCAGGACCTGGGTGTTAAGGTCGGGAGAGCCTGTTTTCTTTAGCATCTCCATCGTAGCTAACTTTTTATGGCTTTTGACTGGGAGACCATACACAATCTTTTCTTATTTCTTTATGGATACAACAACTATTGAGTGCCTGCATGTGGCAGGCGCTATTTTAGTCCTGGCATGTGGCAGAAAGTTAGCTGGACCTGTTCTCCGTCCTCCCTGACCTTACTCTGTGGTTAACCCCGCTTCTCATTATTGCCAACCTTGGCAGAACATGGGGACGGTGTGCAATTCTGGTAAGATGCCAGAGGCCTTGTACCAGTAAGCATCGCCAGCACCACGGGAATGCTCAGAGATGTTACAGCAGAACATTTTTCACCTTTCACTATTAGTGCTCATCCCTCCTTTGGTAGGTAATTGATAGGAAGAGTGGAGCTATCTTCTTACTTGACCGACACACGTTAACACCGTTATTTTGGCCTTCTGCATCTCTCTATCCCTTCATTCAACATGTGATAAAACGTTGTCTACCATAGGAACTGCTTATAGAAAATTACTTCAGATTTTCTCTTATTTCTGGTTTTAAATAGAGACTTTGGGATTTCATTTATATGAAATGTCCAGTATCGCCAAAGCCACAGAGATAGAAAGTAGGTTAGTGGTCGCCAGGGGCTGGGCAGAGGGGAGAATGGGGAGTGACTTGCTAATCCCTATGGGATTTCCTCTGGGGATGATGAAAATGTTCTAGAATCAATAGTGATGATGGCTGTACGACCGTGAGAATATACTAAAAATCCCTGAATTGTATCCTTTAAAAAGGTGAGTTTTACGGTTGCGAATTGTATCAATAAAAAGAATCAAGTCAGCTATTCCGTGAAGGTGGACACAGTGGTAGCCAGAGGCCAGATTTTACAATTCTACACGTGGCTAGCAGAGGTCCATTCTTCAGACTGGAAGAACAGGCAGTATGTTCTGGGAACTGAGAACTGGCATTCAGGCTGGGCAGCATCTGGACAGAGCAGCGAGTGGGCAAGAAAGTCACGTGGTCAGACTAGACTGTTCTCTTCCCCGGATGTTTGTGCGGGGCTCCAGTATGTCCTTAAATCAGACTCAGACTCCCCCGTCGGCAAACAGGAACCCAGGTCTGCTCGAAATTCCTGGGCTGCAGCGGTGAAGGCACTCGCCAGGTTTCCTGACGGGGCACCACCTTGACCTGGTCGACCTGCTACACCCTTCGCACGCAGCAGGCACCAGCCTCAGACGTGCAGACTCGGCTTCCTCCGTGTCAAGGAGGCATAGACATCTTAGAGGTAAACTTTACTTCACCTGAAAATACCCGGCGAAAGGTCTGCCGTTAGGTGTAGGAACGAGGAAGCCACCTCACTGAGCGGCGCCCCCCCTTCATTCACCTACTGCGCGGACGCTCAACTTTCCGACCCCGAGAGGGCACTTCTCATTCGCACGAGATGGCCGTTGCCGAAGGACCACAGAAAGGTGGTAAAATTTCACAGGTTCCCAATTTTCAGACCTATGAAGGTAACGGGCAACGTATGCCCCTCACAACCCAAACCACAAAGCGACGCGGGGCGCCGGTCACCGGCCTGCCCCGTGGAGAAGCATACGTAACCGACCGCTCAGGAGCTCACTGTGGCAAAGGATTCGGACTTTTACTGGTGAAGTTCCAGAGCCAGAAGACGGCCTTACATAAGGCGAAGTGAACCACACACCCGATGGGAAAGGTCCTTTCTGTTTCTCTAAATCTGAGGCCCCCTCTAGTGTTGGAAGAGAGTCACGCGCAGCACGCAAAGCAAGCGAAGACACAGTGCACCCTATTTCCCCAGGGGCCTCGCCAAACGAAAATACCTCCGGTCCATGCGTGTGGCAGGAGAATCAATGAGAGAGGTGTCTAACCATAATTAATATTTCACATTCCTGCTGTGATTCACAGAGTTGTTAGCCTCTCGTGCAGTACTTTCCTTCTCTGTCATTTACTGCTGGGTTGTTTTTAGAAGATTAACACTTCGCTATTAAGGAAACAAAACAAAACATAGAATGCGCGCAGGGGCTTTATTTACTTTCCCAAAAAAATACACCTCCTTGAAAACAACAGAAAATTATTTTCATGTTTCCAAACTGCCTATTCTGCTTTTAGGGAAGTTCTCGGTAAACACTATATATTTCCTAAAATATCCTTAAATTTATTATATTTGGGAATCAGAAATTTTAAACTACCTATACCTTAAGACTCACCTAATCTGTGAATTTGCTAACAAACTCTGGAGAAGGAGGTGGGAAGTGTTGCCCTCAGGGCTAACGCTGGCTATGAAGAAGACGATGTACAGGAATTCTCAGAAGTTCGCAGGGAAGGGCACTACATAAATCCAATGACTTCATCTCAAATACTTTAAAAACCAACTGATTAAAATTAGGGGGAGTTAAAAAATAGTCGTTTTTCACTCTTCTTTCTCAGCAGAAGCCTTTGTGTCTTTCTGCCTGTTACATTACAGAGGTTTTGGGTTAAGAACAAGCATTACTGTTAAGGGGAAAATAAAAAAATCCTTCTTTTTCAAGAAAACAATACAATCTTGGGCACGAGTGGGCAGGCGAACACCTCTTTAAACTTGCGACTTTCATCTTCCTGAAAGTTAGGAGCACAGTGAAAATTTGGAAGTTGAGTGGGTGTTGAAACAAGTTTATTCTGTGTTAACTTTATTTAAATAAATGCCCAGTTTGTCATTCGGGAGAGCCTAGCGCTTCTTTGCATTGATCTTGCTTTCTGTTTTCAAACTTGTCACTTGCAAATGTTACAAGTTAAAAGCACAAGCTGTCTAAAGTAAGTTAAATAAAACTGTTTACAGTTGGCCTCAACTTTCGAGATAGCTGTATTCAAATGAATAGGACGCAGCATTTTTAAAGTGCAACACATACTCTTTTGGCTCAACATGAAAAATTATACAACTGGAAATTACTGCAGTCATTTCTCTAAGGGCACATCTCGTGAAAAGCTGTTGTGAAAGTTAGCTATGAAATTATAAATTATGAGAAACACTGAAAAGTCATTTAAAATGAGTATATAAAATGCAATTACAAATAAAACCAGAGTGGGAGAGGTAGCATAAAGTAAATAAAATCAAATAAATACTGTACAGTAACATACAAAATTTTGCTTATAAAAAATTGAAAACTGGTTTTAAAACATCCATTTTCCCTTCTTTCGAGGGGTTTACAATGAAATTAAAATTTAGGCCTGGAGTCTCTGTAAAGATTTTCCAAATGTTATTAATTACTGGCATTGTTTTTTGCCAAAACCTCTCTGATCTGTCGGTCTAGTTCACTTATTATTCGATCCTCGTGATTATACACACCCGTCCTCATCAAAGTATCCCTTTCTTCTATGAGTCGAGTCAAATAATCATCCAAACCTTCCAGGGTATTGCCACGTGGGCTGTCCATTTTTCCACTCGCAATCTCTCTGGAATCCTGGTACTGTTTCTGTTCTTGTTGCCTTAACCTGAGAAGTCAAGAACAAATGCCACTCTAAGCAGGCAACAAGTGCTGTTTTGGTTTTTGATTTTTTTTAGTTAACAAAACACCGTTTCAAAAAATGATTTAATGGGAAATTATGTCTGTAGCATTATTTTCAGGAAGATAACAAAAACCAGTATTCTGCTTGGCTAGCCAGAGTCCTCATGCTCATAAAAGACAGTTTTGAAAACAATACTTGTTTTTCTAATTATAAAATAGACACAAACTGTAGCAGTTCTAGAAATACACACACACAAAATCGTGATGATCTTATCCAGAGATAACCAATCTAAATAATAATTTTCTGTATTTCTTTTCAACTAAAAATGTGTATGTACCTTAAATATTTTTCTAAAAAATTCATCAATTTTTTAGTATAGAGGCAAGGCTGTATACTACTTTTTTCCCACTTATAAAATGTTTTCCTACATCTTTCAGTGTCTTCTAAAGGGCTTCACCACATTCCTTCACTTGGAGGTACCCTTCTTTAACCACCCTTTATTGCTGGTCTTTAGGTTGTTGATAAATCTTTGTTTTTGTTGTTTTGAATAAAATTTCCTTAAGTCATTCAACAAATATCTGTATGTACCCAACGGTGCTAGGTGTTGGGGATACTGCAGTGACTCAAGAGGAAAACTCTTTACTATTACAGAGCTTTTATCACCAAGTGTTCGTAGAAAGTGACATTGTTTCCATGTGAATGCCTGGTTCAGACGGCATGTACCTTTTACGATTTTGTATGTTTGTGACGCCTCATCTAGGAGTCAGAGAAGGGACAGCAGGTATCAGACTGGGACCTGGGTGTTTCCAGTGGAATACTGTTAATCACGTGGCCTTGCGAATGTTAAGTATACTTACTATACTTTCCCCCAGTGATTGTAACACCAACTTTGGACAGCAGAGTATGTTTTAATTGGGTATGTACAATTAAGAGATAACTTCATACTCCTTTATGCAAGTGGCTACAAAAATGTTTTAATTTGCAACTACTCCTAAATTTTATCTTTATAAATGGGAAGGGTGAAGCAGTTGAGTCTAAGCCCCTGCTTCTGAATGGTCTTCAGGATAAGTATGCCCATGAGGACCAAATCCACTTCTGAATTTATGCAGAGTGGGGAAGAGGCAGAAGAGCCAGTGAGGAGAGTCCTGCACTCACAGACAGGGAGGACTTGGCCCCAGAAAGGGTGTAGGACTGTTGATGGTATGTATATACTTTGGTTTGTTCATATGATCCCTTAAGATTCCCCACAAAAGAACATGAAACTGAACTATCCAGTCCAAGATGGACATCAAACATCTCCATCTGTTCTAAGAGAAAAAAACCTAAGTAGTCAAAGCACTGTGCTTTGGGACTCGGGTGGCAATCAAGTGGTTAATGGGACAGGGGTACAAATTAGAGCAATCCCTGTGGATGTTCCCTCTACTTTAATTCTTAGAGCTTTCTTGGACAAAGAGGTCCTGTATGCAAACTAGTAACATACAACCTCAAACTATGTATGAGAAAGCCCAGCCATTTTCTTGTTCATCTGTTGATGCATGAAGGATACACAGAATTTTTACACCAGTGATAGACGGTTGCTACTGCATCTTTACTAAAATGCAAATCACCAATCAGGCTCACAGTAGAATTTTAGAACCTTGTAGCTGAAGAAACCCACAAAGTTAACAAGGGAAACTTGACAGCCCTGACTGACACTATGTCTGGACTTCACCTGCACACTCTTGTCACTAGGAACCTGCGACTTTGTGGAAGTGTTCTGTAGAACGTTCCTTCTTATACTGAGCTTGGTATGTCGCCTTATCCTTTCCATCCGCTGGCTACGATTCTGTTCAAGAGGGGCACCTACTTCTCTTTAACTTGGGAGCCCTCCAGATACCTGAAGACAGCTATCTAATGCTTTGTCCTAGAGTTCTCACGTTCAACTTCCCTCTCTCCTGACCACCTTTTTGGTCACATTCCCCTGGAAGCTCTCTAGGAAGCTGACTGACCTGAAAACGTGTTGCACATCAGTACGAACACCCAGGAGTGGTGGAACCAATGCGGAGTTGTGAACACTTCTACCAATGGCCCTGTGAGAGCCACGTCACACTGTTGCTAGCGGCCCTGTGTGTCCTCCCAGCCTTCCTCACATCAACGGTCTGCTCCTGTCTTTCCCATCACTTATGAGGTCTGCCTTATAATTCATACAGGGGACTCTTGGTTCTAATGTACTCAGTGGTTTAAGTCCTTGCTAAATCCTAATTTATTAAGATATTAACGATAAGACTCAATTTTGCACAATCTGCAAATCTGATAGCCAAATGGCTATCTGCATTTAAGCCACGAAAACCGTGCTTAGCAAACAGCAGAAGCTTAATACCTATATACTAAACTAAACTAAAACCACAAAAAAGAAAAAAATACTGTATGTCTATGACAGCAAAATTTTAGAAGGCAAGGGTCATGTTATTTATAACATCTTCCATGTCTATAACACAGTGGTAGGTTCTCCTACTGGAACTCCCATTTCTGTATGGGGGAGAAAAAGGGAATTTTTTGGTTATTATACCTGTTTAATTCATTTCTGATATCCAACAATTCTTGTCTCTCGGTCTTCACCATATCTTTTTCCTCAGCAGCCAGGTAACGGAGCCTCATCTGTTCCAGTTCTTCTTGCTGTTTTTTAAGTCGAGCCATTTGACTTTCTTGCTCCCGCTGGAAAGAAAGAAACAAGCCAGAACTCGAATGTGAGGAGTAAATATATTTTGTACAACCTTGACTTGTGATCATAATCCCGCTAGACAGGACCCATGACACAGCCCTGCGCTCTCATTCCGAGACGCACACTGTCTGGAAAGGGCCAGGTTCTCTCGAACAGTCCCGTCTTCTTGCGGCCAGCCACAGCCGTCCAGGGCACAGTCCGTGACTGAAGTTAGCGAAAGACCGTAAGAGAATCCGAGGTGCAGGCAGGAAGAGTCTGCTGGCAACACAATGAGTTGCCACAAGGACCAGTGGCAAAAGCATCTAAGAAACGGTTAATTATACAAAGATACACCGCGAAAAACCGAATGAACGGTCTCTGCACTGGTCACTAATTCCTCGTCCACCTCAGGTCATCATACACCTTTCTACTCTTTACATTCACACAAGAACCTGCACATAGGACAAACTGTCTTTAAAATAAATGTGCAACCGTCCCCAGAGTGGATATCCACGATTGAGTCAACCCCTCTCTCAGTCACGGATGCGTCTGGACCAAAGGTGGGGCTGCAAACACCCCATCATCGAACAGAGTCAGCTCGTGGTTCTTTGCGCAGATTTCTGTAGGGACAGGTGCTCTGCTTTCGTTAGGACCGAAGCCCCAAAGGGGACAGCTCTATCAGTAGGTATATGTCATCCTCTGTTTTTCAACATAAACTTTTGAATAACGGTAAACAGAGTTCTTACACATGATAAGTGTACAGAGTGGTAAGATTTTACAGAGCAAACTACTCCATGCAGATCATGAAACAGAAGCCCCCTGTGCTTCCTCCGACCCACTAACCACCCCTCCTTTCCTCAAGATAACTACTGCCTAATTTTTTACGCCACAAATAAGACGTGACTGCTTGAACTTCACAGAAATGGAATTCTAGGTATTACTTCACGTGTGGCTTCTTTAAGTTAACATTGTTTTGCAGATTGATTTGTATTCAGTAGAGCTGATGATTGCCGTTACTACATAGTATTACACTGGATGAACATACAATCTTTTCATTCTGCTGCGGAGGGAACTCGGGGTTAGTTTGAAGTTGTGTTCTCTAACGCTGATGTAAATATTACTGTACATGTCTACGGGCTCATGTTTGTATGCCTTTCTATTGGGTATATACCTAGGATTCAAACAGAAGGGCCATACGGTAGGAGAAATTCAGTATTAATAAGCATTATACTTCCCTCTGAGCATTCCAGTGCTCCATATTCTTACCAGTACTTGGTAATATAATTCTTTCTGCATTTAAACCATTTTGATAGGTTTATGTGGCAGTATCTCGCTGTAAATTTATTTTGCATTTTTTTCCCAAGACTAATGAGGTTGAACACGGTTTAGTATTTAAACGGCATTCTTCTTTTGTAAAGTTCCTGTTCAACCATGTGGCACTTTGCTCTACTTGGTTATGCGTTTTTCCTTACTGATATATTTATTATGTACCTTATATAGACAGGGATAAGTCTTTTGTTGGCTATTTAAATTGCAAATATTTTCCACTAGTTTTGTCTTGCCTTTTCATTTCTGTAACAGTGTTTCTTACTTAATTTTAACATAGTCCAAATTTATTCTTTTCTAGCTAGTGCCTTCTATGTCCAATTTAAGGAATTTTTTGCCTGCCTCAGTCTTGAAGAGACTCTTGTATGAAGATGCTCTTTTATATCATCTTGAAGCTTCATTTAGATCAATAATTCATATGCAATGGGTTTTTTTTTTTTTAGCTCAGGATGTGACTTTATTTGGAAATAAGATCATTGCAGATATAATTAACTTAAGAGGAAGATATACTGGAATAAGATGGCCTCTTAATCCAATATGCCTGGTATTCTTATAAGAAATGAGACATATGCAATGGGTTTTGAGTATGTGTGAGATCGTTTCTTTTTTCCCCCCTATAGAGCTTCAACTGACATGGCAACATTTACTAAAAAAATATCCTCTCCTACTGCTTGGCAGTAACACCACCCACGACTCTCTAACCTGATCTATTTCTCTACCTTTGCATTAAATCATACTGCCTTAATACTGTAACTTTTAAAATAATCGATCTTGATAAGTGATAGTCTATTTTCATATAAATCTGTTTCTATGGCTGGGAAAAAAAGGCCCCTGGGATTTATGATTATGCCTAATCTTCAGATCACCTTGACCAAAACCATTATCTTTACAATACTGATTCTGTCATCAGTGACCACTGTTTACTTCTTCAATTATGTAGGTCTTACTGAATTTCACTGAATGTTTTATACTTTTCTATATACTAAGGGTAACAATTTTCTTAGAATATGCTCCGAAGTATTTCTTCTTTTGAGATGTTATTGTAAATGGCAGAGTTTTTAAATTCTCGTTTTCTAATTGGCTCTAGTACAGAGAATTAACATTGACATTTGGTTTCCAGCAAACTTGCTAAACTCACTAATTCTAGATCTTCTGTAGATACTTTTTGGTTTTCTAAGTGTGTCATCTACAAATAATAGCAGTTTTATTTTCTCCTTTCCAACTAATAAACCCTTTTGATTTTTTTCTCCTTTGTTTTCTTAAGGTGGTAAACCACCATGTTTGCTTTTGTTTAATAAACCCTGTTGTGATTGTTGTTAAGTGGTTTATCAATGTTCCTGGGACTGTCCAATATATTTTGTTCTTGTAATGTCCTTGTCAGATTTGGGAATCAAGATTATGCTAGTCTCATTTAGAAAAGAAGAGTGTTCAGTCTTCCTACTTTCTGAAACAGTTTGTCTACAATTAGTGGTATTTCTAAAATTTTTACTAAAATTCAAATGTGTAGCCATCTAGGCCTAGAGCCTTTAGATGAAAGTTTTTCATTACAGATTCAATTTCCTTAACAGCTATCCAATGAATATTTTCTATTTCTTCTTGTGTCAGTTTTGTAAGTTCTGTTTCTCAAGTTTACAGAAAATTTTTATTACCATTCTCTTATCTCTTTCAATGACTATGAGATCAATAGCCCTGTGTCCCCATTTTATTCTTGATGTTGGAAGTTAGGGCATATTCTCTTTGTCCTTGAACACTGCCATGAAGGACATCTTTTCAAGAAAGAACGTTTTGCTTTGTTGATTTTGTTGTATACTTTCCCATTTCCTTAATTTTTATTCATCCCTTTCTTCTAACTGCCTTAATTTCTTATTCTTACTGACCATCTGAAAGGAATAAAGAATAATTTTTTTGCTTTTATTTTTTAAGTGCCCTCAAGGTTATAAAATTTCCCGCTAAGCACAGTTTGCATTAAATCTCCTGTCTTGATATGCTGTATTACTTTTTGGTTCAAAACATTTTCTAATTTCACTTGTGGTTTTCAGTGTAGCTATGGGTAATTAGAAGTGAAGTACTTAATTTTCAATCATTTGGGGATATGAGCTTTTCGTTATTAATTTTTAGATTAATCTCACTGTGGACAGAAGATACTCTCAATTACAACCTTATGAAATTTGTTGAGAATAGTGTGATCTTGCATGTGAGCAATGTGGCTAAATGTTCCATGTGTACTAGAATATGTGTATTTTAGATAGCTTATAAAATATTCTATATATACCAATGGTTGTGTTGTTTAAATCTTCTAAATCGTTACTGCTTTTCTTGTTTGCTCTATCACTTCCTTGGAGAGTTATGGTAAAATGTACCGTTATTGTCTATTTTTCCTTTAATACTAAAGTTTATTGAGCAATAGAAAGCTTCAGAAGAGAGAGGGGGGACCCGAGAGGGTTGCCTCCTTTTAGTTCTCTTGATTTTTTTGCTTCATATAAATTTGTGGCTGTTGCCAAGTGCATACACAGGTAGAACTGTTGTCATCTTCCAGGTGAATTGACCCTTTTATGATGATGAACACTATCTATAGGTGTTGCCCTGAAGTCTACTTTGCCTGACAAAAGTAGTGCTAGATTGGCTTTCTTGTGATTAGTATTAATGTGGTACATACTTTTCCCTCTTTCAAATTTATCCATTCTGTACCCTTACCTTTAAGCTGTGTCCTTTCTAAGTAGCATACTGCTGTTGTTTTTAGTTTTTCATGTAATATTTGTCTCTACTAACAGTATTTGGTCCATTTTATTTAAAGCAATTGGTCATATAACTGGTTTAAATCTTTACATGTTAGGACGCTGTACTTGTTCCATCTTTTTGATGTTATTCTCTCCTCTGGTCTTTTTTAGATTAATCCTTTGTCTTTTCACCCATGCCCCCGCTGCCTCCCCTTTTCAGCTTCTTATTATTTCTTAAAAAAGAGTAAAAATGACTAATACAGATCAGGACTTTGACAACTTCACAAATAATGGAACATACTTTAAACATTTTAACTCTATTTGTTCCTCCATCTCTCTTCTACTTTGTCCTTCTAGGTTTTTGTCATGAATTTTAATTCTACATATATCAAACTCAACAAATGCTGTGAGCGTTGTTTTCTACAATCAATATGTAGTCAGATATTTATTTCCATTGCTGTTTATTCTCCTGTTTTTGTCTGGGATTATTTTCCTTCTGCCTGAAGAACACCTTATATTTTTACTCTAGGTTTGCCATGACAAAGTCTCCCAATTTTTGTTAGTCTGCAAAGTCTTATATGTCACTGTTACTTACGAAGAACATTTTCACTGCATACAGAACTTGAGGTTGGCAGTTATTTTCTTTCAGTACTTCACGGATGTTACTCTATTATCTTATGAATTCCTTCGCTGCTGTTGTAAAGTCATCTGTCTGGATTGTTGCTCCCATGAAGGCCATGTCTTCCTGTACCTCCATCCCTTACGGTTTTCATTGCTTTTTTGTCAATTTTACTATTATGAATCTAGGTATGTTTTACTTTGTATTTATTCTGTTTAGAGTTCATAAATATTCTTCAATCTGTAAATTGATACCTTTTGCACTTTCAGAGAATTCTCACCTAGTTCAAATACGGCTTTCTCTTCCATTCTGTTGTCTTCTGAAGGCTTGCCAGAGGCTTAGTATTTGTGTCTCCCCCAAATGCATACAGGTTTCCCACCTTTTTGAAAGTTGGTATTACACTGCTTCGTTGTTATGAAAAACCTACATTAGTATGTTTTTTTGCTAAACAATCTAAAGAGCAGTTCCCCTACTACAAAAAAGCCATCATCATACTAATGTAGGTCTTTTGTAAAAGCAAAGTGGCGAAACACCAACTGGGGGAAAGTTGGGGATACTCTCTGCTTTGCACCATTTTGACTTCGAAGAAGTTTTACAGGAACCCTCTACTTTCGGATAGCTGGGGAAATGTGTGTAATGAAACCTAATCCCCATTTTGAGCTGTTAGGGGATGGGGCCTTTGGGAGGTGATTAGGTCATGAAGGTGAGCCCTCATAAATGGGATTACTGCTCCTATCAAAGAGGTCCAACAGAGCTCCCTGGTGCCTCCACCACATGAGGACGCAGAAAAAAGGTGGCCATTTATGAACTGGGAAGCAGGCCCTCACTAAACATAGAACCTGACCACACCAGCACTATGATCTTGGCCTTCCAGCCCCCACAACTTTGAGAAACCAATCTGTTGTTTGTTAAGTCTGTGGTCTTTTGTTATGGCCGCCCAAACAGACTAAGACAGGGTCTCAGTTACACACAAAAGGGAGTCAGTCTTGTATAGTCTATCCCACGTGACGCTCAAGTTCTTGGCTAAATTTTCCATCTTCCCCCCGCCCCCTTCAGTTTGGATGCTTTTTATTGACTTCACCTGAGACATCCTTGGGTCTGCTATATCGAATATGCTGTTAATTCATCTACTGAATTCTTACACTGCATTTAAAATACTTCTCAGTTCTAGAATTTCTATATCATTCAAAAGATTCCAATTCTTTACTATAATTCTCCATTGTATCACCTATTTTCTAGAACAGAGTGATAGTAGTTATTTCAAATTTGGCTTCTGGGAATTTGAAAATCTGGATTACCTTTGACTTATTTCTACTGAGCCCAAGACATAAAAAGGCATTCCCCAGTGAAACCACACCAGTGGTTAATAAAGAAATGAAAAGATGCTCCAAAGAAGTAATCAAGGATATGAAAACTGAAGCCACAAAGTGATACTATTTCAGACCCACCAAACTGGAAAAAATTAATACATGTTATAATAGCCAAGTGTTGGACATGGTATGGAGAATAACAATTACACAGCACTCTTGGGAACTGAAAAGTTGTACAACCACTTTGGAAAGTAATTTGGCCATATTTAGCAAAGCAGAAGAAACCAGTGAACCCTTTTACCAGAAACTCTACTTTTTGATATAAACTCTAGAGAAACTTGGGACACATGCAAAAATGTTCAGTGTTGTCTTATTCTAAGTTAAAAAAAAAAATCACTGAAAAAGGACTGGATAAATTGTGCTATGTTCATATATTTGTTTTATAAAGCATTAAAAATGAACTATAGCTAAATCTTAAAAGCAATTTTAACTCATATAATGTAGACAACAGAATGATTCCATCTATATATAAAGTTCAAAAACACACAAAAGAAAAGCAAAGCAAGAATAAATACCAAATTTAGGCAAGTAGTCCGTCACCTCTGGAGGGGCTGCAGTTGAGAAAAGGCACACGGAGGGCTTCTAAAGCACTGATAATGCTGTTTCTTAAAATAGAAGGTGGTGGTTGGGATGTATAAGAATCTTTTTTTTCCCCTCCTCTTTGGACTGTTAGGATAGATTTCTTTTAAAAAGTTAATTATTAAAAAAGAAAGGACAAGAAAGCTCAACAAAAATATATCAAATTGTTACCTCTAGCTGAGGAGGGGATAAGATTACTGGTGATTACTATTTTCTGTGTTATGCAGTGTTGCAAAATTTGCATTTGTTTACAATTAAGCAAGCATAATTACAAGCAGGAAAAAAAATACTGAAAGCCAATTATATGATGTTAGCTTACTCTATAAAATTGTCACTTTATGAAACTGGAAACATTCTAGTTCTAAAATATTGAAGAAAAGCCTTTAAATGCCTCGCATTTTTCTTCAAGTATATGGCATTAATAATCATCACACATGCATGCACAAAAATTAGAGGTTAGAGAAAGAAATCCTCTCTGTTGCCAGGTGCTATGGGTTAAAGGCTCCTCCATCAAGTGAGTATAATCTTTATTTTGCCTTAGCTGCCTATAAATCCAGAGAGGAGATGTAAACATGCATACACTAGACTAAACAGCGGCTAAAAAGTGACCACTACTGACTCTCCCACTCACACATACCATGTAAGTCTGTGGGAAAAACTTACAACGAAACTAAGGAACTCAAGTCAAGTTTTCTGAAAATAACCCAGAGCTGACAAGTCAGTAGGAGGGCCTGGATGGTTTCAAGACACAGTTTTTAACCAAGACTTGGACCTCCAACTGTTTTCTTAAACAAAGATTTACATCCCCTCCTTGGCTAAATTACTTATAAATTAATCAAATTAATTACCCTGAGTGGATAAGCAGGAGGCTGGACAAGATAGTGCTGATGTCAGCCAATGAAGTCTGTGTTGTTTTAACTAAATACATCAGAGCTTAGTTTTAAACAGATCTACTGTGCACAAATATGGTAAGGGACCCACATCCTACCCCAAATCTTCCTTCTGTTTCCTGTCCTGGGAACAAATGTACCTAGTTTTAATGGATCTGACATAATGAAAATGTTAAATTTTCTCCACCAACAAATTCATACCTCTTAATGACTGATTATTATTATTATTTTTTTAGAAGTAGTGGCTTTTATTCTACCTAATTATTTTCTAGGGTGACAAGAAATGGTTTTAAACATATTATTTAGAAAACAAAAGTTAAAGCGACAACCTTGAGTAACTGTAGAACAAGGAAACTCAAGTGTTTGGGTTTAAAAATATTTCTACACTGTATCTTTGTGGACGTGGGGGGAAAAGAAACTAAATTTCCCCTTAACTGTCTAACAATCAGAATTCTTTAAAGATCTGTGCTACACACTGTAGCAAAGATATCAAATCCAGAATGTCTGGGGCTCATTTCCTTGTTTTCTAAGTTCGGACCCATTTAATGTTCTATTTTACAGCCATCTTCCCCGTTCGCAAAGACCAACAATAACAACACAAAATTACAGCTTGGAAACACAGATTTTTATGGTTGTGAGGCAGAAGAAAAGATTTTTTTTTTTTCTAAATCATTAGAAGAGTATGATTTTTTAATTCACAAATTGACTATACTGGGTCACCTTTGAGTAATGGAAATCTGTTTAAACATTCTTTTGGCAATAGGCACCAAGCATTAGATCTTATTTCCAAGCTTTACCAGCTGGGTTTTGTCATTAACATTTATTAACAATCTAAGATATGGCTTTCCCCGTCTAATCCGTACTACACAAATGTTTTGTATGGCCCTCCAGAGGATTTTGCTGTGACAAATTACTGGCAGAGATTATAGCCCCGTGGCTATTCACCAGAGGCAATGTAAAATTAACATGGTACTAATCCAATTTAAACAAGAAGTTGCACAAACAGTCCTCTGCACAAAAGCAGATAGAGGATTCCAATTTTATATTCAAACACAATAAATGTGTTTTTAATAAAAAGTTCTAAAAAAATTGTATTTTCACACATATGAATTGTGCCTATTTGATGAAGTTATTCATTTTTAAACCTGCAAAAAATAGTTACTGGCTCTTGCATTTCTTCCTAAGTGCCGAACCTCAAAAGTCGTCTGTAGACCATCAGTGATGCCTAGTGACCTCAGAGTTTGTTTACAGTGTTGTTTCCAAAGCAGAAAGTTTGTGGGATAAGGAACAGAATTACTCTGCAGGGAAGATCACTGCACTCAAAGAATAAGACTCTTTTCTTGAGCAAATAGTTCAGAGGTGAGCCAATAATGTAGGGCTGTTTTCTTCTTAATACAGACACTAACTCCAAGGGAAGCATCTGACTTTTGTGATGATAACCTCTCTGTTCGGAGGAACAAACACCAAAATTACTTTGCCCATGGTTTTTAGGCAAGAGGGTAGAAAAGACATAGGAAGAAAGGGTAAACAGAAAAGAAGGGATTAAATGAGAAGAGCAAGAAATAGCAAAAGTGTACAAGGATGCCTGCGATAGGAAGGGCAGGTGGGTGGCAGCCTTTTCGAGACAATTCTAATGAAATTCTGTTTCAGTAATTAGGGCACTTCCTTTGGAGAAAAGAGTCATCACTAATCAACAGCTAATACTTTTCTACCTTTTCAGTACTGATTCTGGTAATGGCTTCTAATGAATTACCATTCTCTGAGTCTCTGAGCCTTCACTATGTAACTTTTCTTCAGCTGCAGGCACCGTCTTCCCCATCTACTCTTGGTTTTAAGACTGGAAATGATAGCAAATCTGATCGTGGTATTTCAAACACTCTTTCCAACACTGTCCCCTTAGCTTTGAGGGAGCTGGGTATATAATGGTAAGCCCACTGTCCTCTTATTTTTCTATTTTGGCTAACTTCATTTGGATATCTCACCACCTGCTAGACCCTGGAGAACTATCAGTCCTCCCAGCTGGACGCGGGATTCCCCATGAGACAGCGCCGCTCTGTGGGGAGCATCCACTCGTGTGCAAGGGGCACCACAGGCTCCCAGTAAGGACAGGCTGACAGAAAGAGGGAAAGTGAGAACTACAGACTCCATGCTCTCTCATCTCTTTATACCCAATCTTTAGGACGTTCTACAGATTCTCTGGTGTATCTGCACGTTTAGGATTTTTTTTTTCCTTCTATACAGTTTTCTAAAGAACATCTATAAAACTACCATGTAAATACAAAGTACTATTATTACTCAAACTATATCCTACCCACTTCCCTGTTGCTATTACTATATAACCACATCCGCCGCTTCTGTAGACTTAAAAATCTGAAATTGTTGACTAGAACACCGTAGTACCAAATCCCTCCAATATTTTTCTGTCCCCAAAAATATCCAAAGCTACCAACCAATTAGGTCCCCGCTGACTAAAACCAAGAACACTCCACAACAGTTTTAGGGCTCAGTTCCTTTTAACGGTTAACAATGTACTGAGCACATCCTAGTACCAAACCTGTATTAAACGCTGTATAAACCACTCATTCAATTCTCAGAACCACCTGTGAGGAGAAATTAGTCTCCTCATTTGTACGGTGAAAAATCAAGAGGTAGAGCCAAGATTCACCTCACCTCTCAGGACATGTTCTAAACCACCTCTGAGAGAATTTGAATCCTGTCACTTTTAACAGCTACTCCCAACACATTATTTCCTTGTTCCCAATTCCTCAGGCTTCTCCACCTTGTACCGTATGTAGCCTAAGGCCCTTGGCATCGTGGCTTCAGCTTCTTCCTGCTCGAAGTCACTCAGTTCTCACCATCAGAGCTTGCCTATCTAAGTCAGGGATGCCACTTTCCTGGCTGGGATGTGCCAAACGGTGACTTGTGCCTCAGTACTTTGTCAGAAATCCCTAAAGCCTTCCCTGGCTCCCTTTGTTTTTCTTGAAATTCTTGCATTATTTGGCTTCTAGGGAATAAAAAGATAACATGAAAAAAGGGGAAAGAGCCTGGACTCCAGGCCTCGCCTGCTCGCTCATGATCTGTGTGAGCAGGTGCACCTGACTTAACTTCTCTCAGTCCCAGTGTCTTTCATCTGGAAGATGGAAATAAAATTACCTGCTGCAGAGGGATCTTGGTTAGGATGAAATGACAAGAAGTGAGCGGCTGGAAATCCTTGTCATGATCACCCTCTTTCTAGCTGCTGCCTCCAGCATCAGCTCTCCTCTGTCCTCTGCAAACCTAAGGATACTCAGTTGTGTCTGCCACGGCTTCAATTCTCGCCTCTGCAAGGGAGTCCTTGCTCTGTTCTTAAGCCCCATCAGCCTCCCTACACCGGATCCATATTTCTGAGTGCTTGCTGAATTTCTCTCTGCAGAAGTTAAAATGTCCAACTTTGCAAGTCCTATCTCCTCCTCATCTTCATACTGCATTTCCGTACTGGAAAACTATTTCCAGATGGTAAGGCTTTAGCCTTGGGCATCAACTTTGACTTTCTACTCTGCATTAAAATCAGGTAGATGGTGCTACACACCATCTACCAAAACTATTTTTTTTTTTTTAAACAAGAATCTGTGTGTCCCGTTCCCACTGAAGTTCCAGTCCTTATCACCCAAAATGACCACTACAAGGGGTCCTTCTCTGGGGTCCAAGTACAGTCTATGCTTTCCAACTCCGTGCCTGTTTGCCATTATCATTTCAGTGATTTTAGCCTGTTTGCCATAATCATTTCAGTGATTTTATTTCCAGCATTTCCCTCACTACTTTCCTCAATCACAACCCACTCATCAGAGGTCTATCTCAAATACCTCCTCTTCCACAACACCTTTCTTAAGTGCTATAAAATAGATGTACTTTCCTCTCCTGACTACTCTGGATGGTTCTTCTCAGGCTCTTTTAAATATAAATGTTGTACTTTTCTTCCCTACTACTAAATTGCAAGCTCCCTGAGGGAAAGACTTTTTACCTACATCAATAAATCTAGGGCAGGCAGTAGCTTGAATACAGGAGGCCCCCAGTTACACTCATCTATCCTTAGTCCTGTGAACTTTCATGGTCATTCTGTGTCATCTCAACTCTTCTAGGAGCTATGGTAAGGCAAATTGTACTATTAATTCTCCTGTAGTCTTGGATATAATTCTCTATGAGGGCAGGAAGCGATTAATACGATACCACAAAGATGTTTAATAGCATTTAATGGTCATGGAGACAGATATAAAGAATACAAATTTGAAAGGCCCTATGTGCCAAATTTCATTCAGAATAAAACTGTTAAAAAAAAGGCAGAAGTTAGAATAAAGCTAACCATTACTGGTCCTTAAAAGTGTGAGGTCAAGTAGGTTGGAGTCTAAAAAACCTTGCTCACATTTTACTTGATCTTAATCATCTGAGGAAATTGCACCCCAAAATAAGATTAATTTCTCCTGAGGCTTACGGCATTTGTTATCAAGTAGGAAGGAGGAGGGGGAAGAAAAGTAACGTAAGAAGAACTCAACTCAGGAAACCACTATCACTTTTTAAATTCTTGTAAAATTATGCAAAAATTGTCTCTCCTTTTCTTCGCTGAATAAATGCCTATGTCTTCTAGGAATAATATTTAAAATAAGCTCTTCAGTTGGAGGTCATGTTAAATTTTTTAAGTTATTCTTAAAGTTCTCTCCTGAACAGTACTTTCAATGGAAGGAATTTATACTAAGAGGGAAAAAAATGGGCATTTTATAAGTGAAAGTAAAATAAATTATTCCCACTTTCTTCTGGGGAGGATAGTTGGCTATTTAAAAAAAAAAGAGAGAGACCTAAAAGCTTTTTTTTTTAATTAAGATTAAAAGATCTTTAAAAAAGCCCCTAACCTCCTAATGTCAGAAATAGCCCTGGAAATTGAAATGGACACATCTGAACATAAGACATATTGCCAAATACGCATACTTGTAAAGAATCAAGGGACAAAAAGACATAAAATGAACAATCCATCATCAGCTATAAACTACATACCTGTTTAAGTCTGGCAAGTTCTTTCAAAGCTCGTCCCCACTGCTGCTTGTAATGCAGTTTAGACTTAGTTGCAGATTCCAACTTCCTTTCAAGTTCAACCTAACAGTGATTAAAATCATATCAAGTGAAACACTATACCACTGTGTACAATCACTGAAAGATAATATATACAAAGAGTCTGGCTTAAGAAAAGAGTTTATATAGTGTAACATACGACATCATCTAAAACTGTTATATAATTTACTATAAATATTATGGCACATGAACATTTTCTTGTTTAAAATATAGTCGTATTTTTACTGCCTAACAGCCTATGCTAAAAGGAACTGAATCAGTCTTAACCTCCAGACAGTTACTATAAATGTATTAAAACGTGTAGAGTGCAAAACACATTAATTTTTTACAAAAAGCAGTTCTTACTGTTAGCATTCCAATTCAGCAGGCACTCTAAATCTGAGAAACCAAGTTATTCCTTTTGGAGGCCTATCATGACATGGAACTTGGTCTTACAACAAAAAGAGCTAGTAGAGATACTTTCATATTTTGGCAAAAATCATAAAATGCTGAAAACAGTGAAACGTTTTATCAGAAAGCAGTTTACTAAGAAAGAGTACAAAGTGAAAAATATTTTAAGAATGTTAAAATAAACCCGAGAGTAGGAAAAATAATGCTCCTAATAACATTCATCTAACTCTTATTTTCTATTTTTCCTCAAATATATAAAGAAAAACATGAAAGTGATTCCATAAAAAAATGGTTATTTATACTTGCAGCAGGCAATCTGTTGTGCATGAACTGAAGCCAACTTGGCTATGTTCTGGAATGTACTCTCTCAGTGTTTCAAACCAAGTACCAAACAAATTCATGAAGCCAACAGACAGTTTTACTATTTAAGTGATAATGTAATAATATGCCTGAATTACAGTAAAATACTGTGACTCTAAACGGGTCTAAGTTTTTTTATATCAAGTCCAGTTTTTCCCATATACACAACTCCTCGTGTTTTGCAGGAAAACAAAACCAAAGGCACTCTCCCAAAATTCAAACGCCAGAAAACTTTCATCTTATTTTCATGTAAGGAAAAGCTGACTGCCAAATTCCCTTCACAAAAGACCAGAACATTCTCTGCAGTAATATATGACTTCATGGAGTCAAGTTCTTTTCTGCTTTACAAATCCCTGGTGCTTGGATTTAAAGGTGTTGACATTTCACAACGAGACTTACACGCCTTAAGCTGAAGAACTGTGAGATTATCAAAGATGAACTCTTCTGCTTATGCCCCCCAAATTTATCCATATTACTTAACAATAGGGCATCAGAGGAATAGCAAAAATCTTTTTATAGCTCTGAGATAAAAGGGTGCTATTTAATTATAAAAGCGATCATGTCCATGGGTCTTGGAGAAGGTGTAGTAGTCTGGATGGGCCCAAGGGATGAGGGTTAGGACAGAGATGAAACCAGAGGGATCACATCTACCCAGGGGACTGACTCCACAGAAAAAGTGGGATAAGGTTTTATCAGTTTTGCCCTGATTATCAAAATAATTCCCATTTGCATAGTTATTCACACTTAAATAAACTGTAGTTAGAAAATTTCAGCTACATACCTCACTTTTCTAATTCATTCCTTTGGCCCAATCGATGATTCCTACCTTTATTTTTTTAAGAATATAGGTGCCTCTGTGATTCTAAAGAAACACATGGACCCAATTCCCAGAAACATGCACATGACTGAAGATTTGATATAATTCCAGGGCATTCACAGACCTCGCGTTAAGACATCTCACTGTGAGCAGATCTGAGGCTTGAGCTAGGCTGTAGTACCCTTAGATCATGAGCCCAGTTACAGACTTCTGGTGTGAAAACTCACATCAGGACCTAGAGTCAGTTGAGAGATCCGTGCTCACTGCTGCTCCCATCTCCCTATTTCTATGCCCACAGCTGTCATTCGCTACGAGACGGAGGGCACTGGCTTTGTCTCTGATGCCCTACTCCCTAGTTTGTCTGTCACAGGCAACTATATTGATTTCTCCCTGGAAAAACTTGGTGGTTTTCTTCTTTTCCCTTCCTACTGCCATTTCCTTAGCCCAAGTTCTTTTCCTCTTCTCTGGTCTCTTCAGCCTCAAATTTTTTCTATCTACACATCCCACTTTCCTCTCTGCTAAAAAAAAAATCTACCATCGCTGCTACTTACCTGCAGTCTTGAGCCTATACTCCTCTGTCTAGGTTTCACGGTGTTCCAAAATCTCACTTCTGTCCTACTTGCTGAACCTATTTCCTGCGTTTTCCTCAACAGAAGACCCTCTCCTCCAGCCCCCAGGTCCGTGTCCTGTACACCACCGCCCCTGGCCCATTAACTTCCTGAGCCAGTTACTTCTTTTTCTACTCTAACTTAAAACTTGAAGCTTCAGGCTCGGCTACCCCTCCATGAAGCGGTCTTAAATTTTCTAGATTGCAAAGAGTTTCTATCACATTCCTTGGTATTTGATTCACACACAATCACTTAAGGCTGAGTCATCTCCCTAATTTCATTACAAACTCTTTAAAAGTGAGGTCCCAAAGGATAATGTGCTTTTTCTCTTCTCTTTTTCCTCTCATCTTTCCCTTTGCCTTAAGACAGGGGTGGATGAGCAGTAGCTACCAAATGATCTTAAGTACGAAAATTTCAGCGTTTATCTTCATCTTCAGTCTGTCCTACTAAGTTATTTTCCATATGTCATTTATTTAAAAACCGAATTATTTTTAAGCCATCTAAGAGACTCGTACCGAAAAGCAAATCATAAACTATTACTGACTTCTTACATAACAAAAGGAATCAGGAATTATATTTGGTAAAACTGTGTCTTATCTATACACCATTTCGTGAAAATGGAAATACTTCTTTTACACTGAAGAGAATGGGTAATCAGAAAGGAAAAGCCCTCAGGCAGACATAACGAGAAGATTAAATATGGAATCAGCTACTTTCTCACTTATGTCTTCCTTTTTGGGCTTTTAGGTCTTTGTTATTATGTAGAAATAAGAAATAAGATTCTGCCCTCTTCTGGCTCCAAAAAAAACTTACCAAGAATTTTCTGTCCGAGCACAGAGGGCTTGTTTTATTGAACACTCACACATGCTGGATGAATTCTTTAGGGCTGGTGCAGGGGCAATTGACCTAGTCATTTTTCCCTCTTGCGCTTAACTTCATGGCCCTGTTTTCACTTGTAATATGTTGAGTGATTTTCATCCTGTTGCTAGAAGTATAGTTGGAAAAAGGGATTCTGAAAATCACTTAAAATGTATGTCTAAGCTGGAAAGTGTCAAGTTTATATTCAGAAAAGATAGTGCTTCTGTTCTGATTTTGAGATAGGTAGTCTCTGAAGGTAAAATGGTAAAACGAAAATCCTGAGACCTGCGTAACAGGACCTGAGAGATGGGCTGAGGCTCTGTTTGTGTGCTTCAGCTGTCTTCGGCAGGTACCACAGGACTTGTAGTTGTCAACACAGGAATAGCGGAACACTTGTTTTTATCCAAAGAGGGGCTGAGAATGTCCAGCTGAATTCAAGTTCACTGGTAGACAAATGAACAGCCCACCAAATGAAATGGAAAAATGCAAAGACTGTCCCGATATGTAAGAAGCAGCATCAACCACGCTGGGCAGTCAAACCCACGTTGGGGAAGAAAAGGAACCAAAGACAGCACAGCCATGGACAGGCCGTAGAAACAAACTGGTTAATTAATATCTGCTTCAACTAAAAAAAAAAAATTTTTTTTTTAACCATAGTCTAATTCTTGTCTCCCAACTTTTCTATGTACTCACCCTTTCTGCCTCTTAAATAGTGTCTCTACTTCCCAAGAAAAACTCTTTCATGGTCCACTCATCCCCTCCTCTCTTAAAGCTGAATTTCTTCTTGTTTTCACAAGAAAATATTTGTACATTTTTCTACCAGTATGTAAGATTTTTTTCAACAGTGTGAAGCCCTTGGGTTATATTTTGTTTCAGTTTTTTCCAGTGCCAAACTTTTCAATAAGCCCCTGCAATTTGGCTTTTTCAAAGTTAGTGAACCTGCCAAACCCATGGCCCTTCGTCCACCGTTCTTGACCTGCCCTTCGTGAGACATGACCTCTACTACTTATTCTCAAAAATCCTCCTCTTCTGGGTACTAGACTGTTTGTATTACTCCTCTGAATCTCTTTAGCCTCCTTCTCTCATCCCTGAGGCTGTGCCTCCCCCGAAGTGGTCGGGGGTCCTTCCTTGGCACACCTCAAGCCATTGCATCTGCATCTAAGGCTGACTCCCTTTTCTCTCTTCCTACCGTACTTCCCATTTTTAACCACTCAGTCAGCTGCTCCACTTCCGCTGTTCGGCTAGCATCTCAAGTGTAATACGTCTAGAACCAGAATTCTCTACAACTTCCACCTCCTCAGAAAGTTCTTCCTGGAAGTTCTTCACTTCCATTAACTTGACAGCAATCTCTGACTTTTCTTACCAGATGAAATACAAGTTCTTTAACTTACCATCTAAGGTCTTCCCCCTTATAGGACCAAAAATTGCATCCCCAGCATTCTCTCGGCAGTCCAGTTTTTATTTTGAAACTAGGACAATAATGATTAGGTTCTAGTCAAGCTATTACCGAAATATGTAATAGACTTCCTAACCTTCCTACTTTGCCTGAATACCTCTTTCTGGAATATCCTCCCCTACACATTCACCCATTAAGAGGTCATGTGTCCTTTAGGTTCCATATCCAGTCTCATCACGATTTCACGAGAAGGAGCTTTGTCTCCCCTTTACATTCATGGCTCTTAGTAACACAAAGTTAGCTAGATGGTACCAGCCATCATCTTCCTTTCACTTTATCTAGGTAAGTTCCCTGCCTCTCTGCATGACTTGTCATTTAGTTGACTCTATCCTGAACGTTTTGTAATCATTCGGAATAGCATTTAGCACAGTGTCAGAGAACATACATCTTTGCTGGATAATGAAAGATCAGTTCTGTCCATCAGCATCCTGCCTGGAAACCAGACATCACTCTAGGTCTTCAAAAGAGATTAACTTAATACAGGCAACGGAAAAGCAGAAATGCTGGAGGGGATCGGGTGAGGGGCCCCCCGGGGTGAGCAGGATCAGCCAGTCTCTACCTCTCCGGGGTAGGAGGGGCTCCAGGGGGAAGTAGCGGGAGGAGCAGTTCTTACATCCCCAGAACCCAGAGCCAGGGGTTGTCCAGTGAGCTAGAGCCCCAGTGGGGATGGCCCAAGGCAAGCTGAGAGAAGGGCTGTCTGGTAGGACAGGGGACCATAAAGTACACCTACTACCCGAGGAAGTAAGAGAAGCACAGCGACAAAGACAGAGAAGGAAGAACTACCCTGGCGTCTTCCCAACTTCCGTCCGCCAATCTTCTGAGGGTGCCCCCTAGTGGCCTTTAACTTCCACAGATTATTTTCTTATTTATAACCTGTGTCATTTTCCTATGTAGTAGGAACCAGAACATACTTCCTGTTGGTGGTGAATCCCCAGATAAATAGAGGGAGGACCTGGCTTCCAAGGACAGGAAACAGAAGAGGATGGACATCCCCCCTTCCAGGCTAAGAGGAGAGTGCAGGCTTGTAATGAATGCTCCTGTCCGGGATGCTGAATCTGATAAGGATAGTAATACACAGAGAGCATTCCCGACGGCAAGGCTGGCACCAGAAGCGGGGGTTACAGAAATCCAAGGACACGGCCATGACAGCACCAACAGCAGCAAGAGAAGATGGTTTGGGGACAGGCCATGCTGTGCTGCCCCTGGTTCTTGCTCCTACTTTGCAACTTGTTCTGTAGCCTTCCTGAAAGTTTTGGGGATTCCTTTATTCCTACAGTTAGTTACTGATGTGGTTTGCAACCAACGACTCTGATCAGAGAAAATGGATAAAAGCCAAGAAATTCAAGTACTGACGAGGTCATGTGTCTAGAATTCTGTTCTTAGCTGACATCAGAACACTACAGTGAAATGTTATTGCATTTTATATTCACGTAATACTTACTGACTTTATAAATTATTAGAATTAGTTAAATTGCCATAATCTGACATGGGTACCTTTTCTAAGGTGAGGAGATTTATTTCAGACTGTAGACGGATTTCTGGTTTGTTGCTTTGCTGATCCTTGAACTGAACAAACTCTTTTTCCAAAATCTTATACTTATTTTCAGCATCAGTAAGCTGTATTTAAAAAAGAAAAAAAACACCGGTATGCTAAGTTCAATACTATAGAATTTGATTCAACAGTGTCATATTTTCCTTATGCTAAAACATGTTTATAGTAGAAAATTTAGAAAATCCCCGAGGTATAATGAGGAAAATTAACAACATACAAAAACTTTTTAAGAGTATGAAATCTGTTATAAAACCAGTATCACCAGAACCTCTTTGGTAAATTTCAGATGGCAAATGAAATTCACCTTATAAAAATACAGATACTACGTACTTAGGATGTCACATGTAAGAAAATATTGTGCATTATAGATATACCAGCTAATTACAGAGAAAACAAAAACTTTTAGTGCTGTATTTCTTTTTCTTATTATTTGAAGCTGTAAGAACTCCATAATTCAAATACTATTACAAGTTAAAGTCATTTCAAGATGATTTGGCCCAATCCCTTCGTTTTTGTGGCTGAGAAATTTAAAGGTTGCAGAAGCTCAATAATGGGGGCGGTGCCTAAGAGCCAGGATGTAGAAGAGACATAAGTAGCATCCAGATCTCTTCATCCCCCAGAATAATGCTCTGATGAGAGCAGGCAAATACTTCGTTAAATTAAAAAAAGAGAGAGACCGCCTTGACTCAAGTCTATATATAACTCCCCTTCTAACAGTTTCAGAACTACCAAACCCCCCAACCCAAAAAACAGGATATAAAAATTTTTTATTTGATCTGGGATTTTTTTTAATCAAATGAAAACAAGCACTGTTAAAAATGCCTTCCAAAAACATGTAACACTAGAACTACCAATCATAGATAAACCCATTTATCTTGTAAGACATAAGACTTAACTGAATTTGAAATACTGAGAAAATCTGTGACAGAAATGGAACTTAAATTATCAACAATAAATTCTTATTTCATGCCAGTAAATACAAATAATTCCAATTAGGATTTATCTAGCATCTTAAGGTAATGAGGTATTCCATTACCTGAAAATTCTTCATATGACTGAAGTTTATCTCTCTGAATATCTGAACTTTTATTTTTAAATTTGAATTAGAACCTTTCTAAAGCATCTCTGTCACATTTATTTCTGTTTTAAACAAAAGCTACCAGACTTCGTATTTGTTATTTTTTCCACCATTCAGAGACATCATCATAATTACTGTGGCCCCAATCAGGTTGTACAGAAGTAAGCTATGAGGCGTAAGGGGCTCTTTTTCTTTGGCTAAGTGGTCCATAAACAACATGGATTGAGTGTGTGGACCCGCTTTTATATACTGGAATACAGATACTTGATCACAGGGTGTCTTTTTGTCCTTTCTACCTGTCTAGTTAGAACTGTGTGCTGAGTATATGGAACCTAGTTCTGACTCAGGGCCTAGAATGTTTTCTTTTATATAAGCTGTGAAATGTTCCCAGTGAAGGGCTGAGCAATTTCAGCTCCCAGACACGTGGGCTGCCCCACAGCTCCCTCCTCACTCCCCTGCCAGGTTTCCCCCAGGTCTCAGACTATGTTCTAGAGGAGTGCCTGGGCTTAATTTTTCCAAAATACCAGTTTGTGCCACAAAGGTGCTTCCCACAAAGATGCAAGCTAATTACATCAGTCTGGGACAAGGTAGAAATGGGTTTTTCAAAAAGATCCCCTGGTGAATCTAATGCATGTTAGAAGCCTCTATTCTAGAAGGCTCGATCTCCCTAAGAAGTGGAAGAAGGGAAGCACTCCCGGTGAAGCCCATCCCGACTGCCCACTTTTACCACTCGATCTTTCATCTTTTACATGAGACTTCTATATAACAGTCCATGAACAAAGTATTGGCCACAACAAAATTTGTCAGAAAAAAAATTTCTGGAGTCAAATTTAGTTCTTTGTCATGTGAATAATGATAAGGGAAGGAACATTATCCCAACGTCGTCTTTAGCTTTGACTTAGGAAAACAAGACTTGACTTAAAGTCAATCTGAATCTCGGTGCAATCAGTATGATCAATAGTTCGATTTACTGTGTAGTTTTCTCACTTTTCAGTGAATACAGAGAAGCTCGAGCTCCCACCTGCTGCTGCAGTCGGAGTTTGTCCTCTTCCAGCTGTCTCATCTTCAATCTTTCTAGTTCCACCTGATGAACACAATCCTCTTTGGCCCTCCGGATAGAGTCCTGAAGTTCTTGCAGGTTCCGTTCACGTTCTAATTTCAGTTCCTTTCTCTCTCTTTGAACCTGACAACAGATGCGTCTGTAAGAGGTGGGCTTGCTCTTGGCTATGTGACACTGTTCAGTAGTCTATTATCCTTATATACAGTCAATGTTTGGAATATTTACAAATTTATCTCCATATCCTTTTCCGTTATTAGAGTTAATGTTTAAACATACTGAAATTCTACATTTTAATCCATCATCACTTAATTCTAATATAAAAAGTATATCCAAAACTCCATATATGACTCACATAAATTCAATTGAAAAGGCCCTAATAACTTAAAATTCCTATTTGAATAAAACCCATTGTATTATCTAAGCAAATATGCCCAAGTTTCTTTTCTTCTTTAGACATTTCTTATATTTTGAGGGTGCCTGGGTGGCTCAGTCGGTTAAGCGTCTGACACCATCTAAGATTCTTTCTTCCTCTTCCTCTACCCCTCCCCCTGCTCATGCACACTCTCTTTCTCAAATAGATAAATCTTCAAAAAAAAAAAAAAAAAAAATGGGGGCGCCTGGGTGGCTCAGTTGGTTAAGCAGCCAATTCTTGATCTCAACTCCGGTCTTGATTTCAGGGTGTAGCCTACTAAAACATGGAGCCTACTAAAAATAAACCACAAAATTTCTTACATTCTGCCTAGTATCACAGAAGGTGACTGAGCCTTTATATTAGATGTTTGACCTTAAATATATTTGTTTCCAAATCAACTTAGAAATTCCAGAAAATGTGAGGACAAAGTTAAGAGAGAGATGCTGAGAAAAATTCTGAGAAACACGTGTGGTTAGGGAAGGGGCATATAAATTTAACATGGGGTAAATTCTAAGTATTTTGAAGTGACTTTTGTAGTAACTTAAATAAATATTTAGGGTAAAATTTAGTACGACCTAACAAAATTGCTAACTAGGCGTAGCACTAACAGAAGTTTTCATCCATCCTTCAGATTTAACCTTTAATGGGCAACAAGGGTGTTCCTTTCTTACCGAGAGCAAGGTCAGAAGGCTAGGCCACTAAGCCTGTGCTGCATTTTTTCTCTTCTCTACGTAGTACCACTCTCCCTTCCTTCCCCATAATGGGAAACTTAACCGGAAGTCTCTACAACTGCAGACATCAGCCAAAGCTGGCTAACAATTAACATTTCTAGTAACAAATATTTGACTATCTATTCCTCACGTTCTGACCTATTTTTGAACAGCAGTTTTCTCCATCATGCCTACAAGACAGCTTCCATGAAATGGAGTTTATGCTCATATATGAGCATAAAGGAAAAATAACAGTATGGACCTAGAACACAGATTCTGGGAAATGAAGACGTACGATAGAGGAATACAGTTACCTCTGACTCTGCAAGGACAAGCTGCTGCTCTCGCTTCTCTAGGTCAATTAGGGTTTTTTGAAGTTTTCCTTCTAGAACAGTATATTCAGCCACCTAAAGTACGATAGAAGAAAAATGACCTTTTCCCCAAATTCAAAACATGAACAAATTCAACGATGCATACATTTTAACTTACTGAAACACAAGACGTGGGAATAGGAAAATCATGAATTACATCCACCAATTCAAAGCAGAAATTCTTTCCAGTACCCTAAGGAAGGAAGCCCATCTCGCTTCTGCTTGGCTCTCTCTAGTGACAGTCAGTTTCCCGAGGAAGCTCTTTCTCCCACTGGACAATCAGACTGCTAGTAAAATCCTATGTTCAGGCAACATCTAGCTCCTTAAAATCTGCCTTGGTCAACACTCCGGTATTTCTCTGATGCCCCCCCTTCATCACTTACGCTCCTTCCCTAGAACGAATTCTGTTGCTAGATCAGCTAGTCAGTTTCAAGTCTGTCCTCCTCCTGGTTCAGATCTCATCCTTTCCTGCAGTTCCATGATCGCTTCTGAAGCCACACTCCCTGCTTGGGCCCCAAGCCTAGTACCCCGGTTGCTATGGGCTTGCAGTCCTGCTCTGCTCTTTGACCCTATGAGTCCCATTCAGAATAAGAGGTCTGCTAGCTCAGCCTACACAGCATGTAGGAATCTGACAGTTTGCTATCTTTCATTTGTAACTGATCATTTTTACTAGGACTTTCTGAACCAGTTTTTCTATCCTCACCAACTAGTCTCCAGATCCCAGGCCACATCTTAATCTTCTTTTTCCCGTAGTCAATAGGACCTTGGTTTGATCCTCCTGAACCTTACCTGTACCCCTTAGACAGAAGAAAAAAAAAATATCTTCACATATTTGAATCTGGTGATAGCCATCATATATCCTCTTAGTCTTTTTTCTTCTCCAAGATAAACACAAGTTTTAGCTATTATTCACATATTTTGATTTTCACATCATCTAATATCTTAGATTTAATCTAGAGATTAGATTCTAGACTAAGTCTTTTAAAAAATGTGGTAGCCCGATGTGATCTCACTACTTCCAAAGCCAAAGAATGTCCCCTGCCTGAGACAAGAACAGCAAGTCCATTAACTTCATCTAAAATCGCATGTGCTATTTCAGGATCCTGATCACGCCATCTGTTGTGTCAAAGAAATTCCCCCAAGACTTTTGTTTTTAAACCTGGGATAACTATACCCACATAACTATTGTCCAAAAGACTGTTGTGACTACGGAATTTGACATTTGTCCTTGTTAAACTTTATTTCAGTGATTTAGGCCCGACATACCAACCAATCATGATCACTTACGTAAGAATTCCGCTAACTCTACCACCTACTTTTGGTTTACCTAAAAAACAAAACAAAAAACAACTAAGTGTGCCCTACACCTCCTTATAAAGTCTTACAGGGATAGGGAAACAGGATGGTGAGTCAGAATTCCAATGTTCTGCCTCTGGCAAGGCAAATGTGTGCGTTCCCAGAGCCCTGTCTCAGGAGGTCTCCTTTCCTGCTACATGACCTCCGCGGATGACCCAAACCACCTACCATCACGTATACGGAGCACTCCCAAATCCAGCCTGCCAAGTCAAAACCCCCTGCAGAGGTTAGGACCTCTAAGCCCAAGGATCTGCTGCATATGCCAATACTCCCTAGGTATCTCAAACTCAAAAATGTATAAAAACGGGAAATCATCATCATTTAAATAACAAATATCTATTGAAAACCTAGCAGGTGTGGGTAAAAGAAAGTCCTGTGATACCTATATTCTGAGGGAGGACCAGCTATGAACAAGGAAGTGGATATTTAATGTAATCCTAAGTAAATGCCAGGATGAAAATAAGCAGACTGAGTGTCTAGCTAGTGGCGGGGAGCAAAGGAAGAAGGCGTATGTTGGACATAATGATCAGAGAAGGCCCCACTCGGATTATCCTGAACAAAGACCAGAAAGTACTTCTAACAAAAGGACATTCCATAGATCCTGAGGTGGGGGACATGTGGCTTAGCACATCTGGTGAACTGCAAGGAGGCCAGGTTGGTAAGAACAGACTGTAGCAGGAGGCGGACAGAAGGGAGGTCACAGAGGAAGCTAGGAGACAGGTCACCTAAGGCCTTGTGGGACCTGGTACAAAACGTGAGTTTTATTCTACGTGCCATGAAGAGCATGACAGGTTTTAGCAGAGGCGTGCACTGTCTGACTTTTGGTTTAAAAGCCTCCCTCTTGGATGATACGGATATAACCAGCTACCGGGGTCAGGAAAGAGGAAGGGATGCTGAGTTAAGTAGTAACTAGGAGAGAAGTCACCTAGGCGAGACGTAAAGTTGTGAAGGAGGTGGCTCAAAGTGGTTCGTTTCCAGGATACATATGCAGTGTGGAGCCACGAGGATTTGCTAATAAACCAGATGTGGAATCAGAGTCAAGGATAACTTGCCTTGTAACCTGAGAAACTGAGTAAAAGCATCGCCATTTATTAAGATGGGGAATCAACACGAACAAATTTATACAGGAGGGAGATACAGAGCTTGTTCTTAGGTCACATTTGAGTTGCTTATGAGACAGTCAGTGGGCAGTGTCAAGAGCAAAGTGCAGAGTCCAGAGAAGAGGCAGGGGATGCAAGTGGATACATGTTATATATGATATATATTATGTATAATATGCATACTTGTATAGGACAGTAAGAAAGTGGAGGACAACACCAGAAGAAATGTAAAAACAGAAAAGAGATTCAAGGACTGGGCCTTGGGGCAAGCCAATAAACCCAGCAGAGGCTGAGGGGAAAAAAATGATCCAGCACGAAAACTGGGAAGGGGAGACCAGTGAATTCAGTAGAACAGTAGGAAGGTTATAGGAGGAGAGGTCAAGCAAAGGAAGTGTTTTAGAAAGGGAAAGATCAAATTGGGTAAGGATGAGGGAGGCTTGGTTGAGAACTGTTCTGGAGAGGGAATGAACTGCTTAGGGAAAGAAGGAGGAGCATTGGGTAGCAATGAGTATCCCTTAAGGCTTCAGATCTTAAACCTCCTTCACTCCCTTTAACTCCCGTTCCCCTTTTCTCTACCACCTTATCACTGCTCTGACTTTTGAGCCTTCATCTTCTTTTACATATATTATTGCCTCCCTGGTCTTCCTGACTTTAGCTTCACCCTCTTCCATTCTGTCCATTATACTTCCACCAGAATGACTGTTCGAAAACGAAAATCTCATTTCCTTGTTCTCTTACATAAAAGTCTTCATTAAAAAAATGTTTCTCAAATTTCTACCTTTCCCAAGCTGGGTTATCAGCTGAACCACAGAACATAAAAAAATAATTCAAGTAATTTTTTTCTCTGTCTTCTCTACTAATGTAGAAGCATAGGATCAAGTTAATCCATTGGCGACAGTAGATGCTGGCAAGCATTAGGGCTTAATTCTCTCAAGAAACCCTGGCTGAGAAAGTCTGCAGGATCAAGTCTAACCCCTCAAAATGGAACAGAAGAGCATTTACATTCCATAAACCTCTCTATGCCTTAATTCTTGAGGCATACCCTCTCCTCCCTTCTTCCCACATCAACCTACATACAATTTTCTTAATGCCAAGCCTATTTCAAACTTCTTTGGAATGTCCCTTGAGACCACCTGGTAGTATCTACTAATCTTTATCAAAGTAAAAGCATAATCTTATCCATGAAACACTTCCTCATACTATTCCCTTATGTAGAACTGAGTTCTTCCTTCTTTGTGGGTACATGATAGCGACCTTTAGCTATCTGACGGGAAGTCACGTAGAAGACAGAATAAACATGATCTCAGCTATGAAGAAGGCAGAACAGGACCAGAGTATCCTACTCATAAATTACTTTAAGATACATTCATTAGTTAACAATCACCGGGTTTAGCATATCCGTCTGTACAACCAGGTTATTAGCAATACACTGGTTTCTGGAAATAAAGGTTTAGTATATTTCACTTCACCCCAAAGGCCCCAAGTGGGTGGTAGACAGATCATTATATTATCTGTTTCAAGGTTAACTAAGGCTTCATTTATTTGGAGGAAAAGTTTATGTATAACTCCAGAGAATAAATTATTTTTTCAAACAGAGAAATTTCCACAAAAACAATCTGCTCCTTTTCAGGTAACAAAATAATGCCTCCAAATGGTCCCAAAAGATGACCAAAAAACATTAATTGATAGATTAATAAACCCAGTCACCCATAAGGATATATATCATTAGGTGCCTATCATAAGCTTAAAATAGTAATTTATTATTATGAAATACTAGTATCTTTGAGATCTGATTATATATAGTTTTATTTTACTACATACACTCCTTCACCACTACATCCTGAATTGGTGGGCTATTAGCTAGTTAGCATCTTTTTGGTAAGGCAAGATAGAAGTTCCTCATAATAAACAGATGAGTTCCATTTTACTATTAATTAGTTATTTTGTGCCGAATAGCAGAAATAAAATGAAATTTAAATGACTGCATAATGTTCCATCAGTATTATCCAGACTCCTTCAGGTAAACTGTCTAACTATTGAAGAAGTTACATATTGTTTTGAAGAAAACAGGTAAATAAAGTGAAAATAAATGAACAGAAAAGGCTCATACATTTTAGACCTAAAAATAGTATGGTGAGATTCTCAGAGAATTTAGCTTGAAAAGGTCTCATCCTATTGAAGAAAAAATTGCTTTTTTCTCCCCACGGACTCAATTTTACAGTAACTTACCAAGTTTTAGAAAAACAGATCTCATCCTAGTTGACCATACTCTTACAAGACAGAGCACATGTTACACTGGATGAGTTGTAACTCCCAAATGTATTTAGATTGAAATAAAATGGCAACATCCAATCTACTTTTTGACATGACTAATTCAAATAAATACCTGAGCCACTTACTAGACAGATATCATATTCCATTTTCTGAGCAGAGTTCTTATTAACTAATCAGGAGCTTGTCGATTCAAGCTGAAATGGTAGGAGAAACTGTATATACTGGAAGCCAATTGAAAAGATAACAGCAAAATGACAACCAACCAGAAATCACTTTGACTTTTTTTTTTTCCAACTCATTACACAAAAACTGTTTTTTTTCTCTCTCTCTTTTTTTTTTGCAATAGAAAGTTCAATTAGGGCACAAGGTGGATTTGTCAAAATTATTAACTAAAAAATGTTTCAAGATTTGACTTTTGCAAACCTCAACCCTGAAAAACTCTTCAACAGCACTTTAAAAAATGGTTCAACAATAAACTCGTCTTGCCTTAAAAGGTAAATGAAAAATTAAAAAACTTTCAATATTTGATGGCTCAGATTCAATTCATAAAGGATACTGGAGAACTATAAATGCTACTTAATATAAAAGTCACACTTAGTACAACTACTATAAAGTTTAAGTATGTGTGAGGGCCTCTAAATTTTTAAATTTCAGTTATTTGAGTATTTAAGAACAGATGCTTTAGAGTGGTCCTATTATCTTTTTCTTTTAATTCACCGGTTTTTCAAATTTTTAATGGTTGAGAATTAAGCGAGATAAAGTTGAAACAGTTACTTTAAAGTCAAAGGCTTGGGGGCCTTCTGTTCGGTCTACCCGTAGAAGACTAACTGCCCCCCACCCAAAACACAAATGGAACAACCCACACGAAACAAGTGCTTTCACACACTGGAGAATGGGCAGCCCAGGACCATCATTCCTGACAGAGCAGAAACAAATGAGGCCCTAACAGGAACTCTAGTGGACTTCCTGGAGGCACTTTCCAGACTCTAGCTCAGAGAAGGGGGGACCCAGCAGACCCTCGCCATCTGGCCGAGTTGAGGCAACAGAGAGACCAAAGAGGATGAGGCAAGTCAAGCTGGTGAGGAGAGGAGGGAGACGTGGAGAGAGTGAGCACCTGAGACCTGCAGAGTAGTCTGCTCCAATCTGAGGTGAAACCCCGAAGGCTGGGGACTTCACCACTGGAAAGCTCTAAGATGAAGCATTCCCAGAGCTCATACAGGTCTGAGAGGAGTGTGCATTCCTACCCGTCCGAGGGAAGAGACCCTGTGACACACCAGGCATCTACATACTGTTACAGAGCCCAAGGCTATGGGATGTTGTCAACTCAGCCTAGCCAAACTTTAAAGGATCAAACTCATCCCAAGTAACCTCACATCATAATGAGATCCAGCAACTGACAATGTAAGCTTCACAATTTCTGGTATCTAACAAAAAATTACCCATCATGCTAAGAAGGAGAAAAATGTAACCTATAACCAGGTGAAAAAACAACAGAAAGAGACCTCAAAATGATACAGATGTTGGAACTAGTAGATAACATATTATAAATATATTGCAGATACTGAAAAGGAAAACATGAACATGAGGAAAAGTGGAGTATGTTTAAAAAAAGGGAAAAGGCCCAAATGGACCTTTCAAAGATGAAAAGTGCAGTATATGAAATGAAAAATTATGTTCAAATAGATTCATGGCAAATTAGACCCTTCAGAAGACAAGACAGGTGAACCTGAAGTCACAGCAATAAAAAATACCCAAAACGAAGCACTGAGAAGGAAAAAAAAAAAACTTAAAAAAATAATTCACTTCTTCCTGGGACAATATCAAGCAGTCTAAGATACATGTACATTGCAATCCAAGCACAAGAGGAGAAAGAGACACAGGAAAAAACTTTAAGCAATAAAAACCCAAACTGTTTCAAACTTGATAAAACCCTATAATCAAGAAGCTCAAAGTCGCCAAGCAGGGTGAACACACGCACATAGACATACAAAGACACACAAGCACAAGGCCCATCAAAATCATAATGCTGAAAACTAGTGGTAAAGAAAAAAATCTTAAAAGCAGTTCAGAGAAAGAGACATTACAGATAGAGGGCCAAGGTAAAAGGGCCAGCAAATTTTCTATCAGAAACAACACAAATCGAAATGCAAATGAAACAACTTTCAAGACTGAAACAAAAAATTGTCAACCGAGAATTCTATACCCAGTGAAAATATATTTATTTCAAAATGAGGGAGAGATAAACACTTCTTCACATAAAAGCTGACAGCATTTATTGCCATTGGACCCATACTAAAAGGAATGTTATGTATTTGGGTAATAAAAAAGGACTACTGCCTCAGAGTTTTACTTCTTTAAAAACTAACTCTGTAAAGCAAAAATATATTTTAGGGTAATACATGTAAAAGCAAAATCTATGATGGTAACAACACAAAAGACATATGCTGGACACGTACTGCTGTAAACTTCTTACACTACAAATGAAGTGGTAGAATAGCACTTGGAAGCATATTGTGATAAATTAAAGCTACATATTTTAAACCTCAAAGCAACCATCAAAAAAAAAAAAAAGGCAGTAAAACAGAGATACAGCTAATAAGGTAATAGTAAAAAAAAAAATGGGATCATAAAAAAAGTCAATAAATCCAAAAAATGGAAAAAGCAGCCGACAAAAAAAAAAAAAGAAAAAACTAAGATGGAACAAATGGAAAACCGAGTAGATTTAAACCCAAATATATAAAACAAACAAAACAAAAAAAACAAAAAACAAGAACAAAAAAACCCCAACCATGTCAATAATTACCCATTAAATGTAAATGGTTGAAATCAGAGAAGAAAATAAAGTAACTTTCAAGAATATTCTAGTCCGCACCCTGCTCCTGGCTTGGTCGAGTGTAGCAAACCATCTTGCCATTGGTTGTCTCCTCCCATTTATAGATACATCATTAACCACTACAATGAAAGTTAAATTTCAATATTTGAAACAAGTCTAATTTTCAGGGTTTTTGTTTTACTCAATAACTTGAATGTAAATAGGTAAGTATTGAACTTTTGCTTTCTGGAGTAAGATCAGATGGTCTCATTTTGTTTTTAAAGATGTCATTTATTCCAGAATTAAATTCTTAAAAAGAGCTTATAAGTTTTTGATGCTTTTTTATTACCTAACAAATTATAACATTTATATATACTTAGATGTCTTATTTTCTTTTTTCATACAGAAGTAGGCTTTTTTTCTAGAATATTCAGTTTTCAAAAGAATAATACTATTGCAGGGTTCAAAATCGAAAAAGCACCAAACACCTTAAGAGAAAGGCCTTCCTCCTACTCCTGACCCATTCATCCACTTTATCCAAGCCAATATACAACCACTATACTTTGATATTCCACAGATTTTCTTTAATGCAAGTACAAGATACTATCATTAATATTTTTCCTTTCCACCTTTGATTTCTATAGAAGTTATTACCTTTTTCTTTACAAGCGATTCTCTCTCTCGGTCTCTTTTCTTCCATTCCTCGGCAAGAGCCTGCATATGAGCCAATTCCTTCTGCTTTAGCTACAAGAGGAAGACAAAACAGTCACAGAAAACACATTAGTATTTCCAACACACCAATCAGTTGTTCGGTGGTAAAGAATTAATACTGTTCACCGATAGGTTTCTTTCAGGAATTCCCTTTTATTCCTAAACCAAACAAAGAGAAGGCCTGAGGCAAGGAACGCCCATATGAGAATAAAGCTAACATAAGACCTGTTCTCTAACTCTCTCTTTTCCAGACAGATGATTTCAGGCTCCAGGAGGGTACGCTACATGAGGGCCTGAAATTAAAAGAAATGTTCAAGTTTTCAGTCTCTGACTTCTAACCTTCAAGTCCTAATTCGGCCCCAGAGTCATGGAGAAAGTTTAGGGAAATCCTTCTTGCGTGGCTTCTGCCCAGCTGTCATTTAACGAGTATTTTTTAATTCTGTTTTTATATAAGAGTAAAGCATTCTTGATATTCAGAGGGACTGGGTAGGGTACCCATGGAACAGAGAGAGAAAAGCCTTACAGAGAAGAAAGAAATGTAGTCAGTAGACAAAGTAACCTGATTTTCAAAAATGTCTTCTTGCATCTCTTTCCACATTTCTAGCTCCAGGGCTGCTTTGTATTCTAAGGTTTCTCGAGGCTCTGTCTGGACTTCTGAAGGACAAGGTGCTGGAGGAACGGAAGATGGCTTCTGTTGCACAGCAGATAAACCCTGAAACATGAATGAAAACGAATTGAAACCAGTACACTCACACATGTAGCGCATGAGATCCACTGTGAAGAGTCAGATTTCACTCTCAGTGATACTGACCTGAGATGAATCAGAGACAAGAATCTCACGCATTTTTACTAGTCCATAATCTTCTAGAGTTACTGTATAAGAAAGATCCATTATCCTGTTGTTTGACCTGCAGGTGAAATCAGAAATATCTTAAAATTCATGGAAACCCTTTTCTATTATTTTTCCTTTTATTTCCCCAAAGCTCTAGCAGTGACTAGGTCACATTTCTTGTACCTGACACTCTTGCTACTCCAACTGCAGTTAAATTCTATAGGCTTCAAGACCTTCCACATACAGGATCTTACTTGAGCATAAACACTCTAATTAGTCCATACCCACATTTACTAAAAAATGACCTCTAACACTGGTGGAGAAATGTAAAATCTTAATGCCCATAGGTAATTACTGCTGAACTTTCATTTCCTTCCTCTGTTTTATGTACGTGCAGAGGGACATGCACTCATGCATGTTAAGATCAAACCATTTTGTCCCTTTTTCTCCATTTCCATCTGGGGCATTTTTCTGATGTAGTCAGCTTTAACTCAGAATGTGTGTTTTAATGCCTATAAAATATCCTAATGAATTTATATAGTAAAATTAAGAAAAAAACAAATTTCCCTACTCTTGATTATATATAGATTATTCTGAATTCTTATTCCACTTTTTTCCTGGGCGAAGCACTTGTATATAAATCTTTTACGGGATGTGAGTGATGCTTCAGGATAATTCCTGAAAATTGGTTAATTATATATAATTTTTATTATAACGAGGATTTCTCTATCAGAGAACTACAAGGAGCATTTACTAAACTGTTAGAGGAAAATACAATCTTGGCTACAAGAAGCGTAGCTTTGTCTAAATCAAATCTATTCCATAAATCCTTGGTCAAACACAACTTCGGTGAACGAAACCCACAAAAGCAAACCCTTAATAATCAATTTTCACATTTTTCTTCTAATCTCACAGCTTTAGAAGACATGAATGAAGCAAAATGAAACACTATCTTACCTAAGTCTCCTAAAACTCTTCTGTCTACAGAGCAGGGCAATAAAAGTTAATATTCATAACCCACAGATTTAAAATAACTAGTAATGATCAGATTATTTTCATGATACTCTACTTATGTGACCAAACAATGGTATTTTTTTTTTTTTTAAGATTTTACTTATTTGACAGAACGAGAGAGAAAGAGAGAGAGAGAGCACAAGCAGGGGGGAAGGGCACAGGCAGAGGGAGAAGCAGGCTCCCCGCTGAGCAGGGAGCCCGATGCGGGGCACCATCCCAGGACCCCGAGGCCATGACCTGAGCCGAAGGCAGACGCTTAACTGACGGAGCCACCCAGGGGCCCCAAGAATGGTATTTTAAAAGAATTTTCAGCTCAGCAGGGTATCTGATACTGTAAAACACCTGTTCCCAGATCCTCCAAGTGAGTCAAAGTTTTACTCAACTCCTCACTGTCTGCAAGTGGCTAGAGGTGGGCAAGAGCAAGGGAAGGGATTTCAGTACTACTTTTAGATCTCAGCTTTTTACTGAGCTGGATTTCTCTCTACATTTTAATTATGCTTCAAAAATCAAGGCATGTGATTTATAATGTTATAGTTTATTTAAACTTCTGTTGTTAAATTTAAAAAGATCACTCAAAAGAGGTCTTTTGTGTAAGACATATGAACTTCAGTTTTTCACTGTGGCATTGATAAATCCCAGGGCAGAAAAACAATACTCTTTTTAAAGTGCCAAACATTTGTAACATTCTCAGAAATCAGATTTGAAGCAAAAGTTAAAATATTTATCAAGTAGAACAACAGTCATTCCCAATGCAAGACAATGTAACGATACCTTAGAAATTTGACCTTGACTTACTTAAAAAAAAAAAAAAAAAAAAGCCAGAATTTACAATTGTCAGGCTTAAGAGGGGGAGGGAAATACTTAAGAGCCTAAGTGTTTACAGTATCATGGGGTCCAGTGGTACCTGAAAGCTAAAGAAGGCTAAACAGCAAGTGAGAATGTAGCCCCCATCGGTCAAAGAAGAAAGATGAGAACAAAGACGACAGGAGAGGATAAGGCTGTAAGCAGCTAATGAGAATAAAAAGCAAGTGAAGACCAGTTCTGGGCAATGCATTACCCCTGTGCTGTTATGAAAGGCACACATTCACTGTAAGTTTGACGCCAACACTGTTCACCATTGGAACCTAAAAAGCGAGTTTTTTCCGAAGACAAGACGTTAGAAAGCTGGATTCTGGCGATTCCCAGAAGTAAATCTTTACTCATTTTATCCTTGTGCCATAATTCAACCAGCAATGGAATCCTGAGGAAGAGAGAAACCAGTGTTCATATCTATCAGTTCTGAACTAAGTCACTAACATCTTTGAGGTCCCTAAATGTATTCAAAGATGATTTGTTACCTGGATCAGAAAGGCTCAATTCCACAGGTAACAAACAGAAAATACTATTACATTTTCTACACCTCCTTCTGTGCAATAAAGAAAACCCTTCAAATACTGTTCTTTTTTATTCTTTCTTCCTTCCCTTTAAATTAATATACAAATTTGAATTGTGATACCCTGAGAAAGTAAAAAGACATTTCAGATTTCAGTTTCCTTCACAAATCCAATTCAGACAGCTGGATTAACACCTCTATTTTATATAGATGACAAATCAGAAAAAGCAAGTAATACACTACAGTCAACTGGTGAATCAAGAATAAAAACTAAACAGCTTGCTCGTATTTACCTTCACATATTATGAAAAAACAAGACTACTTTTCAAAGTTTCTTCTTTACTCATAGATTGTACTAACACAGGTCTAACATCCAAAGCAAGACAAATAAGATACGAAAATCTACAAAGAGCCTCCATTACTATATAAAACTTGATAGCAGAAGGACAAACATCACAGACATTCTTACTGCATTTGTTTCTAGGTCTTCAAATGCACTGACTGCTATGAATCTACAACTCCAGGAATTCCCTTCGTTAACAAGATATAAATTTTCAAGAGTGACTTAATATCATACACACCGTACATGTATTACCTTAAGAAGGTATCCTGCAGCTGATGAGGCAGAGTTGCAAAATCAAATGCACAGTAAGACTGCGGAAGAAAAACTTCCATGTTTTTGCGAACTTCTACAGGAGGATTAGTCATAATAGGAGCCGCACTCCCAAAGAATGGATAGGAGTACCTAGAATTTAAGGAAAACAAAGTCCTATGATACAGCTGACAGATAAGACTTCTAGTCAGTGTTGTTTTTTTAAAAACATAATATGAATATAATGAACAAATACAATTTTTAAAATTGGTAAATGGTACAAATACATGATGGCTTTAGTCCTAACACCAACTTTAAAATACTGCAAACACGGTCAGTGTTGATATAAAAATGATAGCAATTCTAGAGAAAATGCATGATGGGTTTAGCACTGGTTCCCAAAGCTGCTTTACAAGTGATCCTAGAATGACCTTCTGGGGAAGAAGAATTCTGGTATTTTGAAGGCAATGACACCAAATAAGGAAGAGATCATCATTTTGATACATTCTAAGTAAGAATAAGACTTAGGAATGACAATGAGGCCGCTAAACAAAGATCAAGCCGCCATTGGTTTAGGATTTCCTCGAGGGCACCAGTCCCATCTTTTGCATCCGTGCCCTCCCAGCAACAAATAAGCAGTTTGGGGTACATAGTAAACTTTCAAGAAATACCTGCTGAGTTTAATTTCAAAACTTATTTTCTTTATTCAATAATGTCTTGATGTTAATGGGCTAAAAAAACTCCTAGTCAGTGCCAAAAGGGTGTACTCATGGTATTCTGTCTTTGAGAATCAAGGATGAAAGCAGATGAATCAATGAGTAACAGCGCTCTTCCTGTCATCACAGAAACCACACTGGATTCAACGGGAGGATGTCTGACTACTGCAGAACTTCACTTTGTATTTAAAGCCAAATGTAAAGACAACGTAATGCTCACTTAAATTTCATTTTGTATCCTGTTATTCATTAGGAAAACTGGAGCTTAAAGCCTACTAGTGAAAACTGCTTTTCCTACAACAAGAATCCTGTGCATTCACTCAATTCCTATATAATTACACATCCACTGAAATCAGGTCATCTCACAAATCCCATTATGCAGTTGCCAACTACAGTTTCATGATAGTTCATGGGAGCCTGACACCATAAAATTGATCAAACTCAAAGTTAAACAGTGTTTTTAAAAATGCCATAAAATGACTCCGAGACAGAAACAATGGCTCTTATCATCAAGTGAATTCTATGCAGAGTGTGTAAGTGAACCATAACTGTACCCTCGGTTTACAACACTCTCCCCCTTTTCTTTGCCAGCTGGGCTTCTGGCCTCCCTCACATGTTGACTTCTTCCTCAATCTGTCTTCTTCACAAGGTTGAGCTCTTTGTTTACGTGGCCCATAAACCCCTAATACCAGGCACACTGCTGGATAATGTAGGCACTTCATGAGTCAACCAATGGCCCATAGGACAAGAATGAACCACAAAAACTATGAGGAATGCCTGCTAAGTGGGCTGGTACAAGGCTTCCCCCTCACAGCTTCTAATTTTAGATCATCCCAGTATTTCTACGCTCTGGCTAACAGCATCTCTAAGTACCCCAAGATCACATTCTCTACTAGCAGTGGTAAAGAGATCTCAGTTAAAAAACTTGAGGGAGAAAGACAAAAAGGTAAAGTAGAAAGTAAGTAATAATTCTATTTCTAAAAACCATTTTACAAGATGTTCTAGAAACTCTTTGAGAAAAGCTTTGTGAGAAAAAAGCCTTTTTTGGCCCTCAATTTTCAACTAACATTTTCATAATGATTCTCAGCCTCTAACAAGAGGTAAAAAGCAAAACTTAAGCTGTGACAGAAACACTCCTGTTCTGCGAATTCACAATCAGACTCAGGGTTGGGTCCCTTTGATTCTGTCCATTATTCACATCAAAGCCCAGAGGATTTGGCAATAGCTTGATAAGAATCTAACTGAAAAATGAGATACAAGGAAGAGTTAATTTATGCATCTAAAGCAGGTATGCCTTAAATACCAGCAAGGAGCACTGTGCAGCGGCTGACGTTCCTGCCAATGGCAATCCCAAACGACAGAAAGGTTTTTGTATTTTAACCACATAAGGAGCAACAACTTTATTAGAAATGCTAATGCTTGCTCCAAAGAAATTTATAAGGAAAAACTAAATACTCCAAACTAAAACACATTACTTTATTACATTTAATATACATTTCAGCCAAAAGTTGATGAAAATATATTACTGTTAAAAACAAGCTAGTGAGGAAAGCCATTTAACTGGCTGAAATATATATGTATTTCAATTTTTTATATGGAACAGGGTGAACACATTCCCCTTGCAGTTCATTAAGTATGGTTCTTATGGTCTCAGTTACCGAGGGTAACCCCCCCATTGTAATGAAGTTTTAGAGAAAAGTCAGATACTACACCTCCCTTATTTTGACCTATGATACCTTTTCTAGAAACAACACCTTTTCAGGTCAAGAGTCACTGTTTTGTTTTGTTTTTTACAAAGGAGCATGAATAAACTGTCATCAATACCTACAGTTAGTATTAGCTCTCCTACCACCAATGCCGCCCTGGTTTAAATTCAAAGTCATTGGGATAGAGTCTGGCCCCCTTTTCCATTCAGGGGTTTAACAACTGTTTGAACCTCTCTGGTGATAGTTCTCCCTCTGGAACTTCCAAAGAGAGGAAAGGCATGTGCTCTTCAGAAAATAGTACTTGGAGACAAAATCGGACCACACCTTAATACACAGTTGACTGGAAAACCAACTTCCAAATCATGGATACTCCTTAAGTCTACTGAGAAGCAAAAATGGTGTGATGTGGCTGGTACAGCAATCTTCTGTCCGGAGGCAGCTTCTGAAGCGTGCGATGTGGGCACTGGCTGGACCACCGAGGCAGGTGCAGGAGAACTGACGGCTAGAATGAACATAAAAATTCCGAAGGAAAAATGCCACTTGGTAAGTTTCCCTTAAGTTATTTACATCACTTACAGACATCTCATTTACATTAAGCATGGCACTTTCCTTAAAAAAAAAAAAAAAAAAAGATCTCTCATTTACCTTCAAGCAAGGAACAGTGAGTGATCACTTGCTTTCATAAACATATGAACTGAGCCATCAACCTCTTCAAGTGACTTACCCAAAATGATGTAGGCTTTCATTCCCACTTTAGAGCTGTGTGAAAAAGAGCTTACTCGGCACACAGACTGCAAAACATAACAGCATACACTAGTGTCGCTGTGATGTGTGCCATCAGCCTGGCCGGCACCGACTTCTTTCCAAGAGGCAGCTACACGGAACTGAGTATTTGAAGGGTTATACTTGAGACTTACGGCAGATAAGAATTACATCACTTTTTAAGAAGTAGTTTTGGCTATTTTAGGCACATATGACAAAGGCTAACAAAAGGAGCTATCTAGGGGCGCCTGGGTGGCTCAGTCATTAAGCGTCTGCCTTCGGCTCAGGTCATGATCCCAGGGTCCTGGGATCGAGCCCCGCATCGGGCTCCTGTCTCAGCGGGGAGCCTGCTTCTCCCTCTAATCCTCCCCCCCGCTCATGTACTCTCTCTTTCTCCCTCTCTCAAATAAATAAGTGTTTAAAAAAAAAAAAAAAAAAAAAGAGCTATCTAGTCCAATCCTATTACAGACCAGAGATGTTTAGCAAGCAGTCCAAGTCCTCCAGCTACTCAGTGACCGAGTGATCACTTGCACCTTAACTTCTGACTCCTAATCGACCACTACTCTAATTACTTACACTAGGAAATGTAACTGCAGATCCTCATGCAGCAGATGAAAAAAGTTTGTAAAACCAGATAAAACCATTCTCAGTCTCTCCCTTAACTGTAAGATCAAAAATGAGTCTAATGATTATTACAATAGGCAGCAGCTCTTCTAAAATTCCAATGAATTCATAATATTTAAGTGTTTACTAGCTAAAAATATGCTCAAAAGACCGATTTGCTGTAATTTCTTCTCAATAAGCTACTGTTTCTAAAGTAAAAGTAATTGAAAAATTCTCTCACCTTTTAGCGAGTTCTATGATGAAGTTATAGACTCAATTTAAATTTAATTCAATTTAAACTGAATTTTTTTATATCACTATACATTTTGGCTCTTAAAAAGGCTCACAATTTACTTATAAACTGTGAAAACTCTCTTAATCATTAATTAGATGGCTACAAAATGTACACCTAAAAAAATCTGTAAAAAGAACATCTTACCCTTTGGATTTGGTTTTGGGTCCTTATCATATTGCAAGCTTTCCACTTCACTTCCTGTTACATCATCTTTTGTGGGAGGTGATGGGTTTTGAGGTGGAACAGGGGACACACTTGGTGACTTTGGCCCAGTGAGTGTCTTCTCTTCTATAGGAGTTAAAACTCGCTTCTTTGAATGCCGTAGCTCATGTTCATTCTGGGTCTTTAATTCAATTAAAGACTAAAAACAATTTTTAAATAAAGTATAATTTGCAAAGCACTTTCCTTCATAATTAAGCAAAAAACGTGACGTTGTTTTTTTAAAAAAATAAAAGCTTCCTTTCCCAGTTTGGATATTCCTAGTCTATTTTTCTTCATAATTTGCAAATTTTCTTATAGCATCTAGGACCAGAAAAAGGAAGATGAACAGGAAGGAAATATGATATCCAGAGCTGAGTACCAAAATGCATCCTAACTTGTAAGAAGGGATATTTGATATAACAAGTCAGGCCAGGTGTCCCTGGGAATGGTTATTACCAAGGCAATAAACACAATGGAGGCCTGTTACTAAAACAAAAACATATCTAATATGATTTTCTTCCTCTCCTTTGTTCAACTTTCTTCTAAAAATATATATGTATATGCATATACTTAAACTCTCACTTTGATTTTTCCAGCTTTAATCCATAACCTACATAAAGATCCGTTCTTCAAAAGAACAGTACATTAAAGTTGATTCTGGGGCTATGTACAATCAAAAAACGTATATACATCCAAACAAATACCCATCTCTGTTGCCTAAAGAGAGTATAAGGACCACAAAGCACCAGTGAACCAAGAACTTTCGTCTTAGCTCAAGCAGGGTCAACTGAAACGATTACCATTAATGCAGATTCCCAGGAACTAGGTCCAACAACATTCTCATTCCCAGGAGTTCCTTGTCTGGCAGTGACTGACCATGAGTGGGGTGGAGGGAGGGGGAGGGAAGAGGTCCTACTACAGGAGAAGACTATATGGGGGCACCTGAGAGTCTGCTTGAGATTCTCTCCTTCTGCCCCCTCCTCTCTAAAAATAAATGCATCTTTAATAAAAGGGTAGGGGGCGGGGCGCCTGGGTGGCTCAGTTGGTTAAACGACTGCCTTCGGCTCGGGTCATGATCCCAGGGTCCCGGGATCGAGTCCCGCGTCAGGCTCCCTGCTCCGTGGGAAGCCTGCTTCTCCCTCTCCCACTCCCCCTGCTTGTGTTCCCTCTCCCGCTGTCTCTATGTCAAATAAATAAATAAAATCTAAAAAAAAAAAAAGGGTAGGGGGCGCCAGGGTGGCTCGGTTGGTTAAGTGTCTACCTTCAGCTCAGGTCATGATCTCCCTGCTCAGTGGGGAGTCTGCATTTCGCTCTCCCTCTGCCCCTCCCCCTGCTCGTGCTCTCTCTCTTCTCTCCCTCTCAAATAAATAAAATCCTAAAAAAAAAAAAAAGACAAGACTGTATGCAAAGGCCCTATATAAAGACTTAATAAAGTATAGCTGGGGAGCCACAGTACTTTTCAGAAAGGAAGTACAATGTGATGCAGGCCACTAATTAATATTTCTTACGCAAGGTAACACTTGTGAAGTTCAACTTTTACGAGGAGGCCCGAGCGACGCCGCGGAAGCTGGAGGAGGGGACGGAGGGTCACTACTTGCCTGGGCGTCTATGCCTTCTCTCTGCAGAGCCACAGACACACCGACCGTGGGCGCCAGCTCCACAGGAAGAGGTGCAAGCTTTTGTTTGGCTCGGTTTGGAGGGTCGAGAATAAAAGCACCCTCGACTGTGACGGGGTGCTGGTTGATTTCTGTACTCCCCTTTTTCAGTAGTCCAGTTAAGGGTACTTCTGTACTTCCAAGTGACTGGTCTCCACAGCAAAGATGGATCTAACGTGAAAGAGAAAATCCGAATAGGCTTAATATTCTCTCCTGTCTCCTAAACACATGAACTTAACAGAAAGTTAGGGGCGCCTGGATGGCTCAGTAGTTGAGCATCCGACTCTTAGTTTTGGCTCAGGTCATGATCTCAGGGCTGTGGGATCAAGCCCCGCGCCGGGCTCCACACTCACGCTCAGCACGGAGTCTGTGAGTAACAGGTTCTTATACTTGATGGTTAAAATTGTTGATAAGGCACAAAATTTACTAAGAACTCAATAATAAAGCCATTCTCTTTCATTTTTTCTCTCAATACTGTATACTCATACATTATCACCCTTCTCTCTTTCAGGAACTATGGTTACTTTAATATTTTACTATGCGATTTCACCAATTGTATCATGAATATATGAATGTAAACAGAAAACTAATACTTCAAGCATTTTTTTCTATTTCCATTTCAACATTAATTTGAACAGTTCTTTTTTTTTTTTTTTAATTTTATTTATTTATTTGACAGAGAGAGACACAGCAAGAGAGGGAACACAAGCAGGGGGAGTGGGAGAGGGAGAAGCAGGCTTCCTGCTGAGCAGGGAGCCGGATGTGGGGCTCGATCCCAGGACCCTGGGACCATGACCTGAGCTGAAGGCAGACGCTCAACTGACTGAGCCACCCAGGCACCCCAATTTAAACACAATTCTAAAACAAAAAAAAAAAAGTTAGTGGATCCAGCCTCTAAAGACCCTGAAATAATTTTTATTCACCCATAAACCATCTTTAGTGTTTCTTTCTCTTTTCTTGCTTTTCAGATTTTATATATGAAACAGTGTTTACCAGTACAAGGTAAAATAGAATACCTCTCAGGTGGACTGTACTGTTTATCACTGATATCTAATCAAAACTTCAACATTACCCCCTTTTGAAACTACAAAAAAAGCGGGGGGGCACCTGGGTGGCTCAGTCACAGTTAAGTATCTGCCCTTGGTTCAGTTCATCATCCCAGGATCCAGGAATCAAGCCCCGTTGGAGGGCTCCCTCTCCTTCTCCCTCTGCTTGCCACTCCCCCTGCTTGTGCTCTCTCTCTGTCAAATAAATAAAATCAAGAGAAAAAAAAGAAAGAAAACCACAGGAAAAAAATGGCTGTTCAGGTATGTGCTATAAACTTTTTTTTTTTTTTTTTACCTTACTCTAGGATTTTACCTTACTGTACGGGCAAACATGGCATTCACATTCACGATACGCAATCACAACATGAAACTATTTTAGTTCTAATGTCGGCAATGACCTATCACTTAGTTTTAATGTTATTAGGTATGATGTTGTTGGTGTGCTGAAGAGAAAGGATTTTTAGGACTTAAATGTCCACGAGAATTAAACTAAGAAAGAAATCATTACTTCAGTAAAGACTGGTATGTTAGAAATAGAAAAAAATTCAAGAGGTTTAGAAAGCTAAAAACTATGTGAAAAGATGAAATGCAGCAAAAAAAAAAAAAAAAGCAGTTCATCATTTTATACAGTATTTCGCTATTTAGTCTCTTGGGTTTAACAAAACCACCTCCAAAATTTAGTTCTACTATAATTTTTTTTTTAAAATTTATTTATTTGAGAGAGAGAGAGAGTGTGTGTGTACAGGGCACGGGGTAGGGGAAGAGGAGCAGAAGGAGAAGAGAGAGAACATCAAGCAGACTCCCTGCTGAGTGTGGAGTCCCACGCGGGGCTCGATCCACGACCCCGCGATCATGCCCTGAGCTGAAATCAAGAGGCAAATGCTTAACCAACTGAGCCATCCAGGTACCCCCTACTTCTACTATAATTTCTTGATGCCTCTGCCCACCTCCCACCCAACTTCGCAAGCAAAATCTCATGACTGATCACGTTAAACAAATGACGACCTAATCCTTTATTTCACTATCCCATCTCAGTCTGATTAAAAGCAATTGTAATAAAAAATAAAACAGTCATTCTCACCAGGTAAGGTACTTTGAAGGAGAGTCCAATAAAAAATTACTTTACAAAAGTACTCAATTCAAGGACAGGCTTTAGGAAGTTGTGTTATTTCTTTGCTTTTAATAGCAGTAACGTGTATAAATTCTGAAATCCATCATGTGATCTGTGTGTGTACAGCTACTATGCCCACTAATTAATGACGAAATTTTCCCTGAGCCCACAGCTTTAGATTCCAGGCCAATTTTTTTTATTATAAAGCCTGACAAGTGATACACCTCTTTTCATAATAACTAGGTAAAGAAGATCTCCTAAAAGTCTGAAGTAACAGTTATGCCAGGCCTTTACAAGTCAGGATAATTCCTAAAAAATTAAAAGATGTGACAGAAAGATGATCTTCACTACTGAAATAAAAGTTTAGGTACTTCTCTGAAGCTTAAAAAAAAAATCATCTCTAATAAAAAAAACTTTTTTTTTCCTGCAATACTTACCTGTAGTTTAGACTGAAGAGCCAGGTAAACACGAAGAATTTCTATGCTGCTACGTATTCGAACAGACGCTCTCTCTGGCTCAAAGTTTGGGTTGATTAAATCATTGAAGGGTTCATTTGTAACATCGTTTCCCAGCAAAGAATAGTAAAAGAAAAACTCAGCCTGTCTTTCTGGAAGTTTCATGGTACACGGAATTAACTAAACATTTAAGGAAAAAGAAAAGAGTATTAATGTGTGAACTACTATACATACTTATGCATGTCTGACGAATTGCAAGGTATTTGCTAAAATGCTGATTTTTTTATTTCTAAGTCTTAAAATTATTCACTCAAAATTTCTAAATCTCTGAAAAATTACAACCAAATGACTGGTTTAATTTTTCAAGGTTTACCTTAGAAAAGCCCAGAGACTACCATTATTTTTAGAGATTTCTGTTGTTTTCAAGTTTACTTTTCATTCAACTGATCCATGAACAAGTACATGAAAGTTCTTTTAGAAGACACTGGTCAAGTATTTTAAACTGAGCTTTATTTCCACATACCTTATTCCATCTTATTCTTACTCTGCCACCCTCTTCATAAGAGGAGGGTTTTATTTTTTTTTATTTATTTTTTTTAATTTTTTTTTTTTTTAAGATTTTATTTATTTGCGAGAGAGACAATGAGAGACAGAGAACATGAGAGGGAGGAGGGTCAGAGGGAGAAGCAGACTCCCTGCTGAGCAGGGAGCCTGATGTGGGACTTGATCCCGGGACTCCAGGATCATGACCTGAGCTGAAGGCAGTCGCTTAACCAACTGAGCCACCCAGGCGCCCCCATAAGAGGAGGGTTTTGAACAACCGTAATCCAAGCTATTAAATGTAACACCTTAGTCCAGGCCTTTGAGAAAAGCGCTTTCTAGCCACTCTGTCAAAACCGGGAAACCTATAAATTAACAGTTGCAAAAGGATATTTCCTTTAATAGGAGTGTCATTTCTCAAAGCTCATAGTTTCATGGCCACATATGGCCCAGAAAATATCTAATAGACTCTAAGCGTTCACTAGCACGTGTTAAAAAAAAACAGTTGTTGTATTCATCAATATAAGATGGTCTAAATATATTCTAGTTATCATACAACAGGGCTGCTCAATAACGATATCCTGACATGACAGTTATCTAAGACATAGTGTTAGGCCAAGCAGAATTACAGTACAGCTTGTAGAGTTCGTGAAAATAAAAGAATTAACCACTTAGAATAAAACAGCCCCATATTCAGTATACAGTAAATATCCAATAGTCATTTATTTTGTGTAAAGTAATACAGTAGATACTCAATAGCTAGTGTTTCATATAAAGTATATTTTTGTATGTGAAGTAAATGTTTACTTTAACCCCACACGTTAAGCTGTGTTTCAGTAGGTCTTAATCAAGTAATTTATCTAGAGAGAGCCAGCATTTATACACCTACAGTTGTTAAGAGCAGACTCTGGATTAAGCCCCCAATCCTGGTTCCATCAATGGCTTACTGTGAAGCTTTGGACAAATTATTCTATCACTCTGTACCTCCATTTCTTTTAGGGTTCTTGGAAGGATTGAAAGAGAGAATACATGTTTAATTGTACAACTCCACCACCCAGCACAGTCAGCTGTTACATGCATGGGAAAACTTCTGCCTGAGGCAAAAATATAGTATCCTTACCAGGGATTATTTCTGAGTTTAATTAGACAAGACCTTTTTCCTTTGGTTTCTTCCATAATCAGAAAGCAATAAAAATTTTAAGAATTAAGATGGCCCTTAAGTATCTCATAGTATATTTAATTTTAATTCCCACCAAGAAAAGATTCTTTTCAAAATCCTTTAACATCTTTGTATTTGGAAGGTTGTTTTTTTTTTTTTTTAACCCTCAACAGTCAGTATTTAAGAAAAGGAGTAATGCAAGATTATCACCATCCAGTCTTCCTTCTCCTAACTCATTCCTCCATTCTACAACATGATAGCATCATGTTGACCTAAGTTGACCTAAGTCACTGATGTGCATCTGAAAAGGTATTTTTTCTTAGCTTTATTTGTTGCTTGATGCTTCTCACACTACCTTTCACTAGCTTGAGGAAAAAACTAAATGGCTAATTTACAAAACCCTTGGCTTGTCTATAAATAATGAAAAAAGCAAACAATAAATATTAAACAATATCAAAAGATGAATAGACTACTGGCTCAATTTTTTGTGTTTTTTAGTTACTGTAAATACACCTAACAGAAAATGTACCATTTTAACCATTTAAAAGTGTGAGCGCCTCAGGAACACTGAATACATTCACAAGGCCGTGCGAGCGCTGGTCTCCACATCTGGCTCCAGGACACTCTCATCATGCCCAGGACTAGCACCGCAACCATGAAGCAGTCTCCATTCCCCAGGAAACCACAAATCTGCTCTGGCTCTCTATGGATTCACCTATGCTAGCATATTTCATATAAATGCAATCACACATCATGTGACCTTATGTGTCTGGCTTCTTTCACTTGGCATGCATTCAACGTCTGCCCACACTACACACCTGTCAGTACCCCTTTCCGTTACAGTCACATAATATTCCCTTGTACAGCTATGCGTTTGGTTTCTCCATTCATCCACTGATGGACATCTGGGTTGCCACCGTTTGGAGACTGAATACTGCTATGTACATTCCTGTCCACGTTTTTACTTGAACACTTGTTTTTGGTTCTTTTGATTCACACCTAGCATTGACATTGCTGGGTTCCATGGTAATTCGGTTTACTCTTTAGAGAGACCTACTGGCTTCCTTTTTAGCAGAGAGAGCCAACATCCAGTTATCAATCTGGTTTTTGAGTTTTTAAAAACTAAACTGAGTGGTCCCAGTAAGTCACCTTGTATTACTAAGAACTGTTTTAGTTTTAGTTGTGGATTCAATAGGTCAATTACTCCCAACAAGCTTTTAATGTACAAATGTAGCTTCACTCATACAAACTACATGGTAGACATTTTGGTTATATTATCTCATCCCTCATCCTTATATGGAAAGGTGGTATTATCACCACTCTACTACTGAGAAAACTCAAGCCTCAGAAAGGTTACGCTGCCTAAGTTGAAGGAGTCAGCTAGTAAGCAGTGAGTAAGCAGTGAGAAAGTGAGCCCCACGCACATCCATCTTACTCCAAAACTGGGTAAGAGGGAAGAGAGCATAAAACTGGAGCAAGAGAGTAAGGGAAGTGACTCTATGTCCAGAAATACGTAGGCCATTTACTTAGCTGTAAAACCTTCCTAAGAAATGGTTTCCTGGTCTTGAAAATAATAATCCCCTAAAGTTGTGAGAGGACTAAACACATTAGTTAGCATAATGCCTATTTCACAGAACAGGACACACAGTAAAGATGAGGAACAATTATACCTCCCTAGAGAGTTGAAAAAAATTACAAATAAAGTAGTAATGTAAAATGCCTCGCATCGACTTAATAACACAGTAAAAATATAGTAGCCTTATTATCTAACAAGTACCCTGATGTGGTTAATGACGACAGTGGACATCTGACCTTCCCCCAGCCAGAATGGCATACTAGGGCAGGGCAATCCATAAGCAGGGCTTTCTGAAGAAAAAGAGAAACTGATGGGGAAAGGCAAAAGCATGAAATTGGTATGACAAAATTATAAATATTTCCTGAGAAAAATCATTACCTGATACTCTTTCAAGTCACTTGGAAGTGACCACTGCATGGTCACTAACAGGTACTTCACTTATAAATGTAGACTGTGTGGGAGCTTTGTAGCTCTAAGAAAGGTAATCGTACGATAAAATTTAAGTCATAAGCCATATTCTCTATTTTTGAAATTATTAATTTATTTTAGCTGCTATAGGCCACCATAATGTCGAGAAAACTGGGCTCGGTCCTGAGAAAGACGATGGAGTAACAGCTCATTAATGCTGGCATGGGCCCAGAGTGTCCCTGCACCTCTTGCTGAGGGCACCGAGATCGCAAGGCCCAAACCACTCTCCGCCAGGCTACCTCCCCGGGTTGCTTGTGCAGCTGGTAACTTAAGGATTGAGTGTCTTCCTGGAGAGAGACCAGGACTGTTTACAGTGCAAGTGGTCTAGTCCCTCAGCTGCGATACAAACCCACTCCGTGTGGGGCGGCCACTGGCCCCCCTGTGCCACCCTTGGGACACGGGGTAAGGGCGACGGCAGGCGGTATGCAGACGTGGATGCTGTGTGCTGTGCTGAGAGTAGTACAGTCCTTTGTCTCTGACCCAAGAAGCTTCTGTCTCCTGGCACCATCCCAGAAGCAGTAATTGGCAAATGTGTTAGTTTATAAAGAAGGTAAAATCTAATCTCAGATGATACCTATTGAAGTAGGACTGACACCAAAGTGTTCCCAACATTGGACAATTCTCCAAAAAGTCGCTTTTTCAATACTTTGAAAAAAATCCTTTCAGACCAGTCCTTAACAATGCCACACAGTGGGAAACAGTGTTTAAGGACAGTCTTTCTTCTAAATCCTAAGAGATTTTAATTTTTATTCCTCTTACTACTAAAATCATACCAATTTACTATTTTTCTTAAAGCAGAAATACTTTCTGCAGGGAAAACATTTTTCTCCATTTTTTTAAAGTAAAAAAAGTCCACCTGCAAATCTTTTTAATACCTAAAAGGCAAATTTTAATATAAAAATCAATGCTTGCAGTTCTCTGTGCATCACTAATCAGAGGGAAAGTCTCACCTGCTCCAGCTGGGTGGCAAACGCTATGGTCACCGACATAACAAAGGGGTCAGTGCAATGCTCTGCTGGTCCGATCTGATGGTAGCCTCCTTCCTCATTCAGGACCGCCACGATGTCCTTGGGCTCAAGTCCAGATAGGCTGGCAGCTACTTTACAGGGAAAACCACAATTAAACTACATTACAGTTTGCCATAAACCACTGTAAGACTTTGAAAGCTGGTTATGCTTTGTATTTTGCTTGGCAGTTTTCATGGATATAGTTAGTACCTCAGTAAGGTTTCCTTTCTTTTTTATTAACACACTCTGCCAAGAAATCTTATTTAACCACCATTTTCTTTCTATTTTGAAATACGGTAACATTTTAAAATTGAATAAACCGCAGAGAAGAGGCACCATAGGTTTCCCGAAGGAAGTGAATCTAAACTGGGAACTGAAACACCAGCCCAGTGTGGCTAAGAAGAGAAAGGTGAATGAACAGAGAATAAGGGAGTAGAAAACAGTGTTCCGGGCAGAAGGAACTGAACTACAAAGCCTGGGAAGAGAAAGTACATGGTGGGAGAGGTGAGGGGGGCGTGGTGTGCTGGATCACCGGGTGAGAACTGACACGCAGGAAGACGTGGGGCAGAGGCCCGATCACACAGCCTTCCTGCATGCCACGATCAAACGCTGGGGTAGTTGTCCAAGATTAAGAGGAAAGCATGAAACAATTTAGAGAAGAGAAGGGATATAACGCACACCTCAGATACATGCATCCGCCATCAATAAGCAATCCTCTCCAGATTCCTATTTTGCAGCCTGAGAAATTGTACCTTTGGCTTGAAAAGGAGTGTAAAACCAAACGTTTCCCTAAGCAGTCAGGCTGCTGAAAGGACAGCTCGGACTCTGAAGGAGGGCTGGGGGAGAGGGGCAGCACGCAGGGCTAACCCTGAAGAAATGAACTTCCTGCAGCCCTGGCTAAATATAGCATAACAGTTAAGTGCACAGATGCTCCAGTAACACAGACCAAGATTCCAATCCCAATTCTGCCATTTACCAGTTTTGTTTTATTTTGTTTTTTTGGCGGGGGGACCATTTACCAGTTTTAGGGCGGAAACTGGTTTTTGAAATATGATTTCTTTCTGTTTCCATTTTTTGTTCTGCAAAGCTTTTATAACGTTGTTTAGAAGATCAAATTAAACAATGAAAGTAAAGCCCTTACATAACATCTGACAATCACCTTAATAAAGACAGCCACAAAATAGTAAGGTCAGCAGAGCTTAGAAGGGAAAAGAGTGACTCTGACAGGTCTCCTGGTGTCAGGGAGTTACAGGCTTGGAAATAGACACCAACCAGGATAAACCTTGTGTAAGACTGGAAAGACTGAAGGTGTCAGCGTAAACGTGCACTGTCCACTAAATGTATGGACAAACACAGATATAAAGGTATATATGTAATGGTGGCCAGTGTGTGTATATATATCCATGCTCATGTGTGTGTGTGTGTGTATACATGCACCAATTCCCTCACTATTTTCACTGGAAGGCCACGGGAGCAGAATACCCCAATAGCAACTGGCATACCTTGCACCTGGACCTTGACTCCTAAGCATCTTTCTTGGCTAAAAGGAAGCAGGGCTCCCTAAACAAACAGCTGAATCCAGGGCTGAGATAGGAAAGAACACCACCAGCCTGTACCATCTTCCTATGCCAGAAACCAAGAAAAAGCTCCAAGAATTATAGAGACAGGCTAAAGGAAACAGAAGCAGCCTGAAGGGGCTCTCCTCACACAAATCTGGGACAAACAATGATAAATATTTTAACCCACTGAACAAAAAGAGAACACTTTTTTTTTTTATTAAGATTTTATTTATTTGGGAGAGAGAATGAGAGAGAGAGAGAGCATGAGAGGGAGGAGGGTCAGAGGGAGAAGCAGACCCCCCGCTGAGCAGGGAGCCCGACGCGGGACTCGATCCTGGGACTCCAGGACCATGACCTGAGCCGAAGGCAGTTGCTTAACCAACTGAGCCACCCAGGTGCCCAAAAAAGAGAACGCTCTTAAGTCGAAACTTATACAATATAAGTAAATTGAAGGTTTGATAAGGAATGAGTATTTTCACAATTTTTTTAATAATGAGTCACAAAATATTCAAATAAGGAAAAAAGAATTTACAGTTGAGAACAGATACACACTACACCTTAATCAAGTAACCAAAATGAGTATCATCGTATCATCAGTAATGGGACAAGTCCAAACTGTATGCCACCTGCAAAGATGAAATGAGAACAACAGAGCACTGCTTCTGTGATATTCACGCCGAAGACGTACACCCGACATCTACAATCGGACAAACTGGAACGGTACCAGCACACAGGCTCACCCAAAGACAGACTCGGTCACAGGACTGCGAGAAGGTTCCCCTCCCCTGACACTTTACCTCTAGGTTACTAAAGGCCTATTTTCTTTTTACCCAGTGTATCGTCTCCACCTTTCAACAAAAAATTACAAGGCATACTAAAAAGCAAAACAAACAACACAAAAATCAAAGCTTCTATCTCAGGAAAATAGAAAAAGAGCAGCAAATTTTTGCAAATTAAGTTCAAAGCCAGCAGAGGGAGAGAAACAATAAAAACTGGAGCTTAAATCAATGAAACTGAAACAGGAAATCAATGAAAAAAATCAAAGAAACGAAAAGCTGGCTCTCCAAAAACATCAATCAAACCATTAAGCATTTAGCCAATGTTACTAAGAGAAAAGGAGAGAAAACGCAAATTATTTTCAGAAATAAAAGAAGGGACATCACTACAGATTCCACCAACATTAAAAGGATACTAAAGGAATACTATGAGAACAACTTTATACACACAAATTTGATAACCTCTATGAAATGGACCAATTCCCTTGAAAGACAAAGTCTGCCAAAACTCACACAATCTGAATAGGCCTGTGTCTTTTAATGAAATTGAATCAATAACTTTACAAAACAGAAAGCACCAGACCCTGATGACTTCACTGGTGAATTCTAGCAAACATTCAAGGAAGATATACCAATTCTCTGTCACCTTTCTCAGACAATAGAAGCAGAGGCAATAATCCCTAACTCACTCTATGAGGCCAGCATTACCCCAATGTCAAAACCAGACCAAGACATTACACAAAAAGAAAACAACAGACCACTACCTCTTATTAACATACATGCACAGATTCTCAACAAAATATTAGTCGACTGAATCCAACTATGTATAAAAAGAACTATATATCACAACCAAATGCAATTTTGTTCAGGTATGCAAGGCTAGTTCAACATTGGAAAATCTGTTACTATGATCCATCACATCACAACAGGCTAAAGAAAAACCACACGATGGCATCAAAAGATGCAGAAAAAGCATGTGATAAAATCCAACACTCAGTAATGATAAAACACCCTAAGCAAACTACAAACAGAGAATAACTTCCTCAACTTGACGAAGAACGTCCACAAAAAACCTACAGGAACAAGGCAAGGATATCCCCGTTCATCAGTGTTCTTCAGTATCATACTGCAAGTCCTGGCTAATGAGGTAAGATAAACAAAGGAAACAAAGGCATGCCGAGCGGGAATAAAGACATAAAACTGTCTTTGTTGGCAGATGATGCCAAATATATTCCTAGCAGAATCATAACTGTAAATACAGAGAGAACAAACTGATGGTTGCCGGGGGTGGGGGTGGGGGAAGGGGGGGAGGGCAAACTGAATGAAGGAGAGTGGGAGGTAGAGGCTTCCAGTTACAGAACCAGTCAGTCACAGGGATGAAAGGCACAGCGCAGGGAATAGAGCAATGGTATTAGAATAGCCTTGTATGGCGACAGAGGGTATCTATCTACGCTTGTGAGCAGAGCATAAAAAATATGAAGGTGCTGTTCAGAGGTGAGGGAAGAGAGAACAGTGCACTCATCCTAGGAAGAAAATTTTCCTAAATATCCATTTTTAAGAAAACAAACTTCTGCTTTCTTCTGTTATACACCAAAGGAAAGAGTATCTTGTTCTATTTCTCAGTTTTGTAAACAAGAGCTTAGAGCAGCAGGTGTTTCATGTGTAACAATCTCACAGTGTGTGTCTGATGCACTCGAGTAAAATCAGTTCACACTTCTGTGTGTGTTTCCCTATCATACCGCTCACCGTTCCTCAAGTCCCAGTCCAGAGTTACAACTTTTCAGAGAATGTCCTTTGAGACGATGCACAAACCTTTTCCATCTCGAGGCGGGGCTCCTTTGGCTTTAAAACTATCCACTGGGGCCTTTGTATCTGTTTCCAAAGCAATGCTTATCAGTATCTCAGCCTTGAACTTGGTGTATTTATTACTCAACAGCTGGTACCATTTTGGAGCCTGAAGAGTAAAACAAAACAAAACCACCTTAATAATTAATAGGAAATCAACGAGAGTGGGCAATGTCCTATAAGGTTCCAAATATATCTCCTGTAGTTCTCAGTACTTTCTCCTCTTTTAAAATATTTTTCACGTTTTCCTCCAAAGAATTTAATCCTGCTTAGGAAGCTAACTGAACTTCCTCTTGAAAAAAACAAGAAGTTGAGACTACCAATCTTCCTTTTCCCTACCCTTCATTTTTCACTTTTTCTGGCATACCTTTGCTGCCTGCCCCCATTTCTGCTTTGTTCTGCATGTATCAAATGCGGGTAAAGGAAAGCTAGTGTTAACAAAAACAAAACAAAACAAAACAAAACACTAACAAAATACTAAAGCAGAGACCTGAGGTCGAGTTCTGGGTTATGAACCACACATCTGCCTGAAATATAAAGACTTTCTCACAGCATCAAGCATCCTAAATGACCTCAACATCCTCACCACAGTAATTCTGAGAAATTCTACTACTCAAGCCAGCCTGCACTATGATGGCCCAGGGCCACGGGTTTCATTCCTGCAGGGGCACCACTGTAATTCATGGAGAGAGCGTTCTTACTCTGACCACTATTACCTAAAGCCATAGAAACCAGTGTCTATACAGATCAAAACCAAAAGCTGCCGTTTTGTATCAAGTTACGTGGGGTAAGTAAAACAGGACGAACTAGGCCACAGCCTTTAACAAAATCCACACCCAAGGTTTTTTTTAAAAAGCAAAAACTCAAGAGTCTCTTGCTGTATTTTTTTTTTTTTTTAAAGATTTTATTTATTTATTTGACAGACACAGCGAGAGAGACAGCACATGCAGGGGGAGTAGGAGAGAGAGAAGCAGGCTTCCCCGCTGAGCAGGGAGCCCAATGCGGGGCTCGATCCCAGGACCCCGGGATCATGACCTGAGCCAAAGGCAGACGCTTAACGACTGAGCCACCCAGGCGCCCCGCTGTATTTTTTATCATAGATATTTTGTCACTTTAAGTAGGAGCCTGAGAATGAGTTTCAGCGACTCAGAAAATTTATTATCTATTTTTCCGTTACATAACTTAGAAAAACAAATCTGGGTTTTTCCGTGTTTATAGTCATTTACGGAAAATCAATTTATTTTGAACTTCATGTATTCTACTCACCAATTCAAATATTTCTGCTAATAAACAGGAGAGAATAAGCAAGACAACATCTGGCTTTCCTAAAACTCTTGATTCTGAAACATTTCTTCTTAACTCCGATACAGATAAAAAAACAACTATGATGACAAAGCGTCATATAGGACCGGGGGTGGGACCAGGGTGGGGGCGGGGGAGGGAATGTCAAGAGCATTTACAGGCATGACCTCCTCTCAGGTATCCTCCCCCTAAGAGAATTTACCTTCTCTGTAACTAAAGCCACTGCAGAAGTGTCTTGCTCAAGTTGTAGTAAAGCTAGTTACATGAAACATCAGGGCCACAATCATGGTTGCGGGGCTAAGACTCAAGAAAGAAAACCTTTTTCAGAACCTGAGTGCAGAGAGCTGAGGCACACCCAAGGAGGGAGGAGAAACAGATCCTCTTTTAAAACATTTTAAAATTTCAGTTTCTTTCGAAGGATTCCAAATTCAGGCTAAGCTAACTGGCTCATCTGTAAATATCATGGCTACCAGCAGCGAAAATGTTGGTAACAGATCCATTTTCTTCACAGAAACCTAATTTAGGATTCCAATCAAGAATAAAGGACTTCAAAAGACGTGTGTGTGTGTGTGTGTGTGTGTGTTTACTTTCTTCTCTTAAGAGAGTGGTGACAAAAGAAAGTTATTAACAAAAATTGAACTGAAGCATTTCCAAAGCCAGTAACATAAAAAAAGGTTAGAAGAGATTTTAAAAAGATGGAAGAGACTTTTTCAGTGACAGAAAGCACTAACCTAGGAATCAAGACCCTGAATTCTTTTTCCTTCTTTGTGTGCGTGTGTGTCCGTCGGGGGTGGAGGGGGGTGCCTACTGCTTTGGTCATCTGAGCACGTTGCAGTAAGTTCACTTGCTCTGACGGCTACACGAGGAGCACAAGGAGCAGGATGCAGAGAAAGGGATCAGAAGACTACTACCACAGCCAAGTTAAGAAAGGACGGTGAGAATGTAGAAGAGTAGCTGGATCAGGAAGGGGCGGCTGGAGGCCCGAAACCACCTAGAAAAGGGTGGCTGTGGAGGCTGAAGAGGGAGGGGTGGAGAAGGACTCCTGGACTTCTAGCCTGCACGCCTGGAAGAGGAATGGGGACCATGCACCGAAGTGAGCAACACTGCAGGAAGCTTACTGCTTATCGCTAAAACAAAGCTCGGCAGGTGAACATGCCAAGCTCCAGGTAACAGCAACGTGACCGGATGTTTGAGCTCAGAGAGAATTTTCTTTGAGAAAGACAGTTCCAGGTCAAAGAAGGGACTGAAACATAAGAACTGCCATACTGGCTCAAACCAACCCCCCGTCCCCCGACCTTTCAGGTCCAGTATTCCACCTCCTTTCCAGCAATCTGGTATCTGCTAAAAATCGTCAACTAACAGAATCAGTATTAAAACTCAAAAGGCTAGTACCTGCTTTGTTTCTTGAGCAGTTCTTAAGTCTAGAACAATGTAACCTATAGTTTCCTTGGCTGAAGACACAGGATCCAAGGCAAAACACTGCAGTTTGATTGGAGTACGTTGCAACCTGCAAGGTAACAATTTACATTAGAGATAAAGTAGCTCCTGCTTAATATTGAACGGATGTTCTGTTCGCTTTGAAAAAGCTGTGCACTCATATCAGGACAATTATAATCTTGTTGGATAACCGAAAACTATTCTGTATTTTCTGAAAAATTCTTCAGTTGACATCAACTATTAATTATGCCTATTTATCTTTATACCAAGTAATATTCAAACCATGTCAAAAATCTTGGTCTCTCCCATCTGAGAAGCGATGCTCCAGGGCAGTGTTTTTCAAGCTTCTATAATATACAGAACTCTTTTAAAGTAAAAAACTACCATGAATCCTCAAGATTGATTTCAAAATGCTTTCCTTATACTGTCACACACACATAAAACCACAAATACACATATATGCTTAAAGCTCTTTTTGTCACTAACATAATGAAATAAACTTAAGAATTACCATAAAAATCACAAACTATTCCAGAAGTCACTGAAAACAAAATTCTGATCTACTCTAAGAATTTATTACCCTTTCAAGTCCCCAGACAAATCCATGAACTGATTTAGCCATAGAAAAAAATAATTTTCCCTTGACATTCATTTTTTAACTTTGTAATTTTATTTGCTCTAGTCCTAAGTCACAGCAATGAATGAAGTGATTTTGTGTTTCCCAGAAAAAGAATATTTTCAATGCTTTTTAAAATACAAGTATCCGTGCTCTTGCCTGTTTCTAATCATCTGAATTCATGAAATAAGACGTTCTAACTTTAAGCCTGTTTTATGTACTGACACCAAGTGTTTTTATGTCCAAAATCAAGTATAAAATTAATTAGAAAGAGTCTCTTATGTAATTACTATATACATGTCTCTATATATCCTTGGTAAGCCAGGTTAAGTATATAATAAACGAAGTAATAGAAATTACAATGAATTCCAACCCTTACTTAATATTGGGTAAGCATCATTACAGCCCTTCTAGGATATCTATTCCCTTCTAGACTATCTAGTCTCTCAGACATCACGGGGAAAAAAAAAAAAAGGTAGATGCAGTGGTTAGAAACTGAGGCTCTAGAGCTCAAGTGGCTGGGCTCGACCATATCCAGCTGACGGTCTGTCTTATGACAAGTTACTTCCCTTCTTAGGCCTCAGTTTCCTCACCTGTACCTGGGGGGACATCCTAACACCCACTTCACAGGGTTGTTCTGATGCTCAAGTGAATTATTACTGCCAAGTATTTTGAAAATCTCCTGACACATTACAAAACCGCTCAACAAATATTATCATTGTTACTCTAATGTAGTAAGACATAAATTTATTCGTCTCTAGGAACCTAAAAAATAGAGCAGAAGGAACTGAAAATAACAATTACCTGTGCTGATGGAGGGCTTTCCTGTCGATCTCCCAGGCTAACTCGGTAGCAAATTCTGGCTGGTCGGTATGGTCCACAGGGTCAGTAGCCAACTGTTCTCCATCAAACTTTGCTTCTACTACAAGCATATGCTTTGGACGCTTGGGAAAATGGCGACCTGGAATAAAAGACTATACAGGTTAATCAGAAGTATATAAAAATCAAACATGATCTTTTAGCATGTGGTTTAAAAACTGATCTGCATCTGGTTGACTCATATATTCCACTAACTACCTGCTAACACGTACTCACACATACAAATACAAGTTGTAAATTAGTGCTGCTCAAAGGTTAACGTGCAAGAATCATCTGGGGATCCTGTTAAAATGTGGATTCTAGTTCATTAGGTCTAGGGTGGGCCTGAGAGGCTGCATTGCCCAAGTGATGTCAATGCTGTTGTCCTTGAGTCACCCTTTGAGCAGCAATGATCTCAGTGACATTTAGAATTAAACAATTAAAAGCGTGATTCCACCAATTTTAGATCTTACTATAGCGGCTACTAATATAGAACAGGGAAGTCATCCAGAGAGTCGGGAAATAATCAAATTAGCAAAAACCCATCAATCTGCATCTTAATTTTCCTGTTAACACAGTCAAGAATACTCAGCAAATTAGCCAGAGAAAAGCAGACATATGTATTCATTCATTCATTCAAATCTCAAGGACAATTTTGTAAGTTATCAAATTTGGTACTGCCTGACTCCATTCCTTCACTGGTTCCTGAAGGTACAGCAGTCAGGTATTAATCATGTCAAACAATGGCATGCAAAAAGAGTAAAACAGAGTACTTGCCCTGAAGGAACTGAGGGTCTAGTGGAAAGACAAACTGAAGACACAGGGTACAGGAAGCTCAAGAACTAAAGAACAAGAATCTTATCATCCACCTGTTTACAGGTCAGGTGAGGGGCATTTTGGTGAGACGAGCGTTCACCCCTGTTAAATAAATACATCCCAGCTGCCACTCACCCTGACACAGCCACTTCGTAAGGAAGGGCTCGGAGAGATCTCGATTGCCATCCTGTGACTTTCAACCTGAAGCACTCATTTGAAACTCCCCACTTAGTAGTCCTACTACATAGCGCACGGCTCTCCCAACTAGCAATCACAAAGGCCTCTCTCTGGACATCGTTTTGAGCTGCTCTGAAAGATCACCGGCTTCCCCAAATGAATTTCATCGATGTCAAAAAAACCCCTTTATATTCAGTCCCACTACCCTAAACTATAAGCTCCAATTGGCCCAAGAAGAGAGAATATGTACTGGAACAAACAGGTGCCTGCCTCATTCCAAAGACAATACTTAGAAAAAAGAAACCTTGTCTTTTTCATCCTCAGAATCCGGCACATAGCCCCAGTTTTGCTCATGGTAGAAATCTCATTTTCTTTTGAATAAAGGGCATTTCTAGAGGTGCAGGCAAGAAACCGCAAACAGCTCAATATAACTAAAGAGCTGGTAACATAGGAACATAGGGCAGGAGAGGAGACCAAGCTGAAAAGGTAGGCAAGCAGTCTGTCATAAAGGGCCATGAATCCTGTTCTAAAAAGTATAGACCTTATCCTTTAGGACACCGAAGGATTTTAAGACAATTAGATTTGCATTTCCAAAGATTACCCTAGAGAATAATGTGAGCAGTAGATATTCTCTGAAAAGGAAAAAAATAAACCATTCACCAAACAGACTACTGAAAAGATAACAATAGATTAGAGGGCCTCAAAGCAGCACGCTCACAGTGGAAAAATTTTCATTCATAAGTTTACATGAAGCCCCTAGTATTATTTTAAAAATAAAACCAACAATACTCGGTGACCATTTGGAAGGTTGGGATGGAGAAGGAACCCAAGAAGATGAGGACTCTCAGGTTCTGGGCTTGAGGCAACAACATGGTTACGATGAATGGAAACATAAACAAAAGGAGACGGTTTGCAGGGAGGTCCACACTCCAGGGTTAGTCACGTTTGTGGCAACACCTAACTGACATCCCTGAATCCAGATTCCCTTCCCTGCACACCTCTACTAAACTTGCAAATGATGCTCTCCTGCTTAGGAATACTGGCTGCCTCCCTCTTTTTTAGAACATTAAATTTAAACTCCTTGGCTTTCAAAATCCTCCAAGGTCTATTCAGTCCAGCTACACAAGCTTATCTCACCAGATTATTCCTCAATGTTACCTCCCTTGACCCTGGGCATCTTGCAGGCCTCTTCACCATTCTATCCACCATGCTTAATCCTCCCTCACTGGCTTGGGTTATCTAACTGCCAGCAAGGACTTTCTTCCATCCTTACTTACCACTCACAGCCCTTAAGCCATAATCCCCACTCACCCCCAAAACCTATATTTACGGCCCACATCCAGTATTTTTAATATTAGAAAGCATTCCAACATAGTGTGTCCTGCAGATGAATCTGATCTCCCCAAGAAGACAGAAGCCTAATAACATGCCTGAGGGGAAAAGGAGTGCCTTGTATTTCGGTTTGCTGCTATTCTACAGGGAGCAAGTACCAAGCCCAAAAGCTTTTACTAACCAAATTACAAGGGGATTTCAATCCTCTGTCTTTAAACCATCAGTAAAATAACAGTTAAAAATACCCCAACATTTTACAGCTTCTGGTCAGTTTTCTGTTCCAAAACTCATTACAGCTCATTCCCTCTCATCCCCCAAATAGTGCCAGGCCTCCACAAAATACCTCCACTAGGTGGTTAAAAAAAAAAAAAAAAAAAAAGCCAGCCATTCCTCTGGCCCACTCAAGATGACTGTTGTCACCTTACTCATAACCTATCCTCACTCTACCTATCAATTCCTATGCCCCCACTTTCTGCCACCTACTCTCCAACCCCAGAGAATTTAAGCAATTGCAGACTATGCCTTGCTTTTCCATACCTTAAGTGCTCTTTGCTCTTCCCTTTACATGGAAAGCCCTCCCTTCCTTTTTTCCCTTGACACAGACCTCATCATCCCTTAGGACCCAAATCAATGTCCCCTCCGCTGGGAAATCGTCCCCAGAGCTTGTCTTTCCTTCCTCCACACCCTGATGAATTATACACATTCTTCATGCTATACCCTGAGCTTTCAGGACTAGGGCTCTTGTCTCCTTCCATTCCCAGCACAGTGCCTGACACTCAAAGAGCCTCCAATAAACAAATGTCACTTATTCAACCAACGGAACCTCAAGGCACGTACAAGAGACCGTCTTGACGACTCTAGCCCTTTAAGGCCCTATCAAAGCTTGTAAAGGGAATGGCCTCCGCAATACTTCAGACTGCAGGAAATCTGTATTCGACTAGAAGCAAAGTTCTCACAAATGGGATCACCGGGAGGCCGCTGAACAGAACGTGCTTTGCAGGCACACTCGGCTCACATATAAAAGTCATCGACATGCTGCTTCTGATGGAAATCGTTTCTCCTACATTCCCTGGGGCTCCGGCTCCGCACGCTAAATACCACCTATCCCTAATAGCTCTCACGCTCCCTTGAGAGGTTTTTAAATCAATCGCCTAACAGACCTTACTAACTACAACTGTGAACAAGCCCGGGGGGAGCGCAAAAGCAAAGATGACAAAGGTTCTTAAGACTAACCAAGCCTCGGTCGCACGCCACTCTGGTACAACTCGGCAAGCAGCAGTTGCAAAAGCAAGCCCCGGGCCGCTCACCTTCTAGGATGGACACGACGATGAGTAGCTGGTCGGACTTGGAGACCATGGTCGCGGTGGGCGGCCCGCAGGCGGGGTCTGCTTGGGGGAAGAGGGACCCGGGTGAGATGCGGCAGGCCCGCGACCACCAGCAGGGCTCCCGGCGGGGCTCCCACCGCCCACCCACGGCTCCCGACGCCGGGACCCCGCTGCGCGGCCCGGGCCTGCGGCCGCCTGCACCGCGCCGCACTCCCCGGCCCCGCGCCGCCAGCCCAGCCCTAGCCCTGCCCCGACTCAAGGCAAAGGCAAAGGCCGCGCGCCTGCTCGGCCGCCCGGCCCGTCCGCAGGGAGAGGCGAGCCCGCCTCCGGAGGACCTTTTGCCGCCTGAGTTGCCGCTTTTCAAACGCCCGGGCAGCCGCCGCGCCCCGCTTCCGCCTAGCAACCAGGCCCGCAGGCCCAGTGCCGGGGGGAAAGCTGGAGGACAAAGGGTGATAGAGACCAGGGCAGTCGCGGATAGAACGCCCCTCCGCCCGCTTCGCCTCCTGCCCTTTTATGCTATGTTCCAGAGCCCTAGGGAGAAGACGAGTCCATTGCCTCACAGCGCCCCCTGCTAGCCGGACGGGGGAAGGCGGGCGCGTTGGCGGGGCCCGACTGCGCAGGCGCACTACTGCCGCAGACGCTTCCTGCAGGGCCCCTAGGAGGGTGAAGGTGGTGTATTCTCTGCTTCTCCTCCCCGCAGACACAACCTGGGAAATACAGGAATGGAGATGGAGAACACACACACACACACACACGATGGAGAACACACACACACACTTGCTCCGTTCAGATCCCCAGCGTCACGACTGCTTATGTGGTGTATTCTCTGCTTCTCCTCCCCCCAGACACAACCTGGGAAATACAGCAATGGAGATGGAGAACACACACACACACTTGCTCCGTTCAGATCCCCAGCGTCACGACTGCTTAAAAACTAAATCACAGAGTGATTTCATAACGACTTAAGTCTGAACTGAAAAATCCCTAAGACTCGCGCCGCCCCGCAATCGTTCACGTTTTGGAAAACAAGTGGCGTCACTACGGTAATTACTGTAACTGCTGGCGGTGACGTAAACTCTCCGAGAATTTCCTGTACTTTAGAAATCACCCTGAAACAAAAACATTGTCACGTGGGCAGGGAAATTAAAAGTATAGGTTCTACGGCCCCCGACTACAGGGTAAGTAATTAGCATAATCAAGACCCGAATTAAACAAGGCATTCCCCCGCCCCCCAAACCTTCAGGCTTTAGGGAAGATTAGAAATCCTTTGGAGGTTATGTAGCTTGAAACTGGACCTCGGGCGGGTGGAGGGGGTGAGTAAGGAGGAAAAAACAATCCCGCCCCACCCCCATTTGTGGCCAAAAGGGAAGGAGAAGGATGTGCACATTGGGTTACACGACTTCTAAGACCCTTTCCATCCCCTTCAGAGCTGCCTGAGATGAGCATTATGCAATATAAAACCAAAGTAATGATCTACTTTGGGTTCATCGTTGAACAATGCATTCTTTTGTGTAAGATGTCAAACAGACTCAGAAGTAGATATAGAATAATACCGTGAACCAGCAAGTACCCAAAACACGGCTTCAACAATTACCGATTAAAGACCAATCTTCCTCTGCTCCGTTAATTTGGAGGAAGTCCCTAACATCGTATCAACTCATCTCTTTCAATATGTACCTTTAAAACAGAATATCTCAATATATTACTTAATCTCAATTGCAGTATTTTACCTAAAAAATTAAAAATAATTCTTTAAAACCCTTAACTGTACACTGTTCAAATTTCCCTGATTGTCTAATAATTATTTTTCCATTGTTTCGTGCAAATCAGGATCCAAAGAGGTTCCAAAACACAGTGTGTTTGGTTGATCTGCCTTTTGTGTCTTTTCATGTAGAGGTACTCACTTCTTTTTTTTTCCCTTGAAACTCTTTCTTAAAGAAATTGGTCATGTATCCTGTGGAGTTTACCACAGTCTAAATTTTGTTCATACAAGACCAATGTCATTATTTAACATATCACCTGTTGAGCAGTCTAGTGAAGATGTCCAGATTGACAATACTTGAGATCAGCAAACAGATCAACAACAGCAAGCCAAATACAAGCTTCTTATGGTGTAAAACACTAGTTTAAACCCTAGACAAAAGGAGGCTAAAGCGGGCGCCTGGGTGGCTCAGTTGGTTAAGCGACTGCCTTCGGCTCACGTCATGATCCTGGAGTCCCGGGATTGAGTCCCACATCGGGCTCCCTGCTCAGCAGGGAGTCTGCTTCTCCCTCTGACCCTCCTCCCTCTCGTGCTCTCTCTCGCAAATAAAAATTAAAAAAAAAAAAAAAAAAAGGAGGCTAAAGCAATGAGACCAAGGATCTCCAAAGCAAAAAAAAACCCTGGAAGTCAGAGTTTGGGACCTAATTCTACCATTTACATGGTAGGTGACCATCGACAAATCACTTTACCTCTCTGAGCCTCAATTTCAGCTCTATAGTAGTAGTATACATAATTTCTTAGTTCAGGACTTAAACGTAGTAAATGCCATTTAGTTATTATCTTTTTATATGATCAGCAACAGACCTTAAGTTAGTAGCTGTACAAGAATTAAGAAATTGCCATCAAGACGCCTCATTGTTTTGTTTTACGACATTTCAGGCTGAAAAGCTGGATTGTAAACCATCACTGAATGTCAGAAAATAATTTCAAATCAGAGAAGAAAAATCTGACAAACCATTAAAATTAACTAAGAAACTTTTTCACATAGTAAAATTTTCATACAGTTCCTTTTATCTGGACTCCCCTGAACAACACTATTACTCTCAAAATCATATCACAGCTTCTGAAGTCATCAACTTAGTTGGTTCTTTTTTTTACATACTGTACAAAGTTAATGTCATAAAATTTCCCATATATCCCACCTAGACATTGAATTTTAAGTCCACCAGCATCTATATCCTCTTTATCTGTTATTCTATAATCTAATTTTTTCATGTGTGATATTAAACAGTAGTAACTTCAGTTCTAGCATAAATCATCATATTTTAGCCTAAATTTACTGATGTAAATGCTAATAAGATATACAAATTTTGTCTAATAGACAAGGTGAGTTTCATTATAAACATGCAGATTCAAATTGTCCACCTAAAAGCTTATCCTATCAGGTAACTTTTTGTTTCTATGGATTTCTACCAAAAAAAAACCCACAGAAAAACACAAAACCCAGAACAAAAAAAGGATTTTGACTCATGTTAAGTCTTTCTTTTTCTGAAGCTATGTTACATTTTGAAAAACACTTTAGTTATAGTAAGTCTCTACTTTCTTATCTTTCCAGCAACATTTATGGCCCAAGACAGGAAGGATCAGCAGCTATGTTCTCCTGCCTCTGTCCTTTCCCTCTTCTTTCCCCTTCTCACTAAACACACACACACACACACACACACATATACACTCACACACACATGCACTTAGTACAATTTCAGATAAGCTATCAGAAGTAACAACATGAGCACATTTACTGAATAGCTGCAATGTCTAAGAGCATGGTCCAGACCCTGACCTTCCAGACCCTGACCTCCCTCCTTCTGGCAGAGGGAGGGAGAGTGGAGTCCTACTCACTCAGTGTCAACATGATTGGACTTTCAACCCGGAATCTGATATCATTAAACCTGGCACTGAATTTGGGTGCCCTTACTCACCCGAAGAAGGGTCACTAATGTCCATGGCAAGAGAGGCAGGCCAGCCCAGTAATGAAGAGCCATACCGACCTATGTTCCAAGTTCCACTTTGTGATTTGGCCCCATCGCTTTTCTCTGAACCTCAGTTTTCCCATCTGTGAAACAGGGTTAATAGGTGTTTGTGAAGATTCATTGGCATTACTTCAGTGAGAAGCTCGTGCCATGACGAAATCTCTGAATGCGGGAACCATTTTGATAGTTGATGTGGACAGATGTATCATTTTGTCATTTGTTTCTTTTTGGTTCTGCAAAGAAAACCAGCTTTTTCATATTCCCTCACCTTGGCCTATATTTATGTTCTAGGGGTGATATCCTCCCAAAACAGTGTCTCTCCCTGGCTCTTTCCCAAAGGACAGCCCTTCTCTGCCTGGCTGCTTACGGCCAGCTAGGAAAAGCCAGGCTTTCTAGATTTCCATAAGAAGCTAGAATTATAGGTTTTAATGTGAACTCCTTTGATTTTCATTATTTATTTATTTTGAGAGAGAGAAAGAGAGCAAGAGGAAGGGCAGAGGGAGTTGGTTCAGTACGTAGCCCAACGTGGGCCTCAATCTCACGACCCTGAGATCGTGACCTGAGCCTAAATCAAGAGTCAGACACTTAACCAACAGAGCCACCCAGGTGCCTCACCCATTTGATTTTTAAATGCTGGTTACTGGGGCACCTGGGTGGCTCCTTTGGGGAAGCAGCTGCCTTTGGTTCAGGTCATGATCCCAGGGTCCTCTGACTTCCTGCTCAGCGGGTAGTCTGCTTCTCCCTCTGCCCCTTCCCATTGCTTGTTCTCTTGCTCTCTCTCTCAAATCAATCAATCAATCAATAAAATCTTAAAAAAAAATAAATGCTTGTTATTAATTTCAGCTAAAAAGCAAACAACAACAGCAACAACACTACAGGAGCCAACCAAAGCTTCTTCCAACCCCACTGGATTTACCTCTGGCCTAAATTCAGAAAGGTGCTTCTAATGGGTATTCCTGAAGGGCAGAGAAAGGACGGGAGTCCAGAAAGGAGAAGAGATCATCTCCAAGTGGGAAGGAGAGGACTGAAGGACAGTGTGCTGCGGAACCCCGTTCCACTCCTTGGCAGAACCTTCAGGAAGGGCAGAAGCAGGGACTAGCTCTGTGGGATCCCCAGGAAAGGAAGACCATAGGCCCCCATTTATCACCCTTGGCACAAGTTTTTATGCCCCTAATTTGACACAGAATCAGCAAACTCACTAGAAGTCCAGAGACCCCAGAGGCTTGGATGATGGACAACTTATGAGTGACCAGGAAGGGCAAAACCTCGCAAGCCCTCCCCAAATATTGGCTTCATGTAAGAACCCAAACACCTTTGCACAACATTTTGTATGTGCAGTGGGGAACCCTGGGGATGACTGAGACTGAATTTCTGCCTGACAGGAGAAGCTTGCTGTCGAATGTAAGAGTCTGAAGAAAAGCAACATTTCTTGCTCTCCCTTCTTTGTGCAGTAAGCTTCCTGGGGTTCCTTTAAGTGGGGACAGGCTTTGAGGCACTGAATTGTAGTGTATGTCCCAGTGGCTGTCTCTCTGAGGCAAGGCACAGAGCAGAGGGTGAGAGAACACTTCCTACTCCACAGAGAACAGACAGAGCTAGAGATACTTCTGCAGCTGTGGGTAAGGGCTGCAGGCCAACAGAAAGCGCTGCTCAGGTTCGCTTTGGAAGGACAAGGTCATTAGTAGAGCGACTGCCTCCTAGAGGCAGCAGATTTTTGAGAGGACTTCATTTTATTTATTTATTTTTTAAGGTAAGCTCCAGGCCCACCATGGAGCCCAACACGGGGCTTGAACTCACAACTCTGAGATCAGGATCTGAGCTGAGGTCGAGATTTGGACCCTTACCCGACTGAGCCCCCCAGGCACCCTGAGAGGACTTAATTTTAGAGGACATCCCAGATGTTCCATGCTGGGATGAAAGCCCTGCCACTGGGACACGGTGTCATTGAGAGACTCTGTGACATTATGGGACTTTCATTCACCTATTACGTAATGTCTCATGTGTGTCGATTTCTTTCCCCTTCTAAAAAGCTGCCTTTTGAAACATGGAAACCAATAGTAGAGGAAGAGCTGGGGTCTGCCTATCAGCTGTCTGGAGGAGACATTCCCCAGGCTTCTGGGGGTTTTGGCCCACAGAAGTCTGACCCCACCAAACGGGAAAACAGTCTTCCGCACTGTAAGATATCTCTGGCGCAGGGGTTTTGGTTCATGAGTATAACAAGTACACCCGAAGGGTAGAAAACTATTTCCTGCCTGTCTGTGTTATGGCCACCATGAACACCCAGAAATGACAGCAGACCATCATTACCCATTACCCCCCGCCCCCGTCCCCCACCAAATGAACTCAGAGAAAGGCTCTAAACACATGGCCTGGATTCAGAGAAGACAGAAGGCTCCCTCAAATTCTCACCCACATCCCTGAGCAATAACACAAGCAGCCCCCACAGCCAGCAGCTAGCACGCTTAGTCACCCCATTTCCCAAGTGGGATAGCAAAGCCAATATCTCTTGGCAGTTGCATAAATCAGTAAACTGTCCTTCCTAAATTATTGTCTGTGTTTTTGCTGCCAACATAGAATTTTTCATTTGCAAAAACGTGTCCACTTCCAGGCAGAGTCTAGCTAGTGTAACAGGGAACAGGATGTTGGATGGGGACTTTGTTGCCTTGGAGTTTTCCCCCGTGATTCAAAGGATGACAAAGAGGTATCTTGTCTCCTTCATTCTGAAGAGCGCCCAAGACAATTAAGGCCCAGATGCCTGTCCTGGGCTTTGAGGAGGTGACCACATGGTTCAGCACGACCATCAGCTGAGCGGCTACCTAACACTATGTTCAAATCTGATGGACTGAGGAGTGGTTAGTGATAAGCCTGAGGGCCTTCCATTATAAAGGGGGAAAGTGCTCCCCCTCCTCAGCCCAGGCCAAGTAAAAAGGAGTGAGTCAACAGGAATCTCTCACAGAGGTGGATGGGCTTGCTCATCAGCAGCTCACTATAGATACCTAAATAGGAAGGAGAGAGAGAGAAAAAAAGAGGCTGTGTGTGTATATGTGTGTGTGTGTGAGAGAGAGAGATTAGCAGCCTACATCATATTTTGTTGTGTCAAAAATGTGTGAGATTCCCATGGATGAAAAGAATATTGTGGTAGGTCACATCCATTGAGCCATTCTGGTGTCCAAGAAGCCAGGACACCAGGAGAGGAGGCTGCAGCCTGGAGAAGCTATGGGGTAGACTCCAAGATGGGATCTGATCTGGTTCCAGAAGCAGTTGAGGAGGAGGAATCAAAAATGACTGAGTGAGGGCAGGTCTTTCAGAACACAACACATTGCACTGGGAAGCTCCCCATGCCAACCCCACCAACATTGTCTCTAGCTGTAACTCCCATATGTGTCCCAGGAGAAACAGCATTTATCTGGGAGCTACTCGCAGGGCATCAGAGACGGGACAGATCTTGAACAGAGAAAGAGCAACAGACGAGACAGGACCACACCTGCATCTGCGAAGTTAGGGATATTTGCAGCCGTTCTCCATCTTGGATCCCAATTCTTTGGGGGAATAAGGGTCTCAAAAGGAAGGGAGGAGAGAGGGTGAAAAAGTGGATCCCATTTCTTTCCCCATTCAAATTCTGTAGGTGGAAACTTTTCTGAACAGGGAAAATGGGAAGAGACGAGATTTCCAACAGATACAAGGAGACCTTTTAAAATGGGTTAAATTGGACTGAACTGATACATTAATAGCTGGAAGTGATCAGAAAGTTATGATCAAGCTGTCATTAAGGGATGGGAGAAGACTGAGTGGAGCACAGTTAGAAGCAGTAACTAGAGAAAAATGGAACCATTTTACATCTGTACTTGACCCAGACCCAAGCGTAGAATGTTAAACAAACCAGTTATTTAATAATAATAATAAAAAAATAATAGGGGAGCCTGGGTGGCTCAGTTGGGTAAGCATCTGCCTTCGGCTCAGGTCATGATCCCAGAGTCCTGGGATTGAGTCCCACATCGGGCTCCCTGCTCAGCAGGGAGTCTGCTTCTCCCTCTCCCTCTGCCCCTCCCCCCAGCTCATGCACTGTCTCTCTCTCTCTCTCTCAAATAAATAAAAATCTTTAGGGTGCCTGGGTGGCTTAGTCAGTTAAGCATCTGCCTTTGGCTCAGGTCATGATCCCGGAGTCCTTGCTAAGTGGGGAGCCTGCTTCTCCCTCTCCCCCTTCCCCTGCCTGTGCTCTCTCTCTCTCTCTCTCTCTCACTCAAATAAATAAACAAAATCTTTTTAAAAATTACAAAAATTAAAAATAATAATAATATCCTATCAAGTCTTCCGATCTTCCCAGTAACACTGTGGAAAGAAAAGCAGGGCTTTCATTACTTTTTAACACATGAGAAAATGTGAAGTTGAATAACTGGAACAATTGGATAATAATGAGAGGCCAGGTCATCTGACAGCTTGTGTGAAGCTACCCTAGTGATTTCAAACTGGGGTGAACATATGACCTGAGCCCATGGAGCTGTGCCAGAAAACTGGAATAGAAATTCCTATATCCTATCAGGAGAACAACGATGTTAGTTGATGGTAAGAAATTAAAACATGAAGCTATATGGATACAGTAGACATTTTTGCGTGACTTAAAAAGAAAAAACTTAATACTTCAAAGAAATTTGTTTTGGACTACACCTTCAGCCTTTTCCCCACCCAAACTCCATCAATGTCAAGCCTCTTCTTCAGCTAAGGGGTCGTTTGGTGGACTTGCTGAAAAGCTCATCACTGACATTCTTGAACCAGATTCGCTTTACTATTCGTGGTAACGAAAGGGAGAAAGACAATATCTAAGGGGAAGGAATGTCCTACTACCACATAGTGCTCCAGGGGTTTGGAGAAGATTAAATTTATTTCCCTAATCATACGTTGAAGTTGTTGTTATTTCAATAAGGTGAAGGAAGTTCTCAGGAAACCTGACTTGAATATTCTAATTACTTCAGATGAAAATGGTTGGATGTTCAGCGGTGAGGGGTCCCCTACTGTGATACCAGAATGTTAGTGTACTCTATAAATTGTTACAAATTTTTATCATAAAATGATGAATGTTCCAGACAAGAGTTGATTACAAGGTAAGAAGCAGTGATTATTTTTTAACTTTTAGCTAAAAATCTGCAAGGTCAACATTGACTGGATTATCCTAACATTAGCCAGAAATATGTAATCTCCCAAAAATCAGGAATAGCAAATTCCAGTAAATTAGAGAACATGTCTATTTTGTGCATTACTGTACTCCTAGTGCCTAGAAGAGCGTCTTGAGTAAATTTGTAGCAGAGGCTCAAGAAATTCTCATTAAATAAATTAAGCCAAATTTACAACAATGTTAGAATTGGACCTGCACCAGTGATGGATAGTAAGAGATATAAGACTTACGTGTATAGAGGACAAAGGTGGATATGTAATTCGGTGCAGATTAAGCAATGTAGCTATGAGACTGTCTGCTCAGATTGTGCCAGCCATTCTCTGATGCATTAGGGAACCCTTCGCAGTCTATTTGATTTCAGAAAGGTGCTAACAAAATGAGAAGAAGTGATTAATTGGACTAGAGGAGAAAAGAAAGATTTAGGGTGATACTTTGGGAAAAACTTGAAGGTTAAGATGTACTACAAGGAGATGATTTTACAGGGATATCAGGCACGAGAGTGAGTAGGTTAACCTTGAAAAATATGATTATTGTACAAGTGTCAAGAAGAGAAAGGGGAAAAATTGACGGAAAGGAAAGGAAAAAGAGAAATAAAATGTGAAACTTGCATATTTCATTAGCATTCTCATTGGCAGTGCCACAGAAATCTGATAAACAAAGAGGATTACTTCATGAGGGAGTGAGAAGGATACTTACATGACAAAGAAAAATATTTTAAAAATCTAGACTTTTGCAGAACTTCAGCCAGTGCTCAGAAATACAATGAGAAGTATCTTCCAAGTATGTTTGCACAAGTATGTATTCGTCAGCCATTTTTTAAAACATATTTTATTTATATTTTGACAGAGAAAGAGAGAGATAGCAAGAGAGGGAACACAAGCAGGGGGAGGGGGAGAGGTAGACGCAGACCCCCCCCCCCCACCCCGCCCCACTGAGCAGGGAGCCCAATGCAGGGCTTGATCCCAGGACCCTGGGACCACGACCTGAGCCGAAGGCAGACGCTTAATGACTGAGCCACCCAGGCGCCCCTCGTCAGCCGTTTCTAATAATTCTTACTTAGATAACATTTGCATCATACCGAGATATGGGATGTTATAGCTTTGTCCACTATCCAGACAGTGTTTACTAATAAACCAGTTTCTGTTATCTCCATCAAGGAATATGAACACACCAAAATGATATCTATTGAGCAGGATAAAGATAAAAAGACGTTGTATTACTTGTTCATTATTTTTTTCTTATTGGGAATTGTAACACTATTTTGGTACATTGCATCCCATATCCTTGTTTAAATTAACAACTCATTAAGTTCATAGCACAAGTGCCAACAAAGTATAATCTGTTAATTAAGTTCCACGAGACAAGGACGTTGTTGGTTCAACTCTCTATCCCCAGGGTCTAGAATAGTCGATGGCAACACAATAGACATTCAATAAATATTTGTTGCACAAGTGGCCAAAACTATGAGGGGTTTTAGCCAGTAGATGGACTTTAAACCTGGCTTCACGTGATATATTTGACTAATATCCTCTATTGTAAAGTAAAAATATAAGAATATTAAACATTTTCTTGGAATATTCATTTCTTCAAAATAAAATGTTGTACTATTTTTCTATATCTGGTCGGCAGCTTTCTACCTTTGTCAAACTCCTAAGCTTCAATTTTTTTAAATGTAGACATCAAAAGTTTTCAAGGACTTTCTCCTATTTCGTAATTGGACTACAACAGAACCATAGGCACCATCAGAAGTCCCAGGGGTGTCTTTAAATTTCAAATATCCAAATTCACATCACTGTCTATCTTGGAAAATTTCCCACTGAACTTAATCAGAAGGCTTGAATAAATTTATCCTACATCTACGTTCCGTCAAATTCATGGGCGATTTTTTTAATTAAAGTGAGCTTTTAAGTTTTAGGAAAAGTGATCGGATATTCCACTTTCCTTCCATTTAAACAGCATTAAATGGTATAACAAATGCATTGCAATGGACCCAATTATCATCCTATCCAAATAGTTAACCACTTCTGAGACGAGAGCCTAGGGAGTGCTCATCTTACACACATGCTGGGGTTTCTTTTCTTCTTGTCCTTTCCCTAAAGCTTTTCTGCCTAGATCAATTAGCTTTCTCCCGACCCAGCCTGGTTCTCATGAGTATGGGTGCCTCATGTTATCATTTTGAAAAGGTAGAACTTCATAGCAGTTCCTCGGATGCATTAACTTAAAATCCGTTTAAAACAAGCAACGTACTTCAATCTGATACCGGGAGTGAGACAAAATTATTCTACATATTTTTGTCTCCCAGTCCTCTCAGATCAACATTGGCTCCATCCAAAGATAATAACCTATCCAGACATGTTATTCACTTTGGTTAAAATTTCGCTCATTGGGATATTTTCTTTACAGGTCCTACCCCTAAAAGAAAGTCTTTTGTATTAAAATGTTTTCAATTTTTGGAAATAGAACCCCCAAATAAGCTCAGGTTCGCTGTTTGGACTCTATCAGATACAGCTTTCCATTTTAAAGTCTCCAACATGAACCTCCACCCACAAACAAAAAAAAAATAGAGTTAATTTAATACATTTCCCCTTAATTTAAGAGCTTTCTCTTTCAGTGTTGCTTTTTCTTTTTCCTACTTTTTCATGTCAGCAAAGTAGAAATCAATTTAAGTCTAGATGGTCAATATTCAGCCAGCCTGAATACTTTATTTCCTCTGTGGCCACATGCTATTATGATGTGTGGGAATGTAAGAATCTAGCAAATTAAATATAAGTAAATAATGGAGATTGGATGCCAAAATGCCTATGCATCTGTAGTTTGCAACATAGATACTGCTCAGTTTAATGGAGGAAAAAAAAAAGTGGAAACCTCAAAATAAGCATCTTTGAAGGGCAGAAGATTCCCTATCGAAATGGAGCATAGCATTTCCACAACTATTTTGGCACCTAAGTCATCTTCAAAAACTTACACTGTCAATGCAGTTTTTTCTAGCAAAGACTCGTGTAGATTACCTGGCATCTGGGTTTGGGTTTTTGGTTTTTTTGTTTATCACCTGTCCTTCCCACATACTTAAAGGTACTGATTTCTTAGACGCACAATTTATGGAACAAAATATGAAGTGATTTCACTAAAGAGGGAAAAAGGTGAGTTTTTTTAAGTTGACCTGCTTTTATTTTTATAGCTTTGTTGTTTTAAAATATTTCAATAAACTTAACGGAATGAATGAATGATCTGAAAGACATCCCTTTAAAAAACAAGGATTATTTTTGTGATACTATAAATGGTTATTGAAATCTCTCTTCAATGTAATTCTTCAACTTGATGATCTGATACATGAATTATTCACAAAGAAAAGTATCTTAATCACTTATCAGCACCGATATTTTAAGATTAGATCTCAAGGACATTATAGGTAAAACATAGTTTAAGCACAAATCCTATTATTGAGATTTGTTTCACGATCATTGGCATTTTGTGATTGCTAAAAGCCCTCATCTCATAACCGACCGTATTATTATGCTGTATTTAATGGAAACTCTTAGTATTAATATTTAAGATGCTATTTAAGATTAACTTAAATCGATAGTTAGAGACTAAAGCAGCCTATTCATTCCAATCTATAAAGTGAAACTCAGTTCACACTAGAATCATGAACCCACATTTTGAGGAATTCTTCAATAATATGTACATTGTATCAGTATTAGTATGCTTTCAGGGACAAGGAATGGAAAGGTTTACCCACACTGGTTACAGACTAAGGGAATGGTTGCAACTGGGGCTTTAGCAGCAGGAGGGGTATCAGGGTGGGTGTAGTCCCTGTGAGTTTCTCATCTGTGTTCTGCAATTAGAATGGTTTCATTTTCCCGTGGTGGGAAACAGTCCTGTGCTTCAAGGCTCCACAAAATGCCTTTCAGAGAAAGAATTTGTCTCTTCTGGGGGCTTTCTCCTAACAGAAAGGAAATCTTAAATCTTAATCTTAAATCTTAAATCTTAAATCTTAAATCTTAAATCACTCCCCATTCTGATTTGCATCTGTATGAGGCTCTCTTGCTTGCCTCATGGAAAATTAGCTACCCTTTGGAACCATGTTGGATCTGCTGGATGATAAGGGTTCAAAAGATTGAGATATTTCCACTGTATATATATATATATATATACAATCTTCTTTATCCATTCATAAAGAAGATAGCACATCTTTATCCATTCATCTGTTGAAGGGCATCTCAGCTCTTTCCACAGTTTGGCTATTGTGGATGTTGCTGCTATAAACATTGGGGTGCGTGTGCCCCTTCGGATCCCTACATTTGTATCTTTGGTGTAAATACCCAGTAGTGCAATTGCTGGATCCTATGGTAGCTCTACTTTCAACTTTTTGAGGAACCTCTATACTGTTTTCCAGAGTGGCTGCACCAGCTTGCATTCCCACCAACAGTGTAGGAGGGTTCCCCTTTCTCCACATCCTCGCCAACATCTGTCGTTTCCTGACTTGTTAATTTTACCCATTCTGACTGGTGTGAGGTGGTATCTCATTGAGGTCTGGATTTGGATTTCCCTGATACCGAGCGATGTTGAGCACTTTTTCATGTGTCTGTTGGCCATTTGGATGTCTTCTTTACAGAAATGTCTGTTCATGTCTTCCGCCCATTTCTTGATTGGATTATTTGTTCTTTGGGTGTTGAGTTTGGTAAGTTCTTTATAGATTTTGGATCTAGCCCTTTATCTGAGATGTCATTTGCAAGTATCTTCT
>NC_138375.1:123657990-123680289 GCF_054177405.1 Leptonychotes weddellii | reverse complement strand
CTTTGTCGAAGGTTAGTTCACCATAGAGTTGAGGGTCCATTTCTGGGCTCTCTATTCTGTTCCATTGATCTATGTGTCTGTTTTTGCGCCAGTACCATGCTGTCTTGATGATCACAGCCTGAGGTTACCTTTAAATCAACCAGGCCTAGCTCCCAGGCTGGAGATGAAGTCACCTTTCGCTGAAGCACGTGGGTTTTGGAGACATGACAAAAAATTAGGGCACAGCGAGGAAGGGTGAAGGGAGAATGCTAACAATGTTTAGCAGAAGATAGCAAAGCTTTTTTTTTTTTATAGGTGATGTTGATCTAATAAATATTCAATAAAAGTCAACAAAATACTATACAGCAGTAATTCTCAAAGTGGGGGTATCAGAAGCAACTAGAAATAATTTTATCTAAGTAAAATCACTCCCCATTCTGATTTGCATCTGTATGAGGCTCTCTTGCTTGCCTCATGGAAAATTAGCTACCCTTTGGAACCATGTTGGATCTGCTGGATGATAAGGGTTCAAAAGATTGAGAACTGTTGCCACGGAAAAAGCTTTATGATGGGGGAGGGGGTGTGTGTGTGTGTGTGAAAGAAATGGTCCATAAAGAAATAAAATAATGTATCTGGTGATTGATATTCTTTCTTGCTGCCTGCCTCTTTTCACTTGTCTTTTGCTTTCACAAATCCTGTGACAAAAGCTGTGACTGTTTTTTTCATCTCTTTGAGGAAAAAAGAAAGATTTCACCTAACCTAGTGCTAAGAAAGTCAGCCAAACTTGTTTTGTTTTGTTGACCCTGTATCTCACCTAAGACCGTGTCTCTTGGTAGAAAATGGTTCAGGACTAGCTATAGCATTTCCATCCCTTTCTCAGCAGAGGGCAAAAGAAATTTCTCAAAGGGCCTGGACAGCAGTGGCTAGTCACCCTTAGAAGCTTCATCCTGGAAACATTTGAATAGACCAGTTTGTTTGTTTATTTCCCCACATGAGGTCTGTTTTAAATTTAATAATATTTTGATAATTTTAAACAAAATAAAAATGAAACGTAGAAAATTGAGAACATGTAGAAAGGTATAAAGTATAAGATTAAAAACCCTTAGAATCTCTTCAGCTAAAGAACCATTAATAACATTATCGCATAGTTTTCCAATTACATTGTTATATATAATATGTGTATACATAGAGTGCTTTTTAAAAAGTAGTACTTCACTGGAAATGCTATTTTGTAAACTGTTCTCTTTGTTTAAAATACATTTCCCTCAAGGATTAATAATTCTTCTAAAACCATCATATAAACAAGACTATTTAACCAAATAAGAAAATATCTTACTCTTGCAGATAAAACCATTTACAAAGCCAGGTCTCAAACACAACATATACCAAGCTCCTTTTTGAGCTACCTGAGTCCTAAAATTAGTGTTAAATCGGAAATCCGGTAGGAAAGCAAGGAACGAAAACCACAAACTGTAAAACCAAAGTGTGGCAAAGAGACAGAACAAGCTTGGAAAAGAACGATGAATCGAATACAGGCTGGGATTTCCTGGAAGTTTTCAGATCCAAGTCCAGAAATGTTGCTTTGTCTACACGCGTCTGCACTCAGCTTCTGTTACCAGCTGCTCCTTTACCAAGGCGAGGGCCTTGCTGATGTCAACGCTGGAAACTGAAGCAAAAGTGAGAGGATCCAGAGGCAGAGCCCCTGCCCTGCAGGTAGCTATTCGTTTAGATCCTGGGTATGGGAGTTTTCAGGAGAACAGCTGGGGAAGACAGCTATGCCCCTACTATCTCCATCACTCTGGGGAGGGGAGCAGGACCCTGGAAACCAGCGTTGACCACGATACTGACAGCGATCGCTCAGGTTGGATCCAGAAGTGCCTTTGCTCTAAGGGAGTGTCCCCTCGTGGACAACTCAAACACCGGAAGACCACTATTTCTGCTCATCTTACATGGGAGAGCATTAAGACTTTCGATCCTTTGTAAACCGCCTTCCTGATCTTTCCATTTGCACCTATCGCGAGCACGATCATTAATATTTTTCTTTCGGGTGCCTGGGTGGCTCAGTTGGTTAAGCGGCTGCCTTCGGCTCAGGTCATGATCCTGGAGTCCCGGGATCGAGTCCCGCATCGGGCTCCCTGCTCGGCAGGGAGCCTGCTTCTGCCTCTGACCCTCCCCCGTCTCATGTGCTCTCTCTCTCATTCTCTCTGTCTCAAATAAATAAATAAAATCTTTAAAAAAAAAAAATTTCTTTCAACTGAGTCACTTTTTTCTTTTAACTTAAAGACTTCATGTTATGTAAAAAAAAAAAAAAAATCATGAATTTAACAGGAAAACAGAATCGCCACAAATGGAATGGTGGGTGACCTCATGAATTCAATGAAAACTAACATGTAACAAAAATAGTATTTAGTTAGGGATGGCTATTCAGTTAGGCTCTTGAGCTTGAGGCCTGATTTCTGTTTGTTTAGGAAAAGGGGGGAGGGCGGGGAGGAGCAATGGGTAGGGAGGAATTAGCAAGTGTTAAAAACATTACCAACAAACTCAGACTGCCAGATGACTTCCTCAGAACTGTAAGGGAATTTGGTCACTTTCACTATGTGATTCAACGTTATTTATACCCCCTAGCTTCCTGTCCAGTGGCGTAGACGCCTCTCTAGCAAACACTGTGCTGGAGGAAGCTGCCCTCCTCTGTAAAGGGGTGGGGAGAATATCCCCATGCCACCTGGAGGCCCACCTTAGGAGGTATTAGGAGTTGAGGACTCACCGTAAAATCCTATATACTCTGTAACTGAAAGATAGATTGGCTAGGGAATGCTCTCGTATCTTGTAAATGTTCCTGTTATTCCCTGTCATTTGCCCTCACCCCAGCCACCCCCAAACTCATATGTTGGAAGCCCTAACCCTCAGTATTTCGGAATGTGTTTCAGTATTTGGAGATAGGGCTTATAAAGAGGTAATTAAGTTAATATGAGGTCATTACGGTGGGCCCTACTCCAGTATAAGTGGTGTCCTTACAAGAAGACAGAATTAGGACCCACACAGAGCCAGACACACAGAGAGACAATAGGCACTTACCAGCCAGGAAAGAGGCTTCAGAAGAAACCAACCATGTCAACACCTTGATCTTGGACTTCTAGCCTCCAGGATCATGAGAAAATAAACTTCAGCTGTTCAAGCCACCTAGTCTGTGTTTGTTACGGTAGCCCTAGCACGCTAAGGCGTCTTCAAATGGGACGAAGTTTAAAAGAGACTTCGTACAACTGCTGTGGCTTGTTTCCTGGAATATTACGAAGGTAGTGATGTCTAGAGCACATGTGGAGACCATTTGGGTTTGGTTCTCCGGGTGGTAATGGGTATTTTGAAGGCTACTAATGCGAATTATGTATTGGGGGCCATCCAGGGATGCATGTACAGGGTACCTGTTCAAGTCAAGTGATTAAAAGCAATTCTGGGGCGCCTGGGTGGCTCAGTCGGTTAAGCGGCTGCCTTCGGCTCAGGTCATGATCCTGGAGTCCTAGGATCGAGCCCCGTGTTGGGCTCCCTGCTCAGCGGGGAGTCTGCTTCTCCCTCTCCCTCTGCCCCTCCTCCCTGCTTATGTGCGCACTCTCTCTCAAATAAATAAAATCTTAAAAAAAAAAAAAAGCAATCCTGAATATTGTTGATGTCATGAGGCGTGTACTTGAAGGGAGGAAACAGTCTTAGGTTAAAATGGAGCCATGAGTCTGACTGATAGTGTTCTCAGAGGTGTGGCCCTTGCCACAAGAGGTCATTGGAACTTATTCCAAAATATGGCCACCATAAAATCATAAAATAATCCATAAATGAGATAGGCACTGTCTCTATCAACTGATAACCATCTGTTCCGGTGTACAAATTTTGAAAGTCTGAGTGTCCACCAGGTGGATCAGAGACCCAGTCCGGCCACTTTGAGGGGAAGCTTAACTCCTGAGGCAGGGAGCAAGCCTCTGCTATGGGGTGTGGATCCTCCCTCCAGGCATGTTTCCCTTTAGCTTCCTTTACGGTGGAAGGGACGAGCCAGATGATAGACTGGCCAATAATAGAAATCAAAGATTTTTCTGTATTCTGTTACTTCAACCTGCAAGGGTGCGGGATAGTAGAATATCAATGAGATGCTGATTTCAATCACCTGGTGTTACTAGGGAGAAACATCGGACTCAGCAATGCCACCTCCCCAGGACGTATACATGCCTGGGCTACAGCACTTCATACAGAAGGGATTACTTTCGCCATTTGTTTTTTTCACTTTCTGTTTTTGTCCCTCCTGCTAATCCCCATTGAGATCGAGAACTTTTTAGTTGACTACTTTATCTTCAGCATCTAGCAGGGTGCATGACACATAGTTTATGCTCAATTAGTACTTTTTTGAAGCAATGATAAGAGCCAAAGGCATAGACTGCGAAGCGAGATGGAAATCTCAGCCAGGTCATTCAAGTCGCTCCGTGACTCTGGGCAAGTTACCGACTCTTCTTCAGCCACAGTTTTTTATCTGTAAAATAGCTGGGGTAATACTTCACAGTGCTAATTTAAGGAATCAGTATAGCACAGCACCTGGCACATAAATGCCTAATAAATATTAATATCATTATAATTATTGTGAGATAACATAAAAACCGAATCTGTTTAATTGATAGAGAATGGAGTGTTTGGGCAAAAGTAGATCATACTACTCATTGGTTTCACTACTTTTTTTTTTTATGTGTGCCCTGTAGATTTTTATTTTAAAAAATCCTGAATTCCTGGGGCTCCTGGGTGGCTCAGTTGGTTAAGCATCTGCCTTCGGCTCAGGTCACAACCTCCGGGACCTGGGATGGAGCTCCAAATCTGGCTCCCTGCTCAGCGGGAAGTCTGCTTCTCCCTCTTCCTCTGCCTTTCCTCCCTACTCATGATCACTTTCTCTCTCTCTTTCTCAAATAAATCATAAAAATCTTTTTAAAAAATCCTGAAATCCTGACAGCCAAAACATGTTTGGAAATTCTCACAATATTATACTGTAGTAGTTATAAGAATCAACCTATTTTTTTTTATTTTAGAATTTTGCTGTTCAAATCTAGTCAACATATTTTGTTTATAGTTACTGCATAATTCAACATACAGACTATTGCATGCATTTGTTGAAAACATTCTATTATAGCTTACAATGTATTTCAATGTTTTAAAGATTATTTTGTATTTAATGGAGCATTCCACTTCTTTATCCATTATGAAATGTCCATAAAGGATAATGATGTTAAAGCAAATCATCACAATAACTTCAGATTATAACTGATTTATGTAAGTGTCTAAACGAAACCTTCTGTAACAAAAAGAAATGCATGCAGTAACTGTCTTGTAATCGGCTGTTATCTAGAAGCAAGTGTGGGTGTATATTTCAGGAACATAAGACACTCTTGGGTCCTCTGAATATAAAGGGTTGTACTTATAAAGGGAGGCTAACAAAACTAGAAGTTCCAGTTTAGCTTTAGAGATATGTCTAATGACAGCCTTTCATGCAAGAACAAAATGCTGACGGTCAACTGGCCATTTTGATTGTTGTTTTTGCAGAAAACATAAAGGTTCTTCATCATGTGTTCTTACCTGGGAATCAAAGTGTTACAAAATGCTGTGTTTATATTGTTGATTATTTATCATGTCTCAGACCAAAATTGCTTTTCCACCGTGGTAGGGAAAGCAGACAGACATGCGCGTGCACACACACACACACACACACACACACGATACATACAAAATACATAATGGCCTGTTTTTAGGAGATTCACTATACTCTCTGAAAATTATTAAATGTGGCTTTATTCAATTCTTTTGAAATCAACTCTGTCTTGCAGAATTCTTTGATGGAGTTTATAATATATTCTTCAAGGCATAATTATAAGCAAACTGTGTCACACAACTGTAGCTGCTTTTAGCTCATTTGCCCAAAGCCTTGCAAAGCAATCTATTAACAAATACTTGTTTTATATGTTGTGTGGGAATACGAGAAAATTATGAGATAAATCCCCACCTAAAAGGAGTTGTCAATCTAGTTAGGAAATAAGATATCCTTATAAAACCAGCAGTGACCTTGTGAACAAGACAGGATTTTGTACACACGCATATTTTGCATTTTATTCTGATTTTATTTATTTTTTTTAAAGATTTTATTTATTTATTCATTAGAGACAGAGAGAGAGAGGCAGAGGGAGAAGCAGGCTCCCAAGGAGCAGGGAGCCCGATGAGGGACTCGATCCCAGGACCCTGAGATCATGACCTGAGCCGAAGGCAGACGCTTAACCATCTGAGCCACCCAGGCGCCCTTATTCTGATTTTATACAAATGTTTGGTCCCCCTCCCCAACTTTTCTCTAAAAGACAGAGTTCAAGGAAGAAGAAAATCGCACTCTCATTTTTCATCTTGCCTTACTTGTGGCTTGACCACGTGAATGATCCCATGCCTTTCAAGGATCCTTCTTTGAACGTGTTTTGTGTCAAAACCATATCATTGAGTAAAGAGCTCATTCTTTCCACTGAAAGGGGTGAAAACAGAGTCAAATTAAGTAAGATGCTTCCTCTGTCCTCGAGATATGGTCTAAGAAATTTTCTTGTAGATCTGTTTCTCGATGACCTAGAATTTAAACCTAAGTCTCTACTCACTGTTTCTACGTGAGAAATCTGCATACATTGTATTACATCCTACATACCTTATTCTTCTATTTTTTTGACTCTCATCTGAAAGCTTGGAAGGGTGGTTTCTAAGGCTCGGAGAGAGTAAGAAAACCTTTTGTCTGCCTCTACATCGCCTTCTTTAGAGCCCCTGGCAAAACGCAGAACCTCAAGTGAGACTTAGCTAAGCAGATGTCTGAATTCACCGTGTTCCTCAGGAAACAGTGGAGAAGCATTCATTTAGGGTGGCTTGCTCTCCCAACATGATGTGATGTGATCCCCCTAATTAAAGCCTAAGTGGGGACACAGGTGGCTACATGATTTTCACAAAGGCAGCATCCCGTTGCCCTCATTTACTTCTTGAGTTTCAGGTTCTTTTGTGTAAGTGAGACAGAGAGTAGATACTGCATCCTACCATTTTAGAGAGCTAGACAAGAATTCATGGGGACCGTAGCCTAAAAGCATGCGGATGCAGACCTAGATTGATTTTACGTTCTTTGGCTTGCCTTGATTTTCACTGCTCCTGACTAACCGAGTTCCTTACATAACGACTATTAGAAATTATTTTTTACAACTGTCGTTTGAACTCTCTCCTGAATGGAGAAAATAAAGCCTTTTAAAGCATTTTGTCCTAGCAATGTGCTTTTCTTTTTTTTTTTTTTTCACTCTTAGCAGAATTCTAGTGGTTTGCCTGTACATGTAAGGATAACATTTTACATTTGAAGCTTCCAAACGTAAATGTAGAAAAAGCAGCTCCTTTAGAAATTCAATAAATTCATTTTGCTTAATCTAATATATAGTGAGATCCTTAGTCAGTAAGAAAAATATTCTCTAATAGAAATATGGGTAAAGGATAAAATTAATACAAATGGCCAGCAGGCAAATGAAAATAGCCTTTACTTCAAACTTAAAAAAATGTAAGTAGATACAACACTGACATATAGTTTTTCACCTACAAGAACTTCTTAAAAATCTTTCAAATGCCCATGGTTGGCGAGCTGGAGAGAAAATGCCAACTCTTTTGTAACGTTGATAGGATTTAGATAGGTACAAACCTCTCGGAAGGCAGTCTGGCAAAACATAACAACCTCGAAAAACTACATAAACTTTAACTTGATAATTACATTACTAGTAATACAACTCGGGAAGATAATAAAATAAATCCTCAAGAATATTTTATAGGAATATCACACTAAATCCTTAGAATAGTCTAATGGTTCATCAATAAGAGGTTTATAAATAAATTAGGTTATAGTCACACATCAGAATGCCATACAGCCATAACAAAAAAATGATGATTAACTACATGTGTATTTAACATGGAAAGATGTACAAAACACAACACAGATTTTAAAAAACAGATTACAGTACAACCTATACAATATTATCCTAATTCTATAATCCTCTATATCGAGAGACCCTTGGAAGTATGCTATTCAAAATACAAATAGCGATTATCTCTAGGTGCTGAAACCTGGCATGGTTTTTGTCATATTCTTAATATTTTTTTCTGCATTCTTTTTTTTTTTTTTAAGATTTTATTTATTTATTTGAGACAGAGAGAATGAGAAAGACAGAGAGCACATGAGAGGGGGGAGGGTCAGAGGGAGAAGCAGGCTCCCTGCCGAGCAGGGAGCCCGATGCGGGACTCGATCCAGGGACTCCAGGATCATGACCTGAGCCGAAGGCAGTCGCTTAACCAACTGAGCCACCCAGGCGCCCTTTTTCTGCATTCTTAAAATTATGACACTGAGCATGCTTTACTTTTAGAGTTTGAACAAAAAAGCAGACGATCTTTCCTCACTTTCAGGAAAAATTTTTTTATTAATGACAATGGTACTTTTAAAAAAATGGAAAACACCTCAGTTCCTTCACACTCTGTAGAGGTGCATGCATTTTATAATTATGGAGTTATTCTTAGTAAATCAGTGTGAGTCTTTTATGTTTGAAGCTTTGTCTGACTAAGAGTAACCAGTAAAACAGGTGTGCTAGGTGGGGTAGACCATCTGTTTCTCCTCTTAGAGATTTTTTTTCAGAGATGGAAAAGGATTTAAAATATATCCTCATTGACTGAAAAGCTAGAGAAAGAAAATTAATACCTTTCCTACAATCCAGCATTACCTTCTGTTGCTTTTTTCAGGGAACGTGTATTTAGAAACAACCAACAACGCTGTTCGTGAAGTTTTGCAAATGCAGGCTTTGATTCAGGCCAGAGTGTCAAAGTTTACTTGCCAAAAAGATGTTAATTAATAGCTTAGGGTAAGGTGAAAACAGCCACAAATGACTAAGTTCTTTCCAGAAAGTCCCACTTGTGATTAAGGGTTTGTTTTGTACTAGAAAGGTTTGGGGGTCTCTTGAGTCGAGCAGAGAAAATCTCTATTTGTCCTCCCTGCTTTATCATTTCCTTCCACTGCCACAGGAGAAAATCACAGCAGGTAATTCACAGAGGGATTATTTTTGTTCTTTAAAGGGGTCAGACAATAGCTCTCTTATTTGGGAAAAAAAAGTCATTAATGTGTACAACCATTTCATACAAAACTAAACATACTTTTGCCATGTGACCCTGCAAACATACTCCTTGGTATTTATATGAATGGATATAGAGACTGTGGTACGTCCACACAATGACAAAAATAAATGAGCTTTCATGATATGAAGAATCTTAAATGCACATTGCTAAGTGGAAGAAGCCAATGTGAAAAGACTACCCACTATATAACTCCCACTACATGAGAATTTTCTGGAAAAATGAAAATAATGGAGATCGAAAAAAAGTTAGTGGTTGCTGGGGGTTTGTTGGGAAAGAACAGAAGAAGGGACGAAGAAGTGGATGGAGCACAGGGGAATTTTATAGCAGTGAAGCTCTTCCGTATGTTACTATGATGGTGGATACATGTCATTAAACATTTGTCAAAACTCATAGAACGCACAACACAGAGAAGTGAGCCCAAATGTGAACTATGGATTTTAGTTAATAATAATAATGTATCAGGACTGGCTCATCATCTGTACCACACTAATGCCAGATACTAATAATGGGAGAAACCACGGGGGTGGGAAGCAAGGAGAAGTGGTATTTGTGAATTCTCTGTACTTTCCACTCAAATTTCCCACAAACCAGTAACTTCTCTAAAACATAAAGTCTATTAATTTTTTTTTTTTTAAAGTCATTAACAGGGGCACCTGGGTGGCTCAGTGGTTAAGCGTCTGCCTTCAGCTCAGGTCATGATCCCAGGGTCCTGGGATGGAGCCCCGCATCTGTCTCGCTGCTTGGCAGGAAGCCTGCTTCTCCCTCTCCCACTCCCCCTGCTAGTGTTCCCTCTCTCCTATCTCTCTTTCTCTCTGTCAAATAAATAAATAAAATCTTAAAAAAATAAATAAAAATTAAAAAGTCATTAACGACTTTCATGTGAACTTCTGGATCCATCATAGAGCTCTGCAAAATATCTGTAGCTTTGCTCTGAAGGGCACTGCCTGTCCTGGCCTGTCCTTTGTGTCCTATAGCATACAGTATACCATCTGAATGGTAGAATGAGAATTACAATGGGTGCATCGTGCATTGTGTATGTGCAAGCTCTTACGCCCATTGTTTCTCGTGATATATTACAATATTCTGGTCTCGACCCATATTTTCAAAAACTTCAGCCCTGAATTACTTTAAAAATATCATAGGTACCATTTTTTGTATTCATCTCAGAGATTTGCAAGGATGAAAAAGATGACTTTGAAGATCTGTGGTGTGACGCCGCTATGTCTAGATACCTACGAAGTTTGAAAAGGGAGAGAATATACTGGTTTTGTAGTTACGCAATTTGTGCTTTCAAGACAACTTGGCTGAAAACTCCGGTAGCCATGGAAATGCACCAGTCAGATGTCCTGCTGCTGGGTGCATAGTTGATGGACAGCCCAGCATCCTGGAAGCACCTCAGTGTATGAGCTGAGGACACGCTTGCCCTGGGCTGTCCCCAGCCAGTGACTAAGCACAGAGGGCTTGGTAGAGCACACACATTGCTGCCAGACATGGGACTCATCCAGAAGGCAACTTCACTGCAGGACTCACCCTTGGGATGGCCAAAACTCACTTAGACCCCTTCTGTCTGAGACTTCTTCTCAATCCTCTTTCCTTTCCTTCACCTTTCACAGGGGTTAGACCTACATTGCCGTCTGCTATCTCCCTCGCCTTACTCCTTCTTCCTCCCCTTTATCCTGCATGAATAAATTTCTTGCGTGTCTCATCCCATCTTGGCATCTGCTTCTCAGAGGACCTGAACGAATACAAAGGCCAATCTCTAACACATGGTCATTTTTATCTTTTGAAGCGGAATACGTCAGTGAAAATCTCTAAAGCTTGCGTGTCCACATTTATGAATTAAACTCTGCTATCCAGAAATTACAAAACTGTGAGTAAAATCACATATTCCATGTAATTTTTAAATCAGAGGATTATCAATTTAATTGTATATGGTTTGTCACGCAGTTCCCAAGTAGACATTGTGTCTTGGGAACTCATGTATTTCTCTCTTTCTCTCATGGGTATGAAGAACAAGAGGAAAAGAGAGATTTTAATATAACTCAGTTTGCTTAGTGAGCATCATTGCTTTCTTACTTACGTGCCATCTTACTCTTTTCTTTTAAAGGTTTTATTTATTTATTTGACAGAAAAAGAGAGAGCACAAGCAGGGGGAGCTGCAGAGGGAGAGGGAGAAGTAGACTCCCCGCTGAGCAGGGAGCACAATGCTGCGGGACTCGATCCCAGGACCCCAGGATCATGACCTGAGCCGAAAGCAGATGCTCAACAACTGAGCCTCCCAGGCTCCCTATTACTCTTTTCATATAAAGGCAAGATTCTCTTCATTTTAAAAGACATACATTTTCAAATTTTTTTTAAAAAACTCTATTTTGAATTAATTATAGACTCAAAGCAAGTTGTAAAAAAAGTAGCACAGAGAGATACCATACTACATTCAGCTTCCTCCAATAATCAAGTTTAACATCAACTTTTATACACAATAAAATAATTTCAAGCTCTAGTGCAATGGCCAATTTATTTTTCATGAAGCAAAATGGATATTTTTCAATAATTTTAACAACCCACTGGAATTCAGTCTAACTACCCAATGGGATTTGGCTAATGGGGTGCCTCTATAACGTGCACCAGAATCACCTGGAGAACACGTTTAAACAGAGATTATTGGGCTTCTCTAAAATTTTGAATTCACTAGGTTTGGGTCAGACTCCTAGAAGTTGCAGTTGTAATAAATTTCCAGCAGATGCCGGATGGTGGTGATGGTGGCCCAGGAACCTCTCTCTGAGAACCGAAGGATGAAAACCACGGAGACCACAGCTAATTCCACATGTTTAGAAAGTAAGTGGAGCAACCCTGAGCTCTCTGAGAGAGAAAACACAACCGGTGAAACTGGTTGTTTTATTATCTGTCAATGTGTGACAGAGAAGATCGGGAGACAACCAAGTCTGGCCAATGTGCAAAGGTTGTTCTTTTCAATGAAATGGAATTACTAGAAAGTGATAGTGACATAGAAAGTTGAAACCTGATTAGCTGAATTGCAAAGCATCTGAAGAAAAAAAGGCATCCACAGAGAAGAAGCGGTCTGGATAGATTCTGGAAAAAGACAATCCTTCAGAGTAACATTTGTAGTGATTCAGCATTATCCGGAAAAGAGTGACCTTGACTAATGCTTATTAATGGTCACCTGGAATCAAACCTAAAGTGCTCATGCATGTATCAGACTTGACCACACTGACCCTTGAGAACACTTCATTATCTCTGCAATTATTATACCTGATGTGCATATAGAAGGGACATGGCGCTTTTCTTTTCCAGCAAACTTTTGATCTGCTTGGAAATATTTTTTATATAAATGAACACATCAGCCTTCTGGACTATATCTCAGACTCAAAGGAGTTTTCTTAGTCCCTAAGCTGCATCGACTCTACAGACCCAGATAGCATAGAATTTCTGAATCTGCAAGAGCCTATTGGCTTGGTCAGTCCGATTTTATACAGACACCTGTATCTCGTCTTTATACTACACATCCTGAAAAATCATCCGTTTTAAACACATGAAATCTTTCATTACCTACCAAAACTCCAGAGAAGAGACCACTATGTTTCCAAGGTAACTACCGAGGTGAGTACTGTCAAGAATCGTGAAGGTTCTGAGATTTGTACTCTACTTGCTAGCTCACAAGATAGCCGCCGCCCTGTCATGGATGCTGGTGGAAAATACTAGAGTCCCAGATCAGAGCTTAAGGACAGCAATAGCAATAGCTAGGGTATAAGCGTCTCTGGGCGAGTTCTCCGAGCCCCACCTCCTACAGGACAACATGAAGAGGGCCAGGTGACAATGGTAACGTGCAGGTGACTGCATTGCAGGAGAAAGACCCTGCGCCTAGAGGGTCTTTTATAATGGGCAGTAAGCATGCCTGGCCTTCGCTCTAGAGGGAGGGGTTATCTTCGTTATACTGGATATGACGCAAGCCTGTCCATTTCTCCAGCAGCTGATATGATCCCTCTCTTCTGGGCTATAAGGAAACCCGCCCTTTGCTCCAAAGGGCAACACTTCCTCTATCTTCCAAGTGTGTTCTCTCTACAAATATCTTTGATATTGACCAGAACAAAAGACAGTCAGTACCTCGCTTATAATACATGCAGAAATGTGAAAGACCCACAGAGGATTGTCTCCCAACAAGTATGTATAACAAAATTTCCCATCCTGAAAACATTAGCTCATAGATAAATGGTTTTTTGCTAGAAATCTTGTCCTTCCAAAATGCTATTCATATAAATTAGAGCTAGGTAAAACTTGTTACCCAGGCTAGTCTACTTCAAGATAAAGGCAGATTTGTTATAATATGTAATATAAAATGGCAGAAGCTATATGTGTATTTTCAGGTCGTGCCCTTTCAAATACCAGCTCTTTTCCCCTCGATATTTCTAATATTTCTATCATTGCAAGTTTTTATAATTTCTGTTTTTCTTGCCTTTAGGATTGTTAGGAAATATTCTGATTCTGATTTTACCCAGCAAAATGACTCACTAGCTTAGGGCCACTCCTGAATCTTGGACATTTTGAAAGGTTAGTAAAATGTTACGTTGTTTCATTATCACTGTTGTGGTTACAGTTTTCTTCTCCCTTCTGCTTGCTGAGCTTTTGTTTATGTCCTGCTACAAAATACTTCTGATGCTCCCTTGATAACTTGTTCCAGACATAATGTCTTCTATCAGAGATCTGAGAGGGCAGCTGAAAAGAAAATCTCTATTGTCTCTTTATGTTAATTGGAACATATGGTCTTGTTCTCTTTTTCTCAATGAGATGCAGAAAAGGAGAATTTTATCTTGTTTAATTTCTTTTCCAAAAAAAAAAAAAAAGCATTTAGCATTTTATACAGAGTAAGTGTAATCCTTTCAAATACAGTGGGTAACCTTGAAGAAATACCCTGTCACAAATGGTTAAACTCTAAGGGAAAAATTGTGACAATCATTTCTAATTTTTGCAACTGTAATTGTCTACGGCAGATTCATTTGATGTGGATATTAGCTTAGACTCGTCCCTTGAAGCCAATTATTCTTTCATTCTAAGCAGGCTGCTCACTGTAAGAATAAAAACAGTTTTAGCCTCTTCAGAAGCTCATTATTTTGAGAGGCAGGCTTTGGCTTGATAACTAGAACCAATTCTGGCTCATGGTCAGCTTTGTCTCCTTCCACACAAACATGTAGCAGTTGACTTGGATCCCAGAACTGTAATGTGGAAGATGCATTAGGGAGGTCCGGTCGTTCTCAACATTTTACATGGAATAAATTCACAAGCTCCAGGGCTCCACCGTAACAAGAACGACAGAAACAAAAGCAAAATACAAAATTTTCTTGGGGGAGGTTTTGTACTTTCTGTCAGTATGATAAGGTCTTAGAATGTGTTCAGAAGACGCAGGCTCGCCCCCTCTACTATGTCTTTGTTTTTCTTGATTGAGAGCCACTGTTAGTTTCAAGATTAGGGAATAAGCCTCGATGGGCCAAGGTCATACAGCTGGCTGGTAGCGGAGTCAGGTCTGTGACCCACTTCTCTTCCCTCTCAGAGGTGTTTGTCAGTATATTCCCTCCTGGGGCACTGGGCAGATGCTCAGTTGCTCCTTCAGTGATCGATCGACCCTTCCCTTCATGCCTGTAGTCTGGGCAGAATCATCCGACGAGTGAGTTAGCCTCAGGCATAAATAAGGCCGTTTTCATTAATGCTTAAAGGTCATTAGGGTGCCATTAGCAAATTAGAGTTTTAGTTTAACTAAAGGCGTCCTAGTAGCTTGAAAGAATTTATGTTCCTCAAAGTATATTAAACCAGAATTGAATAATTTAATTTACTTTAGTACTTTGACAAATAATCCAAAACTTCTGTCCTCTTCTAAACTATTTAAGAACATTTGATGAAAATTCTATCATATTTGCGTCTCATACTCACTTTGGTGTCTATTAATGAATCACTGATTGACTGCATCGTCATTCGTCTGTGTCACATACTTCTACTGAGTGACACGACTTGAGAATAAAGATAAATCCGATACTCCCTGAACTCAAGACTCTCAAAATCTCGGAAAGAATAAAAAATCCATAAGTAAAAAGTCACCTGGCTTGACTAGGAGTGCAGAGAGCTGTAATGTTTTAAGAACTTTACTTTCTAAAATATATTTGAAAATCCCTGCTCTTGCTACTAATGTAGAATCTTATTATATTAAGATAATCAAGATTGGGAGGGGCTTGGGTGGCTCAGTCCTTTAAGTGTCTGCCTTTGGCTCACGTCATGATCCCAGAGTCCTGGGATCGAGCCCCGCATCGGGCTCCCTGCTCAGCGGGGAGTCTGCTTCTCCCTCTCCCTCTGCCCTGCCCCCTGCTCATGCTCTCTCTCTCTCAAATAAATAAATAAAATCTTTTTTAAAAAGAAAATCAAGATTATTAATTAATAATAAAGTCATGTATTTCAATAACTGCTTTTAAAAACAAAAGGTTTTTATGGTTTTCTAAGAACTTACACGTACATCGTCTCGTTTAATCTTCAAAACAACTCTGGGAAGTAGGATATATAATGCTGTCATCATTTTGTAGGTGAGGCACTGAGAACTCAGAAATCTGGCACCGAGCATATTGCAATGGATTAATACACTGTGAACTTACTGGTATTTATCTCCCTTCTGATCTCTGCCCCTGTTCAAGGTCCTCTGAGCGGAGGCTCAAACTTAATGCAGATTTTAGTCCCAGACCAGGTTTTCGGCCCCTGAATCCTTTGCCTATCACGGGAATCCAGAAAGCAACGTAAACTCACTTTGGCCTCTGTCATTTAAGCCTGCGGTCAAACTTAAACAGAAAGTAGCCCATTGTATGTTCTTGGCACCCTTGCCGAAGATCAGTTGACTGTGTATGTGTGGGCTTATTTCTGGGCTCTCTCTCTGTTCCACTGGACAGTTTTTATGCCAGTACCACACTGTTTTTGACAGTTGAATGGACAAAGAAATGTGACATATACATACAATGGAATATTATCCAGCCTTAAAAAAAAAAAAGGAGGAAATCCTGCGATTTGTGACAATGCAGACGAACCTGGAGGACATTCTGTTAGCTGAAATAAGGCCTGATTCCACGTACAGGAGGTATCTAAAATAGTCAAACTCAGGGAAGCAAAAAGTGCAGTAGTGGTTGTGCGAGGCTGGAGGGTAGGGGAAATGAGGAGCTGATATTCAAAGGATACAAAGTTTCTGTTACGCTAAATGAGTAAGTTCCAGCGATCTGCCGAGCAACACAGCACCGATAATTGGCAATATGGTATTGGGGGCTTCAAGGTTTGTGAAGGGAATCGATCTCATGTTGTGTTCTTAACACACACACACACACACACACAAAATGTAGCCTCAATGAGAAGGTTGAAGATGATGGTCTTCACGCAACAGGCTAAATTCTCAAAGACCAGAACTCACAAAAACAAAAGCAAAAACAAAAAACAAAGCACAACAACAAAAACTATGTCTAAAAGACCTCTCCAGCATTCCTGATGATCTGGCAGAATTTTCTCTCATCAGATGCACATCCCATCTTCAAGTTGTAATCTTTCTTTCCGAAGGCAGAATGATTCAAAGAGAAGAAGGTTGGCCTTCCTAGTCCCCAGAGTTTGGCCTTATTCTACGTAATTCTAAGTAATTTATAGTAATAGAAGCAGTCTCTAAAAATGAGAGAATTTTTTTAATTTTTAAAAATTAAAACTTTTACTTAGATTTATAAGGGCTTTGGGGATGTTTCTAAAATAAAATAGAAAATCACATATGTAACCTGAATGTTCTTGGACTGTGGGCTAATATGGTAAGACTGTGGGATAAAGGGTTTAAGAGTGGGATCTGGGGTCTAATGGCCTCGGTGGGTCTGATCTGGGACTCTCCCACTTATTCACTGTGTGATCTTAGGCAAGTCATTCACCTTCTCTGTGCCTCAGTTTGCTTATCTAAAAGAAATCATGGATAACAATAATATCTATCTCTTAAGATTGATGAAATGTTGTCTTTGGTCATGACTGCACATGAGCTAATATTCACGTGAATACACTGGCTTATTCCCCTGCCTGTGGTTGCAGAAATTCTGGCATCACTTAAAGTCTCACTAGTTTATTTCTGGAACTTTCCAATAACGGTTCTCATGAGCTCACAAAAAACTCATATTCTTCCACTTTGGCCTAAGCCAACCAAGGGCATCATTTGACTCGTGTGCTTTTGGCCCTGCGGTAGCCTGATTAGCCTTACCAAGGGTGCCATCTCTAGACACATCCAATCTCGGATTCTCACTGCACCAAAGCTGTGGTCTGTTCCACCTGGAAAGGAATACCTCTCCGGCCTCCTGATGTCATGTTCTGCCCTCTGGAGGGTATGCTTCAGGGAATTTGCTTTTATGCCTCATGCCTTCTGCCTCTTTCTCCATAAGCTTCACACCTGGGGCCCTGGCTGGGGGGGTGGGGATAGTGATAACTGAGGCCCAAATTCCCTTGTGTTCCTACATCCTCCTTTGTCTTCAATGAGAAACTCTCCTGCAAATGGAAGCACGGAAGTGCCATCCAGCAGTTCCTCACATGAGCTTGGTGGGCTCAAATCTTCCCTCAGGCTCCATCCAGGACTCTGAATTCCCCCCTACATAATTACACAAAGATGCTCATGAAATCCTGACACCCTCTTTGAGCAACCAGTAGAGAGAATTTCCTTTTAATGCTCCCTTTTCTGCAATTCCTGCACTATTTTCAGTAACTACATTTTCTAAACAAAGAGAAGTTTTCCATATGCTTTTGTGATTTTAGCATGCTGCTGAATGAGGACAGTAAAAGTCTGAAATGTGTGCATTGCTGGTAAGAAAGTCCCATATGTGTCTACTTCCTTAAACAACTTTCCATCAAAAGTACTAAATGTCTGCATAATATCAACTAGTAACAATGTTTTCAGTTCAATGTTTTATCAGTTGAGGCAATCAACTGATTTAATGTTACCTGGAAGCCTTTTTCTTTGAGATTCAAAATGGCAAACAGAAAGGGAATTTATATGCAATTGATGAATTACTGAAATCTACATCTGAAACTGATGAAGTTCTATATGTTGGCTAATTGAATTTAAATTAAAAAAAAAAAGAAAGGGAATTTAACATGCATAAAGCTCTGGGAAAAATATGAAGGCTTTCATGGTAGTGGGGAGTAGTAAACTGTTTCTTTCTTTTTTCCTGACAGATAATGTTTATATGCACAAATATATAGACCCACTGTTTCTACAAGCTTAGCAGAGGTACACTTGGCTGCAGGCTGTACGTGGTACTCGGGAGGCTAAGCTGTAAGACCCTCTCTTCACCCCGCCCCCCACTAATCTGCCACACACTGGTGATTAGGAATTCTGGCTCCCACCGTTAATCCTTTCACCATTTACATACTGCCATACAATTTATGGTTGCAGTTGCTAATATATCCCGAAGAATAGCTAACCTTCAGTTGCTGTCCCATCTGGTGGTGTTTCCAGTTTTGTGAGTTTTATCTCTGAATCAGCTGTAATAGAAAATGGCAATGTCCCGAAGCATTCCTAATAACCCGGGTCCGGAACTCTATTTACTGCCGTATTTCAATAATGTACATTTCCCCCTTTAACTCCAGTGATCTGGGGTGTTGAAAGAATGCTTTGTGTAGTGTTTCCCTAATATCCACATAGAGGTTCCCTAAGCCTCTAACTTTGTGCCATTCAAGTGTATTGTCAGATAAGGGGTTAGCCTGGCATTGAGCAATTGGAAACAAGGAAGCTTGCCGGAAACGAAGGCTAGGGCAAGATATTAAGATGAGTGACACCTGCTTACCATCAAGGCCAGGCCGTAAAGGCAGCAGTGCAAGCCTGACGCCAAAAATCGACATGTACAAATGAAAAGGACTATCATTCCCACGCAAGCTTTTCAAAACCACGAGGACTGCCCCATCACTGAGGCACTAACACGACTTTGCAAACATTTCTAGTTTATAAACGACCTGCAGAGTTTGACTTCTTCTTTGCCGATTCGGATGCCTTTTATTTCTTTTTGTTGTCTGATTGCTGAGGCTAGGACTTCCAGTACTGTGGCGAACAGCTGTGCACAGAAAAAGCAGGATACTTGATTTAACATAAAATGAGATTTTATGATATAGTAAAGGATATATTCTGTATAAGCTGTAAAAGGAAGAAGAAAGCCCATAAGGAACTACCCCAGTCATTCAGAGATCGCTAACGTTCCTCTTTTGGTTCTCCATCCTCTCTAATTCAGCTCCCGGGGACGACTGGAAACTTCTGGCGGTCTTTCTGTGGCTAGGAACTACAGCACATAAGCCAACATTCACTTAGACGCTTCCAGATGACTGAACTAACAGTTTAAAGTTTCACAATTTTAGAAGAGGCGGCCACCACCCTCGGACACCATAGTGCATCTGAATATGTGCAAGTGGATACAAATGATCATCTCTTCCAATCTTGGGCAGTTAGAGACAGAGACACCGCACCAGACCTGCAAATTTTGTTATGGTGCCACTAGACTGTCCATCACCGTCAAATTTCTATTGGTATTTCCATTAAAGAGGGAAGAAGGGGAGAGGAAAAGGGATGTGAAAGGGAAAAAAAAATCTTAGCCCTTGAAAGTCGGCTCACATATTTGCGCTTAATATATTCTACTGATGATTTGGCAGGTGCAGTGGTAGAGACTAATATCCAACGTTGTCTGGCATTTATCTCAGCTTATCCTCTGTACCCAGACCCAGAGTCAGCTGGAAGCACCATGCAAAGTGCTCCACGATGGAAGCACCTTAAACCAATGGGCTATTTTGTCTATGAAGCTGTCCCTCCAAATGAATAATTTCTTATTTATTGAGTGGTTTCTTTTTCCCCTAAAGGAGTAATAGATTTTCACCTAACCATCTGTATACACTCACTCAGCTCCTGCTGGTGGCAAAGTCCAGTCTTTTATCAAGTGATTACCTTGGGCATGCAGTACAACATATGATCGATCACATACAGAGATCATTCTCCACGGAGTGAGAGGAGAGCCATATAGTGAGCCCTTGACCTGGGACTCATAATTACAATGCGCTTGCCAAGTGAACTTGCTGGTTACAGAAAAAGAAAGTATTTCAAGTTACGAAACCAACCTGGTTGCCCAATGTTTTCTACTGAATATTAAATTATCCTCAGCACTTTTGCCTCAAGTTAAATAACTCAATCACTTTTATTCTTTAATCAGAAAGCTCTCATTTCCAGACACCTGACAACCAAGTACATCTGTGAACTTGGATTGGATCCTGATTTGAAAAAAATGTATAAAAGATATCTGTAGGGTAAGTGGAGAAATTTGAATATGATTATATTAGGGAATTACTGTTAATTTTCTTAAGCACAATATGCTACTATAGTTTTACATGAAAATACCCTTACTTTTAGAAGTTACAACTGAAATATTTAGGTGTGAAGTATGATGTCTGCAACTTTCAAATATAACACCCATGCACGCGCGTGCGTGCACACACACGCACACTAAATAATGAAATTATTAACAAGGTGGTATTTGATTATTCATTGTACCATTCTTTTTTTACTTTTCCACATTTTTGAAATTTTTCACATTAAAAATTGAGGAATAATAATTTCTCTTTCACAAGTTGGGATAGCTTAATGGATCCAACATTCCAGGCAGGGGCAATGGTTAAAATAAAATAGAGATAAGAATTCCTCTCCCCAGTTAGGTTGCAAAGGAAAATAAATTCGAATTTGTTTCATTCATTCATCTATTTAACAAATTTTTATTGCATATTTACTGTGTGCTACATAATATGGGATAAAGTGATAATCAGAAATTCCTACAGGAACTTGTAATTCAATAGAGAAAATCAACAGTAAATATTGTTAATTTTACCTCTTATAGCTTTGCATCCCCTTCAAGACCTTGATTCAACCATCATCTAATGCAGGTACAACCACTGCTGAGTATCTTCATCAACTCTCACTTGGGTCACTACAATTACTACGGACTTGGTCATGCTGTTCCCCTGCTAAAGCTCCTGCCTCTCCTTGGACCTCATATGTCTATGATTAATTGGGTCTCCAGGCTTATCTAGCATCTCTTCATACCTCAATATCTACTCTCAATATAAATTAAATTGCTTTCCATTTTCCAGATTACTGAGCTACCTCTTACTTTAAGGGTGTGCACATGACATTCCCTCTCCTTGAATCATATTCTCTACTCCATTCCTCCTCTATCTTGGCCTGTCTACCTCTTATCCTTTAGGTCTCATATTACATGTTGCTTCCTGCAGGAAGCTCTCCTTGACCTCCAAAATCATCACCTTGACAATACCACCATCTACTTTCCCTATCGTTCCACTTAGCACACCATGTTGTGACAGTCAGTTGAAAAACCCGTTCAGTGCTTAAAAATTAGGATGGTATGCTTTTCACTATGAATTCTTGCATCATTGATAAGGATAATAACATTGACTGGAAATCAAAGGTATATTGGAAGAGTTTTCAGCTCTTTGTATATGGGTGACCTGAAAGTAACAGTTATTATCATATATCACCAGGGACAAATGGTCTGTGGATAAATACAGACCAGATGGCAATATATCAGCTGCCTTTTGTTTGGAATTATTAATAATATCTTTAGGAACCTAAAGGAGATCAGAACTTGACCACATTGTACATGCCCAGTATGGTATTACATGCCTTTAAATGGCATACATGTGCACCTACACACATACACTTAAAATGGAATGGAATAAATGAAAAACTCACAAACTGACAATATGCTTATCAATTCCCCTAGTTATTTGTTGAACTCGTCACTAGAAAGCCTTTCCTGCGTCCCCTGGTAATGTAAATAATTCTAATTATAGTACACTTCATGCTTTGCTGAGTATCTTGTTACTGAGCGCTCGCTCCTACCTTTCCTTCTCTTTCTTTTCTTTCCCTTTCCCCTTCTGTCATGGATTATTAAGGATGGCCGGCTGTGATTTATTAGCCTTCTTGCACAGTGTTCCTTAAGCGCATCGTTGACATTAGCGAGATGCCAAGGTCTTAACCCTGCCATAATTCCTGTTGCGCTGTTTTCCACTGAAACACTTGCTGTTTTTTTTTTT
>NC_138375.1:123641084-123657490 GCF_054177405.1 Leptonychotes weddellii | reverse complement strand
TGCTTTTCCCTAAAGGCTGCAATTTTCTGGAAGCAGAATTATCTCTGCCCTAGGCCCTGTCATATCCAGAGTGCCTAGTGTGGTGCATGTCTCGTAACAGGCACTCAACAGGTATCGGCTGTGGAAAGAGGACTGTTCTCTATGCATTTTTATACATATAATTTTTTTTTAAAGATTTTATTTATTTGACAGAGAGAGACACAGCGAGAGAGGGAACACAAGCAGGGGGAGTGGGAGAGGGAGAAGCAGGCTTCCCGCCGAGCAGGGAGCCCGATGTGGGACTCGATCCCAGGACCCTGGGATCATGACCCGAGCCGAAGGCAGACGCTTAACTGACTGAGCCACCCAGGCGCCCCTATACATATAATTTTTGCTTCCAAAAATTAGTACTATATAGTCCAGATAGCGTGTTTCTTTTTTTCTTTTTAAGATTTTTAAAATTTATTTGAGAGAGAGAATGAGTGGGGGGAGGGGCAGAGGGAGACGGGACAAGCAGACTCCCCGCTGAGCAGGGAGCCCAACGCTGGCTGGATCCCAGGACCCTCAGATCGTGATCTGAGCTGAAGGCAGACTCTGAACCGAATGAGCCACCCAGGCGCCCCAGATAGCATGCGTTTCCAAGTAAAAAGCCTTTTAATACACAATTTAAAAGATTATCTCAGGCGATACCATGGTTGATGCCTTACTCTACTTCTAGTATGAAAAATATATATACGTAATAAATCTTCAAGTAAATACTTCACAGCATAGTACCTGTTCCAAGCCAGATCATACTCACACAGCAAAAAAATCAGTAGAGCCAAGCATAGATACCCAGCAAAAGACATTTATCTAAATATGAATAATGCTATAGTGGCTTTTCCAAATTTATAGTACCACATCTTTTTAATTTGTGACAATTTCTCAATAGGAAAGCTGTTGCATTTCAGAGCTCTCGTGAGAATAGCCTAAGCTTTGACAAAAAGGTAGGTGGGGGACTGGGACAGAACAAATCACTAGCCTATGCAAAGGAGATGGAGCTTTCCAAGAAATTTTAAAACCAGTGTATAATTACAATGGCGACAGGTGCTTCAATGTGGAAAAAAAAAATGATAGAACCTCTCATCTGATGCCTCAAAACTATATTTCTCAGAAGACCTGAAACAGGATCTAAAATTAAAAAATTGGATTTGTTGCTGATACTCACTGTACAACTCCCCATGGGTACCAAGAACTCATTAATCACCAAATATAATCATTATCTCTTTTCAACCATCGATTTCATTGACCTCTTTTTCTTTCTTCATTTTTAATCTGTGCAAGGCACATCCTGATTGCTGTCACTTTCTTTACCTTCAATATTTTGTATTGGTTTTCCTCTTCCCTATCTGGCTATGATTTCCCATCCTGTTAATGTACCACCGGGCTTCCTTTCCTTGCTCTGTAAATATTGACTTTTCATTTTCTTGTCCTCTGAACTCTCCTCAGGCAATTTCCTATATTTTCATAGATTCAACTATAGGACCCTCCAGAACCCTATTTCCAACAGCCTGGTAATTTCCCCTCCATTCTCTTAAATTTTTGGCACTGCTCTCACTCTTCCTCTCCACGGCGAGCTAGGTTTCCATCGGAGGTGATTCAGTATTCTGGATGGCCCATTACCTGCCTCCCACATCTTCCAAGACCTACCCACACCACCTTAGCCAAACACTCCTGTGGTCATTCCTTGCAACTTTTAATGAACTGAAAACACTCCGCCATCAGAATGACTAATTTAAATATTCTGTGCTGTGACCAAAGCTTCCTCTTTTTCCAGTTTCTTCCTGAACTATATTCTCACCACAATTTTTCTAAAGCCTCATTAGATCTCTAGTCTTTTGAGCTTTTATCCTTCCCTGACAATCAACCCTTTGCCTTTACTTCTTTTCCTATACAGCTTAGTTACTATAATCCAACACTTCCAACATTCTCTTCCCAATATCCTAAACTGCCTTCACTCGATAGTTCTTCTGTCTTGCCTCCTCACCAAGCCCATTCAGGCTGCAACACTATGGTGCACTCCTACACTCCAGGGTTCTTACACTAGACAGGTTAATGTTGCCATATAGTCGTGACTGTTAACCTTAATTCTCACAAGGCCTATAAAGATATTTATGTTACTTAGCCAACTCTCTAATTCTTCATATATTATTCTAATATATTTCCCATTATCCTCAAAATTCTGATATTCTCTCTTCCACTTTCAAATGCTTAGTCACCCACAGATTTTCTCAGTTTCTACTTCACGGAGAAGAGCACAATCACAAAAGCAATCTCCTCAACTTGTCATTTGAAGACCTACAGACTTACTTACATCTGCATTCACTCTTCCTTCCTTCCATCTTACTATAATCCATTTAACAGACATTTATTGAAGGTCTTCTTTGGGCCAGTCCCTGTGCTAGGTGCTGGAAATATAAAGAAGATTAAGATAGACATAATCTCTTACCTCCTGGACCTTACAGTTTGGTGGAGAAGAGATCTATTAAATAACTATCCTAATAATGAATTCTTTTCATTGGCGATAGGTGTTGTTATGAAAACGGGATGCTGTAAGATCATATAGCAGGAGGACCTGACCTATATTTAAAGTAAGACTTAAAGGTAAGTAGGCGTTGTTCAGGCGAAGGTACATATATGTAGGAGTTTCAATCAAGAGAATGGATAAGAAATGTCATGTCCAAGGAAATAAGAAGCGGTTGATGAATCAGGAATACAGAGAAATATAAGGTGAGATTGAAGACAGATAGGTCCTGGTTAATCATGCTAAAGATTTTGGCCATTTTTCTAACAACGGAGGGACATTTTGAGCTGGGGAGTATACAATGGAATTTCTTCTTGTTTTGTTTTGAAAAACACCTAATCCTGGCATTTAAAAGAGATTGTTCAAAATTGCGTGGAGGTAGGTAGAACAGAAGCCTGATTTGATTGTACTGAGGAGTGAGTGAGAACAGGACATGGATCAGGAAGAGCCTATTCCACTTTCTAATTTGGTTACAAAGAAAAAGATGGTCACTGCAAGGGGCTGTGAAATTATAGGGTGGTTTGCTTTCACATGGAACACATTTGAGTACTATTGTTGTAGAGAGGGCAACAGTGAAGCTAAGAAGGATGCTGTATTTGCAAAGATTCGGAGAAACCTAAGAAATCAGATTTCTTTCAGGGAGCTGACACTATAACTAGGTATACTTGCACTTGAAAGGGTCCTCCCTTATACCAGGAAGAACACATGTCACAATATGGCGCACACAATAAGTTACATAGTTTAGCATGAGGAAAAGATGGTGGGGATAGTTAGGGAGGATGTGGTATATGAACTGAGCCTTGGAAACTGGGTAAAATAAAGATGTCATCAACTATGATGATGGAAGCTTAGATTCACGAGACATTTCAAGAGTCTATTTTGCTTTTTAATTATGCCAGTATAAATGGTAGGACTGAGGGAAAGTCCAAGGTTTCAAGCCAAGACGTGTGTGAGCCGGTGGTACTAATCTGGGAAATAAAAGGGCTGCTTCTCTCTTTTGGTCTCAGATATGAATTTTTTTTTTCTTCCCCTAATGAAGCACAGAACAAAAATAGGGAAATGTAGGGTAAGGAATAATTGGCGAAATTGACCAATGTCCAGAAAATGCTAAACTCAGTCTCTATTCTGTGGCTTATTTTCTCTCCAAGTCTCCCAGAATGGCAAATCCACACACATCCAAGCATAAGTTCAACATTATTATCCATTTTTGTCTGTCAGTTGGCAGGAAAAAAGAAGAGAGTTATAATGCCTCACATTGATGAGGCTACGGGAAAATACGCACTCTTATGTACTTGGAGTCAGAGACTGAAACAGAACAAACTCTGTACAGTCTAGCAATAAGTAGAGAAACTATAACCTTGAGGGAAAAATTCCATGTCTAGATACTTAGTTCAAAGAATGAATTGCAAAAAGTATAGGTATGAGGATGTTCATGGCAGAGGTATTTAAAAAGAGTGAAAAATCTGGGGAAAAACCCCAACATGTCCATTTTTTGAGTAATAATTAAAGTATGGTATATGTGTTCAAGGAAATACCATGAAGTTGTTACCCAGAGATATGGATCTATATGTATCAACATAGAAAGTGCTTCACAATCCAGAAAAAAATAACAAGTGACCAAATATGGTATGTATGTTTGCATCTATGAAGAAAACTATTTACTGACCCATAATACATGTCTGAAAAGAGACACAAACAGAGAAAAAAATCACTTTGGAAAGACATGTAACCAAATGTTAAACGTGCATGAGAATGGAATTATGGCTGCTACCTAGTTTATTTTTGTTTGTTAATATCTCTTGTATTTTCTTGTTGTTTTTTTTTTCAATTTTTTATTTTTATTTAAACGATAAGAGTAGTGGTATTTCATCTGCGACCCACAAGGCCAGCAGACCCCTCCCTGCTCCTTCGCGGGGATGGAGGGGTGTCTGGGCCCCCCACTTATTCTACACCTCTCATGTCTCCTCACTGTGCCAAACTAGAGTCAAGCTCAACAGGGTCCGCTTTCCCTCCTAATCCTCTAAGCCCGTTCCTTTGGCTGTGGTTTCGTTCATCCATTCATGCGGGTCACTAATTAGATGACGAGGCATTTGGCTACCTTAAGAGAGTCATAGTTACTGCTGCCGTTTACCTGCGCTTCATTGAATTTCTTCACTTTGATCTCTTGTATTTTCAAAATGATTCAGTGATTGATACAGATTGTTCTTATAAGGAAAATGTGGTTTTTAAGCTTAAAAATCCAAATCTAAATAATTTGGCATGATACATACATACCAACATTCTTATCCATCTACATGCTTAACGGGCTATCCACTATGAAAGGGAAAATGAATTGAAATTTTGGAGCTAAGATAAATAAATGAAAAGCCTTTTCATACTTAGGATACCACAGACTATTTTCTCCTTAATGTGATATTATCCCGAACGAGTCTCTAGAGACTTGAAAGTGTTACATCACCTCTCTAAGTATTCAATGGAAAGTAAGATGCAGTAAATAAAAATGGCCTTTCAAATTGGACAAATGCCTGAGTAAAATCCAACTCCTCCAGAGCTGAGACTAAAAACCCATTTTCCTTAGAGTGGTCCCTGCTCCAGATCAGAGAACATTCTTTTAGGAATTCAGGTCTCTCCATGATGGACACAGCTTAGTTTAAGATTCTTGGGATCTTAACGCATAAAGTAACTATGAAAGTGCCTTTCACTTGGATGGCTCACTGAAATGAATGAATTAATGGAAGAATAATTAGATAAGTAATTATTGGCCAACAGGCCAGCCTGAGCATCAGAAATTTTAAGAAGCTTTTGAAAGTGACAAAATTATAATTATGCTGCTATGAAGTAAGGCAAATACGTTGCTCTTAGACTCTACTGAAAGTAACGCCAATGAACGATATTAGAAAAATGCTGTCTCAGTTAGTTCTGGCTGCTACAACAAGTACCACACACTGGATGGCTTAAACAACAGACATTTCTTTCTCACTATTCTGGAGGCCAGAAGCCCAAAACTGGGGTGCCTGCATGGTCAAATTCTTGGTGAGGGTCCTCTTCCTGGTTTTGTACTCGCCTGGCCTCTCCTGGGTGTGCACACTCAGAGAGAGATCCCATGTCTCTTTCTCTTTACTAAGGGTCTTGATCACATCCTGGAGACCCCCCTCCGAATGCCATCACAAAGGGGAATAGGACTACAACGTATAATTTTGGAGGAGACACAAACATTCAGTCCACAGCAAACGCCAACTTAATTTCCAGAGGCAGAATGTCTCCTTCATCCTATTGTTACCACTTATCCATCAATCAATGCTATTGTTTTTCTACAGGAAGAAAGGAGTCAACAAAAGTTGGGTAGTCAGCATGAGTGCCTAGAAAAAAGGAGACGTCAGAGAAAAAACTTGGCACTACCCATTCAGCATGTCCAGTGGACAGGGAGATAATCTAGCCCTACAACTACTCTTCCCAATCCCCCGTGGCAAGTGACCACAGCACAGAGGCTGAAAAATCAGGTTATTATAGGGTGATGTCATTAAGCATTTAGACATTACAATTGTCTCTCCTCCCCTCTCAACCACCATGGCTCTCTGTCTCTCATTCCATGTTCACTAAATAGCTTCTGATTGTAATGTACTTTCCTGTACAGATTTTGCACAGGGAAGGAATGTGCTGCTTTTGCAGACTTGCCAAGTCCATGGCATGCCCACATTTCTCCTCTCAGCTAGCTAACTGTCATTCTCATTTATACAAGCCCCCTTCTATGAGCTCACTTGGTGTATGCTGGATATCTAGAGATTAAACATGGTCTAGGAATGCCGATCAAGTAAGATAACATCTCTTAACTATTTGCTCACTCATAGATTTTGACCCCTTGCTCACAGTCTTCCTCTTTGTTTCACACTCTGCCATCCTCATGGGTGGTTTAAAAACCCAGATGGCTGTCCCTTCCAACATCTGGCTTCTTGGTTCTTTGACATGCAAATGTTCCCATTAGTTTTTCCCTCACTCCGCCTCATCCACCTGCTTGCTCCCAAGGCCAGATTCTAGACCACCTCACCACCACCTGAAACTCTTTTACATTCCAAATCATTAACTCCTATTTCTTGTTCTCCGACCACAACTGCTTTCTAGCTTGCTAGCTCACTGCTGTCATGTCAACTGCTTCCTAAGTTCCTTTAAGGAATCAGAGCCATTCAGAGTTTTCTCCCAAATTTTTCTGGCCATTTTCTAAAGATATTTTCTCATTAGCTTTCTTTCTTTTTTTTTTTACTGGGATAAAATAGCACAACATAAAAGTTACCATCATGATCATTTTACAGCATACATTTTGGTGGCATTTAGGTACATTCTCACTGTTGTGCAACCATCCACCTCCAGAACTCTTTTCATCTTACAAAACTGAACCTCTGTACCTATTAAATCCTAAGTCTCAGTTCCCTCTACCTAACCCCAGCCCCTGGCAGCCACCTGTCTACTCCCTGTCTCTTTGAATTTGACTATTCTAGGCACTTCATATGTCATACAGTAGTTGCCTTTTTGGGACTGGCTTATTTCACTTAGCGTAATGTCCTCATCCACGGTCACCCATGAGCTCATGAGAGGTTCATCCATGTTGTAGCACGTGTCAGAATTTCCTGCCTTTTTAAGGCTGAATAATACCCTATTGTATGGATAGACCATGTCTTGTTTACCCATTCATTTGTTGGTGGACACTTAGGTTGCTTCCACCCTTTGCCTAGGGTGAATGAAACTATTATAAACGCGGGTATACTCATGTATCTTTCTTATTGCTGTCAATCTCTGAAAGGCTTTGTAATTTACTCATTTATGAACCAAACCAGTATTAAAATAATTCCTCAAACATTTGCCATTTATCTTCTCCCTCTGCCTTTTCTGAAAATGTAGTGATAATGTAGTGATGATTGTGATGGTGCCATTTGACTAAGCCATTCTATACTTGCAAAATGCTATTCATTGATTGGCTCTGCTATCAATGGATATGAGTTCTCTATTAAAGCTGGCTAGCTAGGGGTGCCTGGGTGGCTCAGTCATTGGGCGACTGCCTTCGGCTCAGGTCACGATCCCGGGGTCCTGGGATCGAGCCCTGCATCGGGCTCCCTGCTCAGCGGGAAGCCTGCTTCTCCCTCCCCCACTCCCCCTGCTTGTGTTCCCTTTCTCGCTGTCTCTGTCTGTCAAATAAATAAATAAAAATCTTTAAAAAATAAAAAAATAAAAAAGCTGGTTAGCTAAAATTTATTTATTAAACATGAAAGGTACGTGAGGTACTTCCTTAAAAGGGTTCAGACCAATAACATCGTTGTCAAATATAGTTTTTCAAAGGACCTGTAGTTAATTGCATGGACAGCTCTCCTTTCCTTCCAGACACAGGGGAAATTTTTACTTCCCTACTGTCATCGCAGTGATGAGAGGCCATGAGATAAATTCTGGAGAATCGGTTGCATGAAGAGTGTGTGCATCTCTTTCAGGCTGAAGCAATGTAGGTTTACTTCTGGGCCAAAACTCTCTCTTCTGCTGCTGCATCAACTAAGGAGGCCACTTGCTGCAGATGGTACAGCTATAGGACGGTGGAACTGCTAACAAATGATCACTGAGTAGCCATATGGAAAGGCATTTGCCCTGGACAGTCGCCCAGAAACTCAACAGACATTTTGTAAACAAGAAATAGACCACTGAGATTTGTGGGCTTGTTTGTTTCTGTAATACAACCTAGTCTATCCTGACTAATACAATAGTGGACTATTTAAGCAAATTGTGAGTGGCTATCTGTCCATTAACCATGCAATAAAAAAAAGGAGGGTAGAATGGTTAATATAGAAAGATCCTCCAAATATATTAACTTTAAAAACCAACGTATAGAATTGAGTATATATTGTTACTGTTTGTATAAAATACAACTAAACACTAACATATGTATTGAAGATCTGTCCAGATATACAAAAAAACTGGTAAGAGAGGTTTCCTCTGGGAAAAGGAAGGGAGGACAGACAGGTGTGGGAGAGACATTTTTTGCTGCTTGATACTTTATAACATTTAGTATTTAATAATATATTTTTTAAAAGATTTTATTTATTTATTTGACACAGAGAAAGAAACAGCTAGAGAGGGAACACAAGCAGGGGGAAGGGAGAGGGAGAAGGAGGCTTCCCGCTGAGCAGGGAGCCCGATGCGGGTCTCAATTCCAGGACCCTGGATCATGACCTGGGCTGAAGGCAACCGCTTAATGACTGAGCCCAGGCCCCCCAGTTTTTAATAATATTTTAAAATAATGAATGTGTATGGGTTACCTGGCCATAGATAAATAAACATTAAAAGCAGTTATGAAAGTCTAAATCAATCCAGTGGTTAGGGGAAGAGAAAAAAAATAAGAAATTTGAGAAATCATGCAGTAATCAGTATGACACAGTTTGAGAGCTTGTAAGTATTAGGAATGCAGGGAAGGAAGAAATCAGAGGTAACCATAATATAAGTTCCATGAGGGCAAGAATTGTAGTCTCTTTTGTTCATTGACAGTACATATGGATTGACTGACTATATAAGGTATCAATTATTGTTATGTTGAAAAAAATGTTTTTGTCTCTTGCCATTTACATTATGTTTAGAAATTGGTAATGTCTTTCCTTTTCCATGTAATGAAATTTCAATAAAGGGTTCCTTTATTTTTAATTTGGCCTACTTGTTACCTTCAAGTGCAGGTAACTATTTAATGAGAACATGTTAACAAAATATAAAACCACACCACGGAAATATAGAATTAAACATAATGCTTTTGAGTTTACCAAACATTAAATGGTTGGGACTTAAAGGTCTTTATGAATTGGAGTGCCTGGGTGGCTCAGTCGGTTAAGTGACTCTTGGTTTCGGCTCAGGTCATGATATCAGGGTTGTGAGATCGAGCCCTGGTGTCAGGTTCCGAGCTCAGTGCAGAGTCTGCTTGAGATTCTCTCTCCTTTTCCCTCTGCACCTCCTGCTTATTCTCTCTCTGTCTCTCTCCCATTCTGTCAAATAAATAAATAAAATCTTCTTTAAAAAAGGTATTTATGAATCTATGGCAAACTAGAAAAATATAAGCTGTTTTAGAATTCAGAAATCACTTTACAGAAAATAACATTGGCTTTAAGGTATGATATCACTTGTATAAAGCTATTCCTGAATTTTTTTAATTTTATTTTTAAGTAATCTCTACACCCAACATGGGGCTTGAACCCACAACCTTGAGATCAAGAGTTGCATGCTCTACCGACTGAGCCAGCCAGGCGCCCCTATTCTTGAATTTTGTTTAAACAGTTTTGTTAGGAGCATCTGGGTGGCTCGTGAGTTAAACAACTGACTCTTGATTTCAGCTCAGGTCATGATCTCAGGGTTGTGAGATCAAGCCCCCCATAGGGCTCCATGCTCAGCGAAGAGTCTGCTTGAGATTTTCTCTCTCCCGCTCTCTCTGCCTCTCCCCTCCACTCACTCTCTCTCAAATTAAATAATCTTTTAAAAAATAATAATAAATAAATGCTTTTGTTTGGAACCTTCCAAAAAATAGCACTCATTTGTTTCAAGTTACTACATATTTTGCCTACCTGGTCTGAATGTGGGATCCTTATTCTTCTGTGAATTGTTGGAATTTTGCATAGATACACTGTAAATAGCATTGCCCATCAGAATTACTGTCCTTTCTCCTGTGAATTTTGAAACTGTTTCAACCATGTGAAGCCAACAGTGTCCTATGTCATAGACCAATTTCTAATCTGTCAAATATGTAAGAGGAAGACAAATTGCTTGGTGTGAAGGGAAACCCTTTACGTGTAAGCAGCCCAGCTCTTTCTCCAAATAAAAGTGGAAGGAGTGCTGAGAGTTCTCGTGTTACTTGAGGCGGGGGCGGGGGGGTCACCTTTCTTCTTCACAGGCGCAGGTAGCCCAGTGACCCAGAAAGGGATATGGGAGGCATCCCCCAGTGGCAGAACTCTGCCTCCCAGCGACTACGCTATGGGCCCCAGAGCAGGTGAAAGTGTACCTGACTCTCCAGTCCATTTGGTTTGTTAATTACCGATGCCCAGGCTGAGATCAAGAGGCTTTACCATGCTAAGCTTCAGCCTGAAATTCAGCCTCCCTGCTCTGGCCCAGAAGATTTCTGACTAGTGGCTGGTCCTGCGTGGCCTCAACATTTTCTGGGCTGTTCCCATATCACACAGCAATGTTGGCATCTTGTATGAACTCCAGGCAGAAAGCTTTCCCCCTAAACCTGCTTTCAGATTTATTTCCACTTTCCCAACAGCTGACCTCATTCATAACCTTTTCCTTGTTTTTGGCATCTCTCCTCCATCATGATTTTTAGCCATCCCCTTGATTATGCTGCTTCTGGCAGCTTAAGGGAAACACCTTACCTTGCCTTGCTCAGCCTCCTCGTCCTCTCAGGCTTCTGCAGGCAAGACCTTGCCGTGTACCCTGAGTCCCCCAATGGAATCTAGAGAAATAAACAGGAGATTTCCAGAGACTATCTATATTTAAGAACAATTCACATAATTGGTCACCTCCAGGATCATAAGGAAATATGACAGTCAACTTGTCACTGCATTTGTTAGCATTCCATGATATTCTGACCCCCCAGAAGTTAAATCTCATTTCAGTCAATTATAAGGAGTTGTCAAAATTCTTTTGCACTGCAGGAATTGTGTTGTCTTGAAACAAAGTTGTTTTAAATATAAATTGCTTTCCCAGCACCATAGATTTGTTTAAAACAATTTTTCTGTCTATTTTACTTATAGGTTGATTTAACTTTTTTATACACATATAGGTTGATTTAACTTTTTTATACACATGTTAGATAGTTGATTTTTTATTGCCTTTTTGTGGGCTTAAAGAAGGGTTTCCAGCACCTCAGTCCCCTTATTATTTGGACAGAATCCCCCACTGCGCAATCCCCTCTGGTACAGAAGTCACATTAGTCAAGTAAACCATCTTCCTCTTCCTGGAGGTTTCCATCCAGGCAAGAGACCAAGACTCTCTTTGGAAATTCTCTTGAGAAATGGGGGTCATCTGAAAATCATTCATCGTGATTTATCTGAGGAATTTATCTTATATATTTTTAAATATTTATTTATTTATTTATTTGAGGTGGGAAGGGCAGAGGAGAGAGAAAGGATCTCAAGCAGAACCTCCGCTGAGCACAGAGCCCAACATGGGGCTTGATCTCATGACTCTGAGATCAGAATCTGAGCCAAAACCAAGAGTTGGACGCTTAATTGACTGCAGCACCCCGGCACCCCGAGGAATTTATCTTAAACGAGAAAGGCAGTTGTCCTCATGCTCCATCCTCATCAATACCAATTTCTTCAGACTCGTAAAAAGAATCCCGTTTCACCATGCTTTGGGGGGATTATCAGGAAAAGTCCAACACAACAAAAGATCCGAGTGACTAGAACACATCCCTGCTATCTTCTGTGTTATTGCATCTTGACACCTCTTTACCCTCTTGCCTGGTGGCAACTACACGTACTTTTGCTAGATTCGATTCCCCTAACCATCATGGTAAGCAGGGCTGCCTAGTCTATGTGTAAATGAGGAAAAGATGATCCTTCTTCAAGATGTTTTATGGACATCTGTCAGAAAATTGTTACAATACACTGATTTTATTAGAACAAGACACTTGACTACCTTAAGCCCAAAAATATTTGACCATAACACGTATATGATTCCGTAATGAAAAGAGCATACCTTCCGTGTGGCAGACATGACTATAACCACCTTTTGAGTTTGCCTCCCGATGGCATGAGGAGTCCCAAGCAGCTAAGTGGAGGTAATTGCTTCCAGTTTAGTGGAACCGTAATTATTTTCCTGGCAGAAGAAATCTTGGAGTACTAAGAATTCAAAATCAGCAGAACCCCATGATGGAAGGAAAAGTGGATCATTAGGTTTAATAGTGAGAGGTACCATTGGGTTTAAGAGTGAGAGGTTCCACACATTTGTTCTCAGGTCCATATATTGTATTACTATTTCTCTCTGGTTCAGAGCACATACTGCATCTACACATTACCTCCCCAGATTGGCACGATGTTGTTCCCTGAGCTACATAACTGAACATTCAATAGACATTCTGCTAGTCTTTAAGGCAAACTGCTTTGATCCCACAGGCATCAGTATATTGCCTTATCTCACTAAAAAAGTAAAATGTTAAAAACAATGTTTTGAAAGAGAAGTTGTGAATGAGTCGTGTTCCGTACATCTATTGACTATGCTGCTTGCTGGTGTATGGCTGTCAGGAAAAGCAAATCCAAATCCCAAATAAGTGCCTATTCCAGGAAGAAATGTGATCAGTTTGATGCCAAGCACCTTTCTGGTCTCACGAGAGTTGGGTCCCACGCTGGAGGCTCCTGTCTGCTTCCTGCAAATGTCAAGTTGGACATTCAGCAGTGACGGCAGGCAGGCCCGCCTTGGTGAGGGGAAGTCTGAATAGCTGAGCCCATACATAGTTTCTATTTAGTCTCAGGGTCACCACTTGGTTTATGAGCTCATCGCAGCCACAGAGTATCTCAAGGAATGTCCAGTTTTATTAAAAACATCTCATTTACGATGGGAGGTTCATGAATGGAGTTTTCAGGACCGGTGTTCAACCCCTACCAGGAACTGATCGCAAGCCCAAAGCTGTTTCTCAAAAGGAGAAATATTACTTGTCAAAGAGGATGTGCTTATGCTCAAACATCCTATGGGCCTCTACTGTGATTCATTTATTGGAACTTTCTTTCTTCCTTCCTTCCTTCCTGTTTTCTTTCTTTCTTTCTTTCGTTCTTTCAAGAATTTATTTATTTGAGAGAGAGAGACTAAGAGAGAGAGAGCACAAGCTGAGGGGTGGGGAGGGGCAGAGGGAGAGGGAGAAGCAGACTTCCCATCAAGCAGGGAACCTGATGTGGGGCTCCATCCCAGGACCATGAGATCATGACCTGAAAGGAAGGCAGGCATTTACCGACTGAGCCACCCAGGTGCCCCCTGTTTATTGGCATTTTCATTGGGTTTAGATAGTGTTCCAATCTGCTGTGGGACTTTTGAGTCCTGTTGGATTCACTAGGTCATAAAGGTCAAATAGTAGAGCTGCCTGCCTTGAAGCTTACATTTCCCAGCCTTCTCAGATCCCGGGTCTCACTCAAAATTTGCAGCCATTCGGGCCACCCTGTAAGTGAATCAAAGAAGCACACCTATAGTATATGTTACTTCTAAAATTCAGTGAGGCTGATCGAGGACTATGCCTTTTTCTCTATTGCTGTCAGATGCAAGGTATGTTAACTTGTCCTTCATATTGACAAGGAAATCCCCATGGACTTCAGACAGGTGCGAGGCCCCTCTAAAGTCATCTCCACTTTCTATAATTGGGTATTTTCAGCAGGAAACAATAATGTATTAGATTAGCATGATGCCCCATGAAATGATGAGACTATCAGGTACCCTTTGGCCAAATTGTGGCACACAGTTCAAGAGCTGCTGTATTCCTGAGACCAGATAAGTAAACCTGTGCTAATGCCAAGTGAAAAGAACCTTCTGAGATTATTTAGCATTTGTGAGGTCAACAGATGTAAACTGAAAACTGTTCTTATTTGCTCCAGTAATTATATCTGGATTGGTGACTAGAATTTGGAAAACGGATTTGGCTAATGATCATCAACTGGATAAGGATGTTTATGAAACGTTTGGGAGACTCTGGTGATTTCTGCATGGGTCAAACCAGCTACCTCTGCATCTTCTAGGTCTTGGGAGGTAATATTTAACTTTGTATTTCCACCTCACCCTTCCCAGCCTCCTCCTGAGGATGTGATATGGCTTTCGATTTACTTTCTGATGGGGAGAGGGAGTTATAAGAGTTTTCCCTGGTCCTTCTTACCATAATAGCTAGGGTAACCATATAATTTATCATTAAAACCAGTACATTTTTTAAAAAATATATTTTATTTATTTGTTTGAGAGAGAGTAGAGCGAGAAAGAGAGAGCTCAAGCAGGGCTGAGGGTCAGAGGGAGAGGGAAAAACAGACTCTCTGCTGTGCAGGGAGCCTGACTCGGGACTCAATCCCAAGACCCTGAGATCATGACCTGAGCCGGAGGCAGATGCTTAACCGACTCTGCCACCCAGGTGCCCCTAAAACCAGTACATTTTTGATAGTGAAAAAGGACTGTTAATAATTATGCTGGAAAGACAGATACAAGCTGGTGCTTTATGGGGTCAAGAATCCAGTGTGGGGATTTGGTATTTGCTGAGGTTATCTGTACTGGTAATGCACTCAGGAACAGGAAAGTCATCATCAGATATGATCAGGAACCCGCTGAGCCTCCACAAGCTGGACTGGGTTCATGACTCTCTTTCAGCCTCCACCCTAACCAGTGAACCACACCGATGGTCTCTCCGCATTCCCGGAAATCAGTGTTAAGCTCAGAGCCAATGTTCAACAATCCCTGAGAAGTCTGGGTATTTGCCTTTCCCCACTGCACTGTCAATCTGGTAAATGAATGCTTTCCCTTGTGGAAAGCTGGAAAGAAAATCACAGAACACACCAGCATATTACCGGGTGCTTTCCTAGGTACATCCTGCCTCATCCCATTGTGCTAGGGATGCGTGTGTACAGTCTCAGGTCCGAGAATTAGGTGAAAAGCTGTGATCATTGTGGGAGCTGAAAACAGGCCTGTCCAAGCCCAGAGGGGTGTTGCTGTTGTTATAGAAATCAAATAGAACCTCCATGGGCTCTTCTCCAGGGACTCTAATTATAGGCCTGGAGACTATCAGGGTTGGTGGTGGTCAGCACACAGACTCAGATTTCCCTGGCTTGATAACTTCCTCAGGTGAGGCTCTTACAGGCGCTGAAAGCAAGGCAACTGCAGACTTCTCCAAAGAGGAAAGAGACAACCCTTTGAGACATTCTGTTCCTTCCCAATTTCTTTATTCCTATCCTTACAGATCCAGTCTTTTTCAATCACTACTCTAATTTTCACACAAGAGACTGAGAAGAGCTGTGGATTCAGTTGATATTACTCAACAACCCACTGGATCAAATTCTGTATTTTATTTTGCCCAGCAACTTAAAAAGATAAAAGGTTTTGTGTGTTTATTTGCCCCCCCCCCTTTTTTTTTTTTGGTAAGCGCTGCTATAGGAGTTTCTTGTCATTCACTAACTTCAAGCTTTTGGGAACCAACTGAAACAACTCTTCATCCAATTTTCCTCAATCTCCTAATCCTAGGTTGAGCCTGAGATCCATTGTCTACACCGGGACACTTTGGAGAGTAAAATGGGTATGCTAAAGAAAATTATGCCGGGATAAGAAGCATAAAATATCCAGGAGATACTGGACATGTAACCCTTCAACTCATGCCCTGTGTATTGTCTCGTGGCGTTAGCCATGTGGTTGCCCAAAGTCTTATCTTCAGTGGATATTTCATTCCAGATGATAATTTGATTCAATCTGAATGAAAAGGTTGCCAGAGCAGCATGCCTTAATACTTGCTTACTTTTATATTTGTTTGTGATAGCAAATTAATTTATTTAGTACTTTTTCCATTCCATATCATCAGGAGGATTGATTTCAACTTTCCTTTTACCTACATCAGACCAGTTGGTACTCAAAACTGTACCACCAGACTCCATAAATGATTTGTTCATAGCACATTTCACTTCATCAAAACCATCTGAATAGATCTGCTGAAATAATTTGTTTAAAGCTGCATCTCCCTCCAACTTCTCATTTTTTTCTTCTTCTTTGATCTCACCAACCAATTTATCCCAATTTCTTGTATAATGAGATGATGATGGATATAACTTCTTTACATCTGCTATGAACTGTTTTGGTTTAGGCACATCTCCTTGCCCCTCTAGCTTTTCCCATCTCACAGCCT
>NC_138375.1:123613216-123640584 GCF_054177405.1 Leptonychotes weddellii | reverse complement strand
ATAGCAGTGGAATTATTTGGATTAAGTTCAAGAGATTTCTTTGCATCAGCAACAGCATCACAGTAATTCCCAAGAAGAATGTGACAATAAGCTCTTTGACAATAATATTGAGCATCATCTGGTTTCTGTTCCAAAGCCTTAATCAGCTCCTCTAACGCCGCCTGGGGGTCCTCCTCGATCAGAGCATCTGAGAAGCTCCAGAAAAACTTCTGGGCTCTTGCAGGTACTGCTGTAGCTGCCGCCATCCCTAAAACTCGCTGTTGCTGTTAGAGCAGCTTCCTCCGAGGTTATGAGCTACACCGCCGCCGCCCAACGGGGAATATACTTGCTTACTTTTATTTTAAGTCCAAGCATACCAGATAATCAGTCCTAGACCCCCTTTACTCCCATCAGGATCTATTGCTAGACATTTCCCTATACTCACTCATCTTACCAATTTCTTATCAGTTACAGTATTAGTATCAAATGATACCTAACAGAGAGTGTTGGACTGCCTGGAATCCCATTAAGGAACTCTTTAACTTCAAAGGATGGTATATTCTGGAGTGCCTAGAAGATGTGAGGTAGGGTCATCTACTTTGGTGGCATCTGATACCAACATCAGATCTACCACAAAAATGGCAGAACAGCTCTCATTCAGTTGTATTTTTGACATCTAATTACTATCATGTGTTTTAATGGAACATAGCCTAATTCAAAAAACTTACACAAAGCATTTGCTTTGTACATTAAAGAGGGCATACTCCTAAGTCATATAAATGTGTTTTGGCCAAGGCAATATATCTGTGTAATTTGCAGGCTCAATTGTATGGTTTAGAGCTAAAGCTTTTGTTTTTTTGTTTTTCGTTTTCACTACCTAGAGAAAAAAAGAGTGACTCCAATGTGTACAATAAGAGAATAAAGAACAATGTCAATGGAATCACAAATGGGGCAAAAAGGAATTATTTTCATGCTTTGGAGGACAAGGGAATCGAAACCAATCCTCTGGCTCTAGGACAGGATTTCCTCATCAATAAGTGGAGAATTGGATTCGGTGAATTATTAAGTAACTTCCAGCTCCATTAATTCTATGAATTTATAAAACTCCAGCATGGAAAATGTATGAATAACTAGCTATCACTCAATGTTAGAAAAGGAGAGTTATTATAATTAATTAAAATGTATGTGCCTACAAAGCGTAGGGTGTTTTTTGTTTTTGTTTTTCATGCATGCAGGAGAGGTGGGCTGGAGGGAGAAGAGCTGTCAGGCTTATTCCGTGCTTTGGCAGAAGGAAGTCGGTGTAGGCGTAGTTCAGGAAATCACTCTGTCACCAGTCTGGAAGGTTCTGAAAAGAGGTGCTTGACAAGAGGGTGAGCATGCTAGAATAGAGGGAACCACCCATATGGACACTACAGATTTCAGTTTGGGTATGGTGCTGTTGGCTTTTTCCTTTTTGACATGGATCACACCCTTTCCATGCCAACTTGGATCTCAAGTCTTTCCTAGGATGGGACTTTACCATTTGCCACAAGGTATACATTTCCTATGTGGTTCCAAGAAACTTTGCTTTGGGAAAATGAACCATGACTCATGTTCCAAATGTTGCACTCCAGAAAATCGAATGATCTTTTCATGTTTCTATTTTGAAAAGTTCTTTGACAATGATTTAAATGGCCCATCTTAGTACCTTTGAAGTCAAATAATTGTGGCCTCTTTTGGATGGAAGCCTTGATACACAGTACATGTTTCCCAGAAACGATGTTTTACAAAAGAAACTAAAGAAAAGAAGTATTTAAAAGCAGATGTCTTGCAACTGCTTTGGTGATTTAGGGGCAGACACAGTTCATCTTCTACCATGTTGGCTGTGTGTGTGTGTGTGTGTGTGTGTGTGTGTACTCTTGGATTTGATTAACGATGATGAAAAACAGTATTATAAGAAAACAAACATAGATTTGCCCTTGGAAAGGCATTTTCACTGAATGGCTCAAAACCTGCTGAACTTACACTTACCAAGCGAAACTCTATGATTTGATGTTCTTTTATTTTGAATCCAGGTTTCCCATTGAAAATGTGGGCTTTGATCTTTATCTGTGACTTGCTCAACGTAGGCCTCAACATGTTCCATTTTGTAAGAAGTTACTGTGCTCTACTTCTGGAATGAATTTCCCCAGGGCTTCTTAAATGGTTTGTGCTTTAATGCATGATAGTGTAAATTTTTTCCAATTTGATCAATTCCTTTTAAATTTGAATGAGATTCTGCTTTTCTTCCTGTCCTCAGATAACACTATTGACTCACAGTCAGGGGGCATGCACTTGGAGTAGATTTTGTAGCAGTGGTGACGAGAATCCATCCAGACCTGGGCACTCTTAGTCACTTCTTCTTGGGACTAAACGTGTTCCCGTTAGGGTACTGGTGTAGTCTTTAGCTGTAGATCAGAGCGAAACCTGGAAGTTCACACTGGTCTTACTCTTAGTCTGGGTCACCTTGGCACTGTTTTCTGACCAGTAGAATTAACTGACAGCAGACAGTTATTTTCGTCTTTGAAGTAGATCCAGGCTTTTGCTGTCTTGTTTTCTCTTTCCATTTCCTTAGGTTAGAGTTGCTTTATTTGCTGATATTTCCTAGCTTAGGTTGAGTTTCAAGCCAAGGACATTACTGCAAGAGTAGCAAGAATAGAAAATCAATACCATATTGATTGCCTGTGAGAATGATTATGAATAACTTCAGTTTCCTCTTTGTAGTTTTAGGTTCATTGTTCTATCTTCCCCATTTATGGCTCTCCGAGTTTTCATAATGAAAATGTTGTGATTGAATCAAAGACGTGGAAGAAAATTATTTTGTCTGTACAAGTCTATAAATTCTTAAATGGTGTGCTTTAAAAAAAAAACAATCTTTCATTATGGATATAAAAAGAATTATTTTCCTCTTCAGTTTTTTCGTAAGAGAAGTGTCATTTTCCTGGTCACATTTATAATAAAATGGCCATGTTTAGCCTGATCTAAATTAAGGTAAAAATATTTACCTGTTCACAATAATTTTCACTCCATTTTAGTACTAGAAAAAATGTATTGCATGATAATGCATTTATTTTAGATCTAGCATTCCTTCCAAACTTTGAGCATGAGAAAATAATGTTTAGCAAACCTATGAACTTAGAAATGTTTTAAATTTTAAAGAAATCTTAGAGAACTAGGTCAAGCCTTAAGCATTTTTGGACTTAGGAGAATGTAATCTTTAACTGGCAGAAATTGGGGAGGGAGGCGGGGATGGAGGAATCTGCCGGCCTTGGTAGGCTCCTAGAGAAATATCATTCTGCAGATAGAGGGCGGCTTTCGGGGGCTCTTTAAGCTGCAGGGACATTGATCTGGACTTACCTTTGGGAAAGCTGATTTGGAAAAGAACCGGAATCTTGCTGTCATCTTCAATGCTGAATCACTTACACTACTTCGGTTGCAGGCAACAGAAATGACCTTAGCTAATGTAAATGAGAAGCAATTCACTAGAGAGATATAGATATTTCCAAAATCCAGGAAATGCTGAAGACACAGACCTCAGTAAGGCCTGGAATCAGAACACTGTTGGTGATCTGGGTGTCCACTGAAGTCCAGACGCAGGCCCGAAACAGTGTCAATTTATTTGTCATCCCTTCTGTCTTGCCCTTGAGATTCAAATGCTGAGAGAGAGAGACAGAGAGAGGACAATTTGCCTAGCTGGACCTAGGGTGGGCAAGGATCTCTGATGGACGTACTGCTGTGACTTTATTCATGGGGGATGGGGGAGGGGTCTCAAAAGGAAACAGGAAACTATTACCAGAAGGGCAGGAACAAAACAACAGATCCCCTATGCGCAGTATTTTTCTCCCCCTCACATTTTAGGACTTGTCATAATCTTTTGTCTGTCCCTATGTCTCATAGCCTTATACTCTTGACACTGTCCTCAACTCTTCCCCACCCTTTCCACTACAGGCTCACCCCACAGAAAGGATTTTAAAACTCTACTCCAGCTCTGAGAGGACTGTGCATTGAGTTCTTACTTTGGTCAGGCTACGCCTGGTCGTTTAGTCTAGCATGGGCTCTGCCTCGCTCCTGAGGTCCTGTCATCTTGTTTCTGAGATTCCAGTTCTAGCGACTACGACCTTATCTTATTTCTTGGCTCTGAGTAGGAATAAAACCGTGATGGTGCCTTTTGCTAGGCTTGGGTGCTTTCCTTCACTTCCGGTGGGTGGCCTACTGCCCTGTTCTCTACCAGAAAACTCCCTGGAGCTCTCTGTCTGATTCCTTCTAGATTTTCCAGCACCATGCTTCTGGTGCTTCTTCCATCAGAACACTTCTGATATTCCCGGTGGGATCCTGCTGATGCCAACTGTCTGACAAATTTTCTCTCTTTTTTTAAAAAATACAGAAACACCTCTTTATACAGTTCTGGCTCATCCAGTGTTCCCACTTAATTCTACCTTTTAAATCCGTGTTAGTAAATATTGAATAGATATAAAATCCTAAGGATAATGTATGTGAAGTTTAAAGAAATATCAAATAATGACCTCCAATGTACCTGCCACCCAGTTTAAGAAACAGGATGCAATGTTCTTCTCTTTTTTCCTCATTAGATATTGGTGTTTTATTTATTATTTTTATTTTTTAAAGTTTTTATTTAAATTCCAGTTAGTAAACATACAGTGCAAGATTAGGTTCAGGTGTACAATATAGTGATTCCGCACTTCTAACACCCGGGGCTCATCACAACAAGTGTGCTTCTTAATCCCCATGACCTATTTCCCCCATCCCCCAACCCACCTCCCCATCAGTTTGTTCTCTATGGTTAAGAGTATCTTTGTTTGCTTCTCTCTCTCTTTTTTCCCCTTTGCTCGTTCACTTTGTTCCTTAAATTCCACATATGAGTGAAATCATATGGTATTTGTCTTTCTCTGAGTTATTTCACTTAACATTGTACTCAGTAGCTCCATCTCTGTCCTTGCAAATGGCAAGATTTCATACTTTTTTTTTTTACAGCTGAGTAATATTCCATCGTATGTATGTGTACCACATCTTCTTTGTCCATTCATCAAAGCAGGGAAGAATATCCAATGGGAAAAAGAATGTCTCCCCAACAAATGGTGTTGGAATAACTGGACAGCAACATGCCAAAGAATGAAAATGGACTACTTTCTTACATCATACACAAAAATAAATTCAAAATGGATTAAAGGCCTAAATGTGAGACCTGAAACCATACAAATCCTGGAAAAGAACACAGGCAGTAACCTCTTTGACATTGACTGTAGCAACTTCTTACTAGATATGTCTCCTGAGGCAAGGGAAACAAAAGCACAAATAAACCATTGGGATGACATCAGAATAAAAACCCTCTGCACAGTGAAGGAAACGATCAACAAAAATGTCATTCTCTCTTAAAGTAACTCTGTGCCTGACCGGTTAGAATGGGCCCACCCCACCTTTGAGGTCACAGAAACTGTGTGAGACCCTCAGCTCTAATATTGCCAGTGTGATCTTAGGTTACTGCACTTCTCTGAGCCTTCATTTAAGCCTCCTACATTTAAAGTGGATGACAGCATAGTTAGCACTCATAGACAGAAATGTTCTTTTATCTGAGTGCTCAATGAGTGTCTAGCACTCTGCCCCTCCTCTTATACTTGCTTCCCATAGCTGTAACCAACCTGTTGAAACCCACTTTGCCCTGAAGTGGGATGTTCACAGGTAGTTGGACTGGAAATCCTTAAATCCTTTTCAGATGAATACAAGACTGGCCTTAAAGCAGAGCCCAGTGGGTACCTAGGCGTCCTGGTGTGGGAAAGAAGGATACACAGAGGGCCACATTATTTGAGGATTCGTTATCCTCACCCCCTAAGTTACAAGGTTACATACAGAACTCAAGGTAGCATAACAGGAAATTATCCATCCTTAACCTGACCACTGAAACACTGATTCCCTTTAAACATCCCTCCCATCTTAACACCGGTGTTCACGCCAGCCTACTAAATCATCTTTGCTGTGGGTCAGTCTTTGCTGGAACACATGTCTCAATTATACAATTTATTATGCTAGATATTTACTATTTGCTTAAATGTCTTCCTTCACACTAGACAGAGCTCCTCAAATGGAGGGATCTTTCTTGCTTGCCTTACGTTGTTATTTCCCTGTGCGCAGCACTGTGACTGACTCTTAGTAGGTGTTCAATACATGTTTGTTTCATGAAAGATGGAGAGGCAGGATTCAGCCTACCCACGCTTTCTTAACATCACTTTGATCTAAAAATAGCAATTAAGTATTACATGTGCAAAAAAAAACAAAAACAAAAACAAAACAGGAGCTCTAAGATTGCTGCTTTGATACTAAGAAGAATCAATAATCAAATTTCACACATGAGTCATGGAAACAAACAATGGCGTCGAATTGCCTTTTTGTATAAATTTTAAAACCCTTAGCCTGTATTCCAAACTTCTATCTTGTTATTCCAACATTAACTACAACCCAGTCGTGATTCTCTGTTTCAGGCTGGCCTTGTCTGTTCCTGAGTGGGCAGGGAGAATACTTTATATTCAGCCAGTAGCAGTGAGAGGGGGGTCTTAATGGGAACACCGAATCTCCCCCGGGGCTACCACCTACACCCTACGTTCTCCAACCCCAGTGTGCTGTCACATTATGAGTGTGGGGAATGCTCTATAATGTTGGCAGACAGAACCACACCCAGAAGTTAGTAAATTTCAGTTTAAATGGTTATGTCCAAGTGAATTGCCACCCATAGTTGAAATTCCCTGACTTATATAATACCACTTGTTTTGTTTTGTTTTATTTTTTCTTAAAAGAAACCCCATTCTGCTAGCAATCAGAATTACTCAAAATTCTAACAATTGTGACATTGTCTTGCAAAGATCATTAAGGGTCTTTAAAAATCCAATTTAGGCAAAAGGTCTGTAAATATGTAAAACGTTGCATTCAATTAGGAAAAACAACAGAATTTAACGTATCAGATTCTAAGGCGCACATAATAAGTACTCTAACAGTTACTGTGTGTGGGTTGATTCTGCAGGGGCTGAACAGCTCAGAATATTGAAAGAGCAGTATTTCTCTGCGTGGGCAGTGGGCAGGAAGGGATGTCCTCTATGAAGTCAGCCAAGCAGCAAACATACTTGTGATTGCAGTGCCCGGGAAAATATTCGTAAAGCTTATGAGGGTAAAACAATTAAACATAGACTTCTTGTCATCCTGCATGCATTAAAGCCAGGATCAGTAACCTAAAACCGATAGTCTAATTCTGGCTTGCTTAAAAGAGTCCTAAAGAATTCTTGGTCCAGCTCTCACCAGCCCAAAGCAGATCAGGCCAGAAACACATTGCCAGTTTGAGATACTGTAACTTCCCTTTTCCCCCAAAGCCATTGGGACCTATTGTACTATTCAACTCCATCCCAGGTTCCTGAATTTAGAATTCAACTGTGGTTGGCTTTACGTGACTAAGAGACAGCTAGATGACATTGTAATAGGTAAGTTCCAAAACGTATCATTCTTAAAAAGGTGAATTTCCAGGCTTTTTAGGCATACTGTGCTTTCAGTCAGTCTTCTCTTATCAGTTCTTGTTGTGTTTAAGGGCCTTAAGAAAGTGAAACCTATTCGTTTTGGAGGGGTGGGGAGGATAAAATCATATTCAAAAGCAGTTTGAATCTGGAAGTCTTTTTTAAGTGAGGAGAGAGAAAAGTAGAGAGAAGAAGCATCTGAAAATGAAACTGCCATCACACAAAAAAACATCAATCAAGTAACAATTCTTAAATATATTACAAAAGTGCTTGAAAATGTATGGGAGTGGGACAAGAAGAGGCTCCACTGGGAGTACTCTAGGAAGAAGACAAGATTATTGGGGAAAAGTCTATGCTCTTGGGGAAAAGACAATTTGGCATGCCAGGAAACTCATTCATGGAGGTAAGGGAAACAATTACTTTCAGAGTTTAAGCCCAGGGATTCTGGGAAGGTTGTATGCAACAAAATTCTCACCCACCTTTTGGTATCTCTTCCCCTTGAAATTGTTCCTGGAGAGATTCTTGGGGGCAAGGAGTATGAGGGGTTGTGTCCACCAAGTATCATGATAGACGTTGCAAATATCCCCAGCAGTGGTAATGCATTGTTACTATTAATGTTGAATTGTTTCATCTAACACCTAAAGACATAGATGTTCAGTGAAAATTAAGAGAGGGAGATCATTTTGGAGCATGGACCACTGCCTTGAAAGTATGAGAGCACTTGGCTGGGGTAGGAAAGACAGGAAAGATTCCAATGTATTGGGGAAGGTGGAAGTAGGATGGTGGGAATTAGGAGATGGGGTGGGGAAGACATTCTATTTAAATTATATTTCTTCTTGGGATTTTAGTTTTAGGGACACCTGGGTTAGCTCAGTCAGTTAAGTGGCTGACTCTTGATTTCAGCTCAGGTCATGCTCTCAGGACATATGTCAATTACCTATCCAGCATTCAGTTCTGTTATCTGTTGTCTTAGGAAAATCCTGTATTTGCCAGCTAGTGGAAGTTTGGCAAGGATTAAACCCAATCTTAACTCTAAGAGTTGACTTTAATGGGTACAAGCCAATCATTTCATCCAATGTAGGCTAAAGCTGTATGGAGAGACATTTGGGCAGGGGGTACTTCTGGGATATGTGCTAACCCTTCTGCTCTAAGAGACACTCTATCCCAATATATAGTGCCATGTGTTGACATGAGTCTTGGAATGACTGCAGCCATTATTCTACCAGAAGGAAGTTCGCTGAAATTGAATTTGACACACAATGCAGAGCTAAGAAAACTATAGAGAAATTCAGCCAGAGCAGTCTTGAAGCTAAAACCTCACCTACCTCTGGACTCTTTAGTTATACAAGCTGGTAAATTCCTTTTGTTACCTAAGCTGGGTTTGGTTTATGTTCTGTTACTTGCCACCAAAAGATTGCTAACCATACATGAAGTTTTGAGGGTTTTGTGAAGATTATGATCTAGCACAATGCTTTGTATATAAATATTACTTCAAGAAATGATAGTTCCTTTATAAAAATTAATTTAGCAAATACATGGTGAATACCCATTATGCCTTTATATGTATACAAGACATGGCACCAAGTTTTACGTCTATGCATGTAAATAAGACTGGTTCCCTGCTCTCAAGGAGTTCACAAACTACTAACTGGTATATACTAGTCTTTCAATAAGTCCTTGGCTATCACTAAAAAAGTATAAGCAAACAGATACTGGGTTCTTTCATCTGGAATAAAAAGTTAGGTTACCCAGAATTTAAAAAGTTCATTCATGAATATAGAAATTTGACTATAATTGCTAAGTTACCTGAATATGTTAATGTGGACTATAATAAATAAAGCAGTCTAATAATTTCTTTAGAAACTTACAAATTGGGTCACCTTGGTGGCTCAGTTGGTTTAACATCAGACCCTTGGTTTCGGCTCAGGTCATGATCTCAGGGTCGTGAGATCAAGCCCTGTATCAGGCTCCACGCACAGTAAGAAGTCTGCTTGGGACTCTCTTCCTCTCCCTCTGCCCCTCTCCCCACCTCTCTCTAATATATAAATCTTAAAAAAACAGAAAGAAACTTACAAATAGCGTAGAGTCAATGTTAGATAGGTTTTAACTGTGCTTTTCAATTCTTCACAATTCCTGTAACTGTTAGGGCTTCTCTTGGTATCATTTAAAAATATAAACATTCTTCTCTTCTGTGATTCAGAAGAATTCTGAAGTAAGTACTGCACAACTTCAAACATGTTCTATTTAAGTAAATTTAACACAGTTCTAAAGAATCTGTAGGTATTTCATAACACAGAAGCATTCTTTTCAAGATTTCCAGTTGAAACTCTGCTGCTGCTAGTGTTTTTGGAGTGGGAGAGTACTATTTTTAGAACCCAAATTCAGTTGCTATTACGAGCATTTTCTTAAGAGTAGTAATACTCATCGGTAAATATTACTTAAAATTCAGTTGGCTTTTGTAGTGAGTTAGATTTGTTCCTTGATAGTTTGGGGAATACTACCTGGTATATTGTTATGATTCTATCTAAAGTACTTCTAATACTAACATCACACTGAATTTGGTATTATAACAACTAGGTGCATCGTGTAACTTTGTAAAGTTGATCATAGTAATTTTCTTCTGCTGTGTCATTCTTTGCACATGGGGACACCAACCTGAAGTGGGTGGAGCGTCCTTAAAAGTTAGAATGCAGGGCGCCTGGGTGGCTCAGTTGGTTGGCTCTTGGTTACCTCTTAGGTCACGATCTCAGGGTCGTGAGATCAAGCCCTGCATCAGGCTCCATGCTTAGTAGGGAGTCTGCTTGAGATTCTCTCTCCCTCTCCCTCTGTCCCACCCCCCATATGCCCTCTCTCCCTCTCCCTCAAATAAATAAATCTTTAAAAAAACTACATTAGAATGCATCAATAAAGAATTTAGAAAATATAACCTATGTGGTAATTAGGCTGGTTTCAAAAACAACAAGCATAGGACACAAGCTGTACCGAAAATAATTTCTCTGTTATTTCAATGCAAGCCACCTGAGCAAAAAGATGTGTGACTCTCTTTCAGGATCTCAAATGTTGGCCTATTTAAATGAAGTTTCAATAAGGAATTTCAATAAATAGTATCTGGTTTCACTCTCACAGGCAAAAGTTAATCAATAATGAGTGTGTGGAATTAAAATAGCTTCTCTCCCAGGTAGGAAATAATATCCATAGAATACTTCCTTTTTTTTTTTTTAAAGATTTTATTTATTTATTTGAGAGAGAGAGAATGAGAGAGAGCACATGAGAGGGGGGAGGGTCAGAGGGAGAAGCAGGCTCCCCGCCAAGCAGGGAGCCCGATGCGGGACTCGATCCAGGGACTCCAGGATCATGACCTGAGCCGAAGGCAGTTGCTTAACCAACTGAGCCACCCAGGCACCCCATAGAATACTTCTTAAGGAAGCAAGATGGTTTTTCAACAAATGATAATTGAAAAAGAAAAGAAGGAAGATAAGGTAACAGCAGAAGGAATAAATACATGTTACTGCTAATCACCATCCTCATGTCTTGCCCGAGAGTTTGAGCTAAACTTTTTGAATTGGCTGTTTGAACACTAAAGCTGCCCTGTATGTTTCACAAATTTTTCACAGTCTGCATCACACAACATCAGACATAAACAACTTTGCTTTACATTGAAAACATGAAGCAGAGAGGTAAATACCAAGAAAAGACAAGCTGGCCAGCAGCTGTTATAAAGAAAAGAGCTTTGGGGCGCCTGGGTGGCTCAGTTGGTTAAGCAACTGCCTTCAGCTCAGGTCATGATCCTGGAGTCCCGGGATCGAGTCCCACATCGGGCTCCCCGCTCAGCGAGGAGCCTGCTTCTCCCTCTGACCCTCCCCCCTCTCATGTACTCTCTCTCATTCTCACTCTCTCAAATAAATAAATAAAAATAAAAATAAATTAAAAAAAGAAAAGAGCTTTGTTCCCTGTTTCATGTTGTTGGTTTGTTTTTTCCTCTTTGTTCATTTGTGTTGTATCAGCTTGAGGTTAATTCCAATGATGAGTGGTTCTGTCTCCTCGTCTTCCTCGTCTTCATAGCGAATCCTTGTCTGCTTATGCAGAATTCAAGTAATTCAACCTTTTGGAACTAAGTCAGTCCTTGTGCATCTATGATTGAAAGTGAAGGTCATTTCCAAACAAGACAAGGTGGTGTAGACCTCTTTTCCCCTGCTCCTTCCTGCTAAGTATGACTATAAACCTTGGAAAGGTGGTTTGGGACCCCAGGACTGTAGGAACAACATAATCTCAAGGTATCTCATGTACTTCTACGCAACAGAGGAAGGGCACCCAGACCCAGAGTTTCTTGACTTTCAACCTAGCAATTGAAGGCCCCTCAGTCTGGCTCATTGCTACTCCCGGATTACACAGGTGATCTAACAACATCACCTGTATACCTGACACCACCAGTGAGGGGTATGGATTAGGAACATTGTTGGAAATAAGATACCACAGGGGGTACTGTTTTTCTCTGCTGGGTCTGAGACTCTCCTTTGCAATTCGTTTCCATTGAGAGATACTGAGGTAGATAGGCAGAGTTAGCAGGAGAGACCCAGTAGACTGATCTGGGAGACCTCTTTGTGCCCACAGGCCTGAAACTCTCCTTCCTCATTCAGAAGCACCCAGGGCAGCAGGGGGAGGTGGGGTGGGGAGTGACCAGTATGGGTACCTCTTTTAAAGCTGAATTAATGCCAATTTTACACAATCTCTTCCAGATAAAAGAAGAGGAGATGATGCTTCGCAATTTATTTTATGAGGCTAGTATTACCCTGATGCCAAAACCAGACAAAGTCAGCACCAAAACCCAAGGAAACAGCAAACGGTACAGACTAATATTAACTAGGATGCAAAAATCTTCAATCAAAATATTAGCAAACCAATTCTAACAATGTGTTAAAAAATTATATACCACGATCAAGAGGCATTCATTCCAGTTCTTCCAAAAATTAATCCATGTAATCTATCATATCACTAGGCTAATGAAGAAAAATCATAACAGCATAGCAGTTGATGCAGAAAAAGCATTTGGCTGCAAAATCTAATACCTGTTCATGATCAAAACTTCCAGCAAATTAGGAATAACAGGTAATTAACACAACCTGATAAAGAGCATCTATAGAAAACCTGCAACTAATATCATACCTTAATGGTGGACGACTAATGTCAAGGTAAGGACATCCACTCTCACCATCTTAATCAACATAGGCCTGGAAGTTCTAACCACTGTGATAAGGCAAGAAAAAGAAATAAAAGGCATACATTTTGGAAAGGAAGAAATAAAATGATCTCTATTGGCAGATGACATGATTGTCTACACAGAAAATCCCAAAAACTCTACAAGATAAAACCCCATAAACTATTAATGGAGTTCAGCAAGATCAAAGAGTACAAAATCAACACACAAAAATCAAACACATTTCTATATACTAACAATGACTATGCAGAAAACACAATTAATAATGCAATTACCATTTATAATTGCTCCCAAGAAAAGGAAATACTTAGATATGCCCGTAAGAAATCATGTACAGAATCTGTATGCTGAAAATTCTAAAATGCTAAAAATTCTAAAATGCTCACAAAGGAAATCAAAGATATAACCAACTGGAGATATATATCATATTCACAGAATGGAAATCTCAATTGAGTAAATATGTCAATTCTCCTCAAATTCTTCTGACACTTGATTTTGGCTTAGGTCATGATCTCACAGTCCTGGAAATGAGTCCCATCCAGTACCATTCCCCGCGCCCCCCCCGCCCCCCCCCAGTCGGTCAGGCTCCTCACTCAGCAGGGAGTCTGCTTGGGGATTCTCTCTTCCTCCCCCTCTGCCCCTCCCCCTGCTCATTAGTGCTCTGTCTCTCTCTTTCTCTCAAATAAATAAATAAATTTTTAAACAAATAAAAAGGAAGGGGGAAGATCCTTGTAGTGTTTAGTATCACAACTGTGGTGGATATATGAACCTACACAAATAATAACATTGTATAGAAGTTCACATACACACCCAACCAAGTACAAGTAAAACTGGGGAAATCTGAATAAAATTGGTGGATTTTATTAATGTCAATATTCTGGCTGTGATATTATACTATAATTTAGCAAAATGTTATCATTGGGGTAAACTGGAAATATTGTCCAAGGGATTTTTCTGTATTATTTCTTATAAATGCATGTGAATCCATAATTATTTCAAGAGAAATTTCAGTTAGAAGGACTGAAAGTCAGCTTTATACCCTGAAGCTTAGAGTTTGTAAATTTAGAACAATTAAAAGGAAGTTGGTTGCAAATGTATACACCTTATTGCTCTAATTTCAGACGCTGAAAAATGTGGACACAATAAAATAATTGGAGATAATTGTATACAAATGATCCATCCAGGAATGCCTACATGGCTCAGTTGGTTAAGTGGCTGCCTTCAGCTCAGGTCATGATCCAAGGGTTCTGGGATGGAGCCACGGGATTGGGCTCCCTGCTCAGCAGGGGAGTCTGCTTCTCCCTCTCCCTCTGCCCTTCCCCCACTCCTATTCTCTCTCTCTTTCAAATAAATAAATAAATAAATAAAATCTTTAAAAAATGATCTATCCATGAGGGATTCTTCTACGTAATTAGGATATTCATCACTATACCTAAGCTTTAGGGGAATTCATGTCCTTTCAAAAATGTTCTCTGGTGCCTCTGACAAAGATAATACAGTACTTGGAAACTGGCTGGTATCAATTCTAATATCAGTGACTCACAATATTGGTGTTTTTGAGGAAAAAAAAATTCCTATCTAAATTCAAATTCCTCCAAATATTTTTAATTTACAAGAAAGAATCTTCCCTTACAGTCAACTTTTGTGCTCTTAAGAAAACATAATTTTCTTAAAGATTTATTTATTTGAGAGAGAGCGAGCCAGCACTAATGAGCAGGGGGAGGGGCAGAGGGAGAGGAAGAATCTCAAGGAGACTCCCTGATGAGCAAGGAGCCTGATGGGGAGACTCAGTCGCAGGACCTTGAGATCATGACCTGAGCCAAAATCAAGAGTCAGATGCTTAAGAGACTGAGCCACCCAGGTGCCCCAGGAAAATATAATTTTTAATAAAAGCATAAATTATAAGAAGACCTTAGCCATATACTACAGCTATTTTCCATGTTTGTGCTGAACCAATTCATGATACAATCTACTGGGATGTTAAGTTTTCTACACTGTCAACTGTATCCTTTTTACAATAATTAAGGTCATTGTGAGGAAGGTAAAACATAAATCATTCCAAGATACATAAAATATCACCTGTCCAATGCTCCTTTCAGCACAGTTTCAAAAGGCCTCCTATAAGCAACCTTCAAACAAGAATTTTTTTGGTATGATGATTTATAAGATACCTTATCTTCTGTTGTCCCCCTTGGTGTAGATTGGAAGAGAGCCAAAAGGAAACAAATGAAAATATCAATTTGTGTTCACATTCTTTTTTTCTGTATAAGATGAATATATAGAATGGCTCAGACCATAAATAGATAAACCTATGTCTGATGGTATGCCAAAAGGCTCAGTGTATCAATACGGTTTTCATGGCAATGTGGTAATATGATTTCCATTTGAACTTAGTTCTGAGGTTGTCATCTTCCCCAGTTCATCCTTCATCTACAGAAAATTCTTTAAGGGTTTAAGTCTAACCAAGCAGTAGGTGTAAGGTGGCAGTAGGGATCCCAAAACAATAATAAGAATAATAAATTAATGTATGAGAATGCAGTGAAGTTATATCAAACCTGTAAGCAGACCAGAAATTACATGCCTAACAGCCCTTCAATTCTGAAACGGTCTGAGTCAGCCAGAATTCCCCTGGCACTCCCACCTCCAAGAGTCAGTGGAAACCACATCAATTCTCAGAAGCATGTGTGCATTTGGAGCATGGGCATGTTGCCAATGCAATCTCTCCATGGTGATCATCTTGTTATAACATCAACCATCAGAGAACCGTCAGCCCGTGAAAGACAAAGCAAACGCAAAGAGGTATTTCAATATCCAATATCCAAAATACAGAGACCATAGTTAATATTTTAAAAATACATATTACTATGAAATATTTTGTAGTTAGTACCAATTTTGTAAGCATGGTAAGTGTGATTACAATTTCAACTTTCAAGTCACTGTATGATCTGTTAATTTTTCAAAATGTACTCCATGGTCTTTAAACCCTTTGAGAGTTAATTAAATTAAAGTGAAATGGTATCCTGAGCATCAAAGAACAATTCTGCTAATGAGGAAAATAAAAGGAGGTCTTTATTTGCAAGAGTTTCACTATCAAAAAGGGTATTACTATAGCAAACAGTTTTTTTGTGATTTCTCAGTGATAAAGAATAAAGGAAAGAAGCTACCCTCGGCGAGCATCAATATCCAGAATTTTTTTGGTAGGACCTCTATTGATACCAAGAGGTAATAAGGCAGATTGAAATGGTGATGTGCTGGGCAGCCATTGCCAAATAACAAGGAATTGTGTAAGAACGGTTGATACCACCTCGACAGTTTGACATTGGCCATGGTGGGAATATTTACACCATGGATATTAGCAAATTCTGCAAATCATAGCCCCCTTCTCCTTCTCAGAGAGCCAGTAGTTAAACATTGACCACCATACCACTGGATTTAACTCACATTGGTGGAGTAAGTTGTCTCTTACATTTGTGATTTTGAGAGGAGGAACTGAGGGAGGTCCTACCTCTTTTAAAAAACTTCTGAACTAGTCTGCTACAATCATCATTAGGCCACTTGAGATAGAGAAATGGACCCAGAAAGTCTGTTTGATAGTGAAGATTGCTTGTGTATAGTCTTGTATAGTTTACAGAGCTCTCAAAATGGCTGGTGCCATTTGATCTTTCAACAGTCCTGGAAAGCAGGTTTTAGTATTAATCTCATTTTACAGGTGTGGTAACGGAAGCTCAAATGGATTTAGTGTCTTGTCCAAGGTTACACACCAATGATGGAATGGGTAAACTTAGGTCTTCCATTGCTAACTTCAGGAAACTTCTACTATGTCATGTTTCTGAAGTAAAAGTACACTAAATTGGGCATACAGGCTGATTTGGTTTGGATTGGGAAATCTGGGTTGGAGAAGGTTGTAGAGCATGAACTGCTTCTCTAGTAATGGGTAAAGTATTCCCAAGCAAGCAGGGAACAATAAAATAGTACCAGATACTTAAGTGGTGAATAGCTCAGGAGAAACTATATTATCAAAAGAAGGCTAGGAATTGTGCCAAAGGCAAAGCTGCCTTCAAACACAGGTGATTTACTGAAGGCATTAAAAAAAATTAAAGTATTATAAGATCTGGCGGTTAAGATAGGGAAGGTGATGTCTAGAAATTGCAGGAAGCTGCTCCTACTCCTAACCTTGAAGATATTTAGAGACTAATTTTGGTCAAGAGTCCCCTTAACAACTCACATCATTCTAGTTAATGGGGTGGCTTGTGTGTGTATTGAAGTGGGCTGGTGTGGGGAACAGGAAAGGTAACTAAAGAGGCCAGGGAAAAATGATCATACGGACTTTGTTCTGATGTAGAGAGGCCCAAGATGAAGGTGATTTGAAACAAAGAGTGACTTTGGGATTAGCTCAGGTTCTAGAAGCGGGATTAAAGTGGAATTCATTTCATAACACTTGGATCTGACTTCGCTTCCAAAGACAGAGATACCCTTTACTTCCAGTGATTTTATGAAGCCAGTCCTCATAATCCAATCTGAGATCTGCTTTAAAGTGATCTGGGAGTCTACAGTTTGTAAAAAGGGAAGGAATTAAAGGTAGAAAAAAAATTTACTTCACCAGAGAGCAACAAAGCTTTACTCTGAAAAGGACATGGGTCCAGGAGGTTTTTGGAGGTTAATGTGGTTCAATTTGTTTGCTCACATGAGGCAATACGGAGTCAATGTCACCAAAAGTATGTATGTGCTGGGCTGGTGGTGGTTGATGGGTAATATAAAAACAACCACACTCCACAACAAAACACCTACCTATCTTTCTATTATATGTTATATACATAAACACATCTACATATTTTACACACATATATATGCTATATAACACATATTGTATGTATACATTATAAAGGCGTATTATATTACACACACACACATACATTTAGAACAAGGACAGCTACAGACTTAGAGTGACACCCTTTGTGACTGCCCACTCCCTCCCGGATCTTTCTTTTTTTTTTGACAGAGAGAGAGAGACACACAGCAAGAGAGGGAACACAAGCACTGGGAGTGGGAGAGGGAGAAGCAGGCTTCCCGCAGAGCAGGGAGCCCGATGCGGGGCTCGATCCCAGGACCCTGGGATCATGACCTGAGCCGAAGGCAGACGCTTAATGACTGAGCCACCCAGGCGCCCCCCCACCCTCCTGGATCTTGTTAGGGCTTGCCCAATGATATGGTGGCAGTCTCACGCCACATTAGAGAAACCATAAAACATATAATCTCCTTGCAGACAGTAGAGAGATATATGGGAAACTCATATTAGTGAGACCACAATGGAGAGATCATAAAGGGAGAAAATACTTTTGAAGCAAGAAGAGGGCAAGAACTTTGGTGGAACTGGAGTGTCTACAGCGTCCTGCTAGATCATTCGGAGACAGGTCTTATTTTTCAGCAGCATAGATTTGGTAACCCATAAGAAATTAATCTGAGTCACGTTCCCTTGGCTGAGACATGACAAAGATTAAAGCTGATTCTCACATTTTCATCTCAGACTTTCCAGAGTCCCTACTGCATGATTTACATTAAGTGGGAAAACTCTGTATTAAGGTGGGGGTAGTGGTGGGAGGCATGGAGAAGGGAAAAGTCAAGAAATAACTAAGAGGTTTTGGGATCTTAGGCTATTTCTGAGTTTTGGTCTCCCTAACATTTGCTCCCCTGTGTTCCTCAACACAGTGGTTATGACGGTTTGTTCAATGGAGAACTGACGTGGCATCCACCAAAAAGGAACAGAGTAAGGAAGGAGGCAGTTTTTCCCTCACTCTCCCCACAACAAAATCACAAGCCTTTGTTGGAAGGCAGCCCACATGGGTAGCATCAAATCATCAGGAAAAGAAGGCCCTGGCTTCACCCTCAGCATGGACTGGAATGACAGGGGCATTTCAAATTCTGAACATTTGACATGAGATAACCTTCATTTAGCCTAATGAAAGGCTATTGGCTTTGAGAAAGAAAAATGGTGTGCATAACACACACACACACATACACACACATATTAATTATATTCTGAATCCAATCCCTCTCTGTCCTTCCATTATTACCTCTCTGGTCCTGGGCAGCACGTGCAAGTGCATTGTTATAATCGCCTCCTAAATGGCTGACCACACAATCTCATCCCATCAGAGCCACGGGAGAGATCTTCAGATGGAAACTGAATTATGTCAGAACTTTTCTAGAATTCTCCAGTTGCTTGCCTTTACATACCTCACTTGCAAAATGGACTTAACAAAAGTCTATACTTGCTGGGGTTCTGAAAATTAAGTAAGTACTTGGTGTATGGCAGCCACTCAATAAATGTTCAGTTTATCTTTGCTATTATTAGTATTCGTATTATATTTATTCAATGTGTAATGAGTTGAGAGTCATTTTGTACTTACACTATTTATTATTTTTTTTTCAGTCACTAGTGATGTTCAGTTGATAGTTGCTTGGGAGAATTATTAGCCATTGCCAAATAAGTAAGTTCCAGCTATTACACATTTTGAGGCAATATGTAAAGAATGCCCGCGTGAAAAGCATTTTCTTATGCAAATGATTGCCTGCCCTTGCTTCTTTGTTTGGGACTAGATTTGAAATACTCTTTTATCTGTGACTAATACTTAAATTTAATAGCACATTTGTCTTTTTTTTTTTATTGTTATGTTAATCCCCATACATTACATCATTAGTTTTAGATGAAGTGTTCCATGATTCATTGTTTGTGCATAACACCCAGTGCTCCATGCAGAATGTGCCCTCCTCAATACCCACCACCAGGCTAACCCATCCTCCCACCCCCCTCCCCTCCAGAACCCTGTTTGTTTTTCAGAGTCCATCGTCTCTCATGGTGATAGCACATTTGTCTTAACTGACAGTCATAGAAGTTTCCCTGTACCTCAGTGTTGGCTGCTTCAGAAGATGAAGACATTTCTCCTTGAGGTACTCTCTGGAACTTCCAGTGTGAAATTTAGGAGTGTCATATCTAGGTCAGACTAGCCCAAATACACTCTCCAAATTTGGAAAAGGATAAGACTAATAATTTTCATGGAATGTGCCAAATAGACAAATAGAAAATTTGTTCATGTATATTCAATACTCTGTTTCATTATTACTCTGCAGTCTATGCAAATACTTATAGGATAACAAGATAAAAGTAAGCGGTGGGGAAGAGTAAGAATATATAAAATAAGATTATTCTAGAGTTGGTTGACCAACATGCATGCCATAAGGTACATGGACTATTTAGAAATAGGTTGCCAAGCTGATTCTAGGCTTCTTAGAAATCAGCACCAGAAGTAAATATGAGAATGAAATGATTTATGACATCTGTAAGATGAAAGCAAACTAGCTGTTTAAAAGAAGCATGGCTCCTCCTGGGTTTATAGCTGAGAAATTTGTTTCTTGGGTCCTCATGTGGAAGACATGACGTGATACAGCAAATGTCATCCCTAAAAATATTCTTATAGTAATTACTATAATGAGTTTCATAGGGCTGTCCCTCGATGTAAGCAATATTGGAACAGACGGTTTGGTAAAGCAAGTCTATGAAGGTGTGTTCTGAGGGGCAGTGGAGGAGATACAAAATAGTGTGGGCCAGATATATCTGCCTAAATACAATGATAGATTTGGGAGTATCTTTAGCGATTGGACTGAATGTATTTTAGAAAATCCTCTAAAAATATTTTTCAGATTCATTTTCAGCAAGTATTATGTAACAAGGCAGTTTAAAGTTATACTCCCCAACGAACACCTCTCTTGCTAATTAAAGGCAGGCCCTTTAATACACTGACATCCTCTTACCAAAGCCAAATCTAACCCAGGGCATGTTCAAACAAACACTAATTTCAAATAATGTAACTTCCTATTGAGTCCTCGTACCTGGCATATAGAATTTTAAGCAGTTAAAAGTTGGAGAATGTTTACTGAAATTAATTATTCATAACTATTGTGTACATATGTGGCTGAAAAGAGCAATGTACTATACCATGAAGCCAATTGTACACAAGTAAATATTGATTCTTTGGTTTAAGGAATCTCTCGTTCTTTGGGACTTGACATTTGGAAGAAGAGCTGATTAAGCGCTAGGACTACAAACCGTAGCAACTCTCTGCTTCTGTTTCCTGTGAGTGCGCGACATGCTACAATTCTCGAAGCCGTGCGTAGAGAAAGGTCTTATTTTTCCCCCTGCCTGTCCTTCTCCATTCCTCTCCCCGATAGAGTTGCTCTAAATCAGCTTGGTATAAATTACTAATTTAGGATCCCTCTTTCCCTTCCTGTCTTCTTCCTTCCTTCCTCCTTCATTCCTTTGCCAGTTTCGATCTGGAGGAGTAGTGTTTTAGTAAGTCATTCCTCAGTCTGATGGTATGCACCAGGTCGCCTTACTTACCTCCCCTATTACATCAGGGACGGCAGCATAAATACATAGACTCTGGAGTCAGACGTATCTGTATTCAAATCCTAGCTCTGCCATTTACTAGCTGAGTGACCTGAACACTTTTCTTAAACTCTCTCCCAGTCTTACTTTTCTCATCCATGAAAAGAACAAAATGATACCTATCTATAGTAACTAGAAGAGCCGTTTTCCAGCAAGCACCTGACATTCTTTAGGCACTCAGTAGTTGTTAATTTCACTCTATCCCAGTTACTCTTACATAAGGCTTACAAGCGATAGAGACAAAATTATTCTAAGAGTGGTGTTTATAAGTGTTGGGTGCTTACCTCCAGCCACCGGGGATAGGATCTACCTTTTAAAAACAAATACTCAAACTCAACAAAACAAATGGATAGACAAACAAAAAGCAGAACCAGGCCTAATAAATACAGAGAGAACTGATGGTTGTCAGAGGGAAGGGGGGAGAAGGTTGGGCAAATGGGTAAGGGGGAGTGGGAGGTATATAAGCTTCCAGTTATGGAATGAATAAGTCACAGGAATAAAAGGAACAGTATAGGGAGCATAGTCAATAATATTGTAATAGTACTATATGCTGCCAGATTGTAGCTACACTTGTGATGAGCATAATATAGTGTATAGAGAAGCTGAATTACAACACAGTGAACTAATTAATTTCAAACCCTTCTATTTCACTTGGTCCCTGTTGAAAGGCAGAATAATGGCCCCCAAAGACATTCATACCTTAATCCCCAGAACCTGTGACTATATGATCTCACATGGAAAAATGGGCTTTGCATTAAGATTAAGTCAAGAATTTTGAGACAGGGAGGTTATCCTGGATTATCTCCGGTGGACTCAATGCAATCACAGGAGTTCTTCTGAGTGAAAGAGGAAGACAGGAGAGCGAGAGGCAGAGGATCGTGAGGGGAGAAGCAGAATTCGGTGTGAGGTGATGCTGGCCTTAAAAAATGAAAAGGGGCCTTACCAAGGAATGCAGGAAGCCTCTAGAATCTGGGAAACACAAGGAAAGCAATTCTCCTTGAAAACCTTCAGAAGGAACACAGCCCTGCTAACACCGAGATATTAGCTCTGTGAGAACCATTTTGGAGTTGTGACCTCCAGACCTGTAACATGAAAATATGTGTTGTTTGAAGCCTCTAAACTTCTGGTAATTTGTTACAGCATCAGTTGGAAACTAATACATGCTATTTTCTGCTTGTCTTTCTTCCAAAGGTTCCACTAATTGTAAAGCATGGGGGCCCAAGGTGTTCATTACAACTGAGTTGGGCTTATTTTGGAGCCTGTTCAGTGCACTGAGCTAAAAAGTATCTGTAGAAAATACCTGTGAGTTCATGATGATTTTTTTTGTGTGTGTCCTTGGGCAAGTATATTTGAATTACCAATTCAAATTCAGGATACAAGACTGTTTAGTTGGTCTTTTCTTTTTTTTCATCTGTATCAACATCAGGGATGGCAGGATTAAAATACACCATAATTACTCATTTTGCTTTGTCCCATGGTACCATATATAACAGTCTCAGGAAAACAACATCAACACTGCTACCAGCAACATGATTACTGAAAAATCAAAACAACACAAAATAAAAATCATACCTTTTTTTTTTTTTGTAATTTTTTTCCTTAGGATATATCCCATTAAGAATATATAGTCAAATTACTATATTTTAAAGTCACTTGGAATTACAATCTTTTAAATAAATCATTTAACATGGGCAGGATAAAAATCATACTTCTTTCCCTTTACTGACCAATCATCATCTCAATATCTGCCAGATAATTATTTCTATTGCTGTGCACAATGTTTTAGTCTATTGAGGTTAGTACTAACAACAACAACAATTATTATTATTATAATGAACAGTTACCATAACAATCACATACAATTGGGTTGTCTGTTATCTGGATATGAATTCTAAAGCCAGCTTCTGTTTTCTTTTCTGCAACCTTGATCATGACTCAGTAACCTACTCAACATCACTGATAGATTTCCAATAAGATATTAATGTCCGGTTTAAAGGTATGTAGGAGTAAACTGAGGACTGCAGCCTTGGATTGTAGCCCAAACACTGCACACATAGATTCTCTTTAATATTCCAAGATCAGAACTAAGTTGATAAGGTGGCTTGCAAAAACCAGGCTACTCCATCACTAAGTACTGAAATAGCTGTAGTAACTTCAGAAGACAGAATGCATTCCATTGTAAAGAGACCAAGCTGATTTGTCTTTGTCGATTTGAGTCAACAAGATCAAAAGAACACAGGTAATACATGGAAAGGAAAGGAGATACAGGAAGAGATTGGCTTTTATGATCATGAATATAAATTGACAGGCATATAGTAATATGAATGAGAGTCACAGCTCTAGAAAGCAGTGAGTATTGGCATTTGATTGAAGTTTCTTCTTGGTTATATCTGGCAGAATATGAAGCATGAAGTCACAGCCCAAAGGGATAGGTCTGCAACTGGCAGGGTTCCCACCAGAAGCTGAGGTAGGGCTCCTGGTGACTGAAGAAGGCAGCTGCCGTGAAATACAAAGCTTTAGCAGGGTGTGGCCGGCTTTGTCCATCAGGAGAATATGAACCTAAAGCCAGGGTGCCTCACAACAACGGCAAGACAGAGGTTATATATATTAGGGAGAAGCCAAAGAAGCAAAGCAGGACTGAACCACGGCTTGGAATTCGAGTGTTCATGTGGACACAGAACCAGGCCACACAAGAAAGGAGACAGGTGGGAGATGGCACTGAGCTGAACCAAAAGCCAGGATGAAAGCCTAGTGATCAAGGTTCTTCAGTTACAAACGATAGAAATGTATTCTGCGTAATGCAAGCAAAACAGAGTTGTGTGAAAGGCAATTGGGGGTGGGAGGTCTTGCAGAATTGACAGGAAGCTGGAGGTCCTAGTTGGGGCAGAATCCAAAATGCTCCAGAGGATAAAATCTTAAAAAACAAAACAAAACAAAAAAAACCCCAAATGCTCCAAAGGCTGGGATATAGGATCATAGCTACTATTGTATGGCAGGAGCTGTGTGGTTAAGGTGCTGGTCTTGGAATGGGGTGCCATTCCAAATGTTTTTAGATTCCACGTCCCTCTGCTCAAGATTCAAATCCAGGGAGAGAGCATCCATTTGGCATTGTTTAGGCAATGTGTTCCCCATTACTTCTCTCCCACCCGGTCAGGGACTACAGGGAGAGGGAGAAAATTCATCAAAAGTAAATCTGGGGAAGAAACAGGTGCTGGATAGCCACTATATTAAAATGTCCAAATATACATGGTAGAATCAAGAGAAATAGGGCCTGAGGCAAATTTAAATAATGTTTTGCCTCCAGACACAAATCCCATTGATTATGTCTTAGACTTTTAAAGCTAGGGAACAGGGACACCTGGGTGGCTCGGTCAGTTAAGCCTCTGACTCTTGATTTCAGCTCAGGTCATGATCTCAGGGTTGTGGGATCAAACCCTGTGTTGGGCTCCCCCTCAGCAGGGGAGAGGAGCCTGCTTGGGATTCTCTCCCTCTCCTCCTGCCCCTTCCCCTCCAAGTAAATGAATAAAATCTTAAAAAAAAAAAAATAAATCTAGGGAACAATCTGGGAGCTGATATTTTCTATTTTGTATTACAGCTCATGTTGGATTAGAAAATGCAGGTGCCTAAGGGTCACATGATAGCTAGCAACATACATATATTTATTGCTTCCTCTATGTCAGATGCCGTGGTAAGGGCATTACAGATATATCATTGCATTTAATCTTCCTGATATCAGTGTGATGTAGGAAATACTGACTCATTTTACAGATGAGCCAACTGAGGTTCAGAAGGTTTAAATTGCGCAAGGAAGGAAGATAGGAGGAAACTGAAAAGCAGTATGATCCTGTGATTATCCTAGAAAGGAGGATGAGAAGTACAGGGAAGGGAGGCTCTAAGTAAGGTACCCTCCCACGTCAGTTTTAACTTCTGTTGACCCAGCGATTTTGTTCAGTTGGATATGGCAACAAGAGCATAATAGGAACAGGTTGGGGGGGGGGTTGGTGAAGACATGTCAGGAATTTAGCAGTACTGCTTGGTGAAGAGAGGGATGAAATTAAGACCAAGCATGACAGAGACTAAAGAAACATAATTAGACACAGATGTTGACCCCAACAAGGTAGTCCTCTGTCCCCTGTCCAGAGGGCACATGAAGGTCAGACATGACTTAGACAAGCTTTGGTACCAATGTTCTTATCCAGAAGAAGGATATAGTAATCCAGTAAGCCCAGTCAGTGTGTGGTATTTGGAGAAGTTTCATCCTAGCAGGACCCTGGCCAGGGACCTAGGGTGTAGTCAGAACTGGGACTGGAGAACAATTTTCCACATTGGATGGGGTTCCGGGAAAGCCTATAGTTTCAATCAGAAGACACCAGAGGAGGAGTTCAGGGAAAACATTATGGGAGGGAAACAGACAGGGAAGTGGCACAGTTGGACATCTACACTCTTACCCAGAGTGGCACTCTGAATCTTCAGCCAGAGGACTGCATGATTCCCATGGGTGAGGGCTGAGGAAACACCCAAGTCTCGGTCAAATTTGGCTCATGTACTGGGATGGGCTCCTGAGGTAGTTATTAGAAAATAGAACTGTGGGGAGCAAAAGAATACCAAGATATGGAAAGTGGAGCAGGGCCAATCATTACAACCATCTCTAAACCTTAGATTCACATATTCCAGAATTCAAGCTGTTCTTAAAACCAATACCAAAAAAAAAAAAAAAAAAAAAGGTAAAAAAGAAAAAGGAAAAAGAAATCACAGCTTTAGCTAACTCTTCCATTTATCACAAAACATTCTTCAGATAGCCAACTTTGTTTAAAAGCTGCCAAAATTCAGGCCTCCTAATGGAAAAAAACAAAAATTAAATTGCCTAGCTAGAGATTTAGCCATTTTTTTTTTGGCGAGACTCTTTTACACTTTTCATGGTGTTTATAGCTTGTCTCTCTCGGCAGTTTTCTTTATTGAAGTTCTTTTAAGAATATGTTCTTTTCCTGTATGAAGTTTTAAAATTATTTGTCTACAAGTTGTCTTCCCTAATAAATATCCTGTCTAATCTTTAGCTTCTCTTTCATTTATAGATGGTATACTCTACATAGAAAGTAGTCTTTGAGGAGTGGTATAAACTAAATTGTGTCCTCCCTCCTCCCCACCAAATTCATATGTTGATGTCCTAAACCCTAGTGTGATGGTATTTAGAGGTAAGGTTTTTTGGAAATATTTAGGTTTAGATGAGGTCATGAAGGTGGGGCCCTCATGATGGGGTGAGTGCCCTTTTAAGAAAAGCTAGGGAGAGAGAGATCTTGAACACATAATGAGAAGGCAGCCAGCCATCTGAAAGCTATGAAGAGAGCTCTCCACAGAACCTGACCATGTTAGCACCCAGATCTCAGACTTCTGGCCTCCAGAACTGTGAACAAATACTTTTCTGTTGCTTAAGCCACCCAATCTATGGTATTTTGTTTTGTCAGCTTGAGCTAAAACAAGGATGCCTTAACAATGTGATTGTTGCTAAACATTACTTAAGATTGTTTTTTAAAGATTTTATTTATTTATTTGAGAGAGAGAAAGAGAAGTGAGCACGAGCAGGGGGAGGGACAGGGGGAGAGGGAGAAGCAGGCTTCCCGATGAGCAGGGAGCCTGATGTGGGGCTCAAACCCAGGACCCTAAGATCATGACCTGAGCCGAAGGCAGCCGCTGACTGAACCACCCAGGTGCCGAAACATTACTTAAGATTATTATTATAAGATAAAATAAAGCCTTTTAGAAAAGTTTTGTGATTCTTGTACCTGGCTATTGTCTTTGACTCCCTTGCTCCTGGTATCCTGCCTTTCCTCTCCTTGACTGCAGGCTTGACTGGGGAAGAGGTTATCTTCCCACTCTTCCTTTTTAAGAAAATTTTTAAAGATTTTATGTATTTGAGAGAGAGAGAGCGAGAGAGAGCATGAGCAGGGTGAAGGGCCGAGGGAGAAGCAGGCTTCCCGCTGAGCAGGGAGTCCGATGCGGGGCTCGATCCAGGACTCCAGGATCATGACCAGAGCCGAAGATAGACACTTAATTGACTGAGCCACCCAGGCACCCCTATCTTCCCAGTCTCAGTAAGATACTTTGCTCTGCTCCCAGGCTCTGGCTACTGTTACAATGTCCCATTTTGTATCCTTCCTTTTTCTACTTGAGCATTTACTTTTTCTTTTTCTTTTTTTTTTTTTTT